>NC_092862.1:52935893-52947814 GCF_032062135.1 Pyxicephalus adspersus | reverse complement strand
GAATGATTTTTTAGGGGAACAGTGACTTTTAATGCAAGATCGCCAGTAAAAAGCTGTCGGATAAGCGCGGCTCCGTGCGCGAGCTTTTTCAGTTGCTGAATAGCGCGACCGCGTACGATTCTGGATCGCTAATACGAATGCGCAAGCGATAATCCGATTTTGCTTGACTCTGTTTGCTTGCTTTGCAATGACTCTGTTAATATCTGCATATTCTTCACAAAGAGAAACTGAATGGCCAATTGGGACTAACCCAAATATATTGCCATTGTGAAGGAGGACACACTTTAAGCTCCGCTTTGAGCTATCGATGAATAGTCACTATTATATATACATTGGAATTCCCAATCCCTTCATTAAACCAGATTTGTTATGGCAATACACAAAGCCACTGTCAGCTCTAAAGTACTGCAGAAATGCAATTTCTCTGGTTCAAAAGTCGATACCTTTGTTCCTTTTTCAAGTAAGTTTTTCTCGTGCAGTCTTGATGCTAGGAGTTCTGAAGCCTTCTTCGATAGTCCCAAATCACATGTCAAATCACTCCACTCATGCTGATCAAATCCCTTACGAACAGAGTTCTCTTCAATTTCAAACTCTTCATCATTGTTGACACCTAGTTCATCATCATAATCATGTTCTTCAAGAGAGGGTAGTGTAACGAAAACCGGCACTGGGATTTCATCTGAATGAGCCTCTGGGCGTACAGCCGATGGTAGACTATGATACTCTATGGTATATTTATTTTTCTTGTTATATCCTGAAGTTTTCACTATACAAAAGTAACAGTCACTGAAATGATCACCAAGTTTAACTTTGAAATGTGCCGAATAGGCCTGCTCTACAAATGTGCTGGTGTCCGCCCTTTGATTGGGATTGGTAAAACTGCCACAGATATAACAAAATGAATCAGGGTTGTTTAGGCACTTAGGACGAGAAACAGCAGAGCCAGACATGATCTGAAAGAAAGGAAATACGTGTATAAGTAGAAAAATAATAATAAAAAGCGATAGAGAAAAAAGATGGCGTGATAGAAGAAAACTAACTGCACTTTCAGAATCAGTATACCTATTTTAGTGTAAATAAGCTTAAAAATTGAACTCAACAAAAAAATTGTTCAAAATTGTTCCCTAATGTAATGCATTCCACTGTGTACTCCCATTTGGAGGCTCATTGTTGAAAGTGGCAGAAGTCCCTGTTGTGTATGTATCTGCTGTGGAATGCTTTGTGGACAGGATGTCCGTGCTAGACAATATGCCAAAATATTTTCGAATCTTTTTCACAAAATCCTCCACCATACATTTATTTTGCATGGAATTTTAAAGCATGAATTGCATTTCATAGAGATACAGTAACTGTATCTCAGGCAAACAGATGTATCTGTGTACTGTGAAATGAATATATATATTATGCTAGCTCCTGTCTGGCATATTTTCTATAAGAAATATGGCTGAATTTCGATTTGGGCTCAAACACTGCACATAGTTCTGTACAAGTAAAGGCGATGATGAGGCTTGATTTACTGACTTTTGGATTGTAGATATGAAGGCATATAGTAGACATTTACTTTAATATATTAAAACAGAAGGTCACTTAGATAAATGCAAAGGAAAGTACATCATTATATAAATCCTGTACATAAAAAAGAACTTTATTGTTTGCAGTGTGTATTTGCTTACTGTAGCATCTTCTTCAAGGAGATGATTTGGTAACTTTAAACTCTTTCTAAATATCAGTGAATCTGACTTGTGTACAGTAATTTCAGATAAAGCAATGAAACCGCAAAGAGCCATACAGGAAATAAAGCTGTAATTATGCTAATTTCTGAAAACCACAGGCATGTATTGTTGTGGGCCATGTATGCCCACTAAATATGATCAAAACATAGAAAAGTTAAAAATCTTTAAATCCTAAAAAACCCTAAAACGTTTAAAGTGAACCTGTGCTCAGATAATGCATACTGTAGTATTATGAAATTCTGATCAAACAGTAAAGCATTTTGAAGGTCATTTGTACTCAGACCATAGACATGCAGCTGTATTTCGCAAAGTGCACATGTACCCCGACCATGGGCTTGTTTTAAAGTGCTTTGACCGCTTGCTCAGAATATGTAATATTTGTATACATGATCTGGGCACACATTTACTTTAAAAGAGGACCAAATATACCACTAAAGCTCTGGTCATTGAAAAAAAAAATATCTTTGAAGTTCACAAAAGAGGCACTAAAAACATCACTCTACCCGCCTGTAAGGCCCTGGCCCAGCGCCAGTGCTCACCAGATACCAGTCCCAATCTAATGCCGCAGTCTTCACCTATAGCAAGCCCCCACTCAGCCTCTGGAGGCTAGATGCACCGACCCAGCACAGAGTTGCCCCAGGACTTCAGGTGCACAAGGGGTGGCATCTGGGGAAAGACTGACAGAGGACCAGAAGCCCGCAGAGGCAAGTCAGAATATAAAGCCACGTTATACACAGGTTATCAGTCCACCAGACAAGGTATCCCAGGGTAAAGACAAAGCAGAGTCTGGGTCACAGGCACAAGGTTAGTCCAGGCAGCATGCAATCCCAAAGTCAGAAAGAGGCAGGGTCAGCAACAGTAAATCTAACAAATAATACACCAACAGCTGGTAAGCCCTGCTTAGCACTACAACAACAGGGGCTGTGAGTATAAAAGCTATAAAGTCCTTTCAGCCAATGACAGAGAAGAATTGAACCAAGGAATAATCTGCCCCTAAATCCCTTTCAGCTGTGCACAGTCCCAGAGTATGTGCTGGGGATGCTGAGAAGGTACAACTCAGACTGCACAGTTAAAGGGAAGCAGGAGATACTAATATTTCCTTGTTCTCTTTGCTGCTGCAGGAGACACCATAAGCGCCTCTTAACATCCCGTTTTGTTTGTGAAAACGCAGAATCGCCAACCAGACTAGCACTGAGTGTCACATCCTCCCAGTGGCCTCCCATAGAGAATGAAGAGGGTAGCAGTGAATTGTTCAGTACTGCCTGCTGTTGCCTGATGTAATATATTGAAACCCTGGTTCTTTAGAACGATGGTGCAGGTGATAGAGTGGCTGGCAAGGTTCCAGCCATCGAGAGCCACACAGAAACCCTGATTTCTGTCACCAATGTAAGGAAGCCCTTATTAAAAACAAAACTAAACTAATAAAAACTGACCAAAACCTAACTTTGGGAATTTAAAAACTTCACAATACAAAAAGCAAGAGCTACTAATGACAGCTTATTTCAAATCTTTTTTACAATTTGCTAAGAATGAGGAAAAGCTTAATAGCTTGGGAACACGTGCACTTAAAAAGAGATATTTGTACTATTGCACAATCTTTTCAAAATTAAAGTTTGTATTTTTCATTAGTGAAAGTATGCAAGCTATATTTACATATTAGTAATTTAAAGATCATCTACAGTAACAGTTCCAGTAATGTTAAAGAAATGCTTTGATACAGTCAGGAAATCAATTTGTTTTACTGTAATATGAATTTAAAAAAAAAACAGTTCTGGGCAGAATTCAAGCATCCCTTCACATCACTCCTGTATACAGTATTATGTGAAGGTAAGATTAAAGTGATGTGTCATAGAGAGAACACAAGCTTGCATTTGTGCAGGTTTGGGAGAAATGTGGATATAAGTAACTATAGGTATGTAACTAGTATCACAGCCAATAGGACTAGATGAATGACAGGATGAAAATGTAATTCTGGCTCTGTTGAAATGCAAATGAGTATGTCTGACTTGAAAATACCTTGAAAATATTACCATGGTAGTGATGCATGTGGTTTTCATCTACATTTTATCTCAATCCTTTTTATGACACCTTGAATTTCATTCTGATTTATTTATTGGTATATATCTACAAGCAAAAGTAGCAGAGAATGGCAATTAAAACTGTATGGATGATAAAAGATGAACATCTTATATATTGAATATACCTTTTATTACACATATATGCTACTTGATATCTGTTGCACAAGCTCTGTAAGGGAAATACAAAAAAAAAAAAAAATTATTAGTGGGTTTGCAATACAAAGTGTGTACGTGTTCAAAGATTCTGTCAAAGTGTTGAATCATGTTGAAATGAATGTTGTGCACCCTCCCCATGTATCAGTGTTATTTTAAGCTCACAACAATAATTGTCCTGTGCCAAATGATTGTTATCAATACACACAAACATCTCACAATTCCTCCAATAATCATACTGTAAGGCCCTGGTCCAGCAACAGTACTCCCCGGACACCAGTCCGCTAATCTAATGCCACACTCTTCACCTATAGCAAGCCCCCGGGAAACTGGTTGCATTTTCCAGCACAAGGATGTCCCAGGACTTTGTGCGCAACCACGTTAGTCTCAAAATCACATGTGAGATAGCAGAAAAAAATTGACTATTTCAGAGTGGGCAGCACCCACTTTCACCAAAATGTCAGGGGTAACTCTTTTAGGTTTACCTGCTGTAAAGGAGAATCACCTATTGCAAACACACCTAAAGACATAGGAGGATTAACAATGGGAATTCCCAGAGAGAGTGCCACAGCCTCATCCATATAATTGCCAGCAGCTCTGCTATTCAGAAAAGCCTGGCTATATTCAGCTAAGGGTCCCCAGGAAATCTCCACAGGTAAAAAATGCAATTAAATTTTAGAGGACATACCTGCTCACCTAAGGGGGTTTTCCTGGCCCCCCCTATGCGCTGAAGTTTCTTGATGGGTTGGGGAACAGGAAATGATCAGCAACAAAAAATCACTTGAAAAGCTCTCCAGGACAGATTAGCCAAGCTAAACACCACAACAGGCCCTGGTGACTGGGAGCGGAGAAGTTATAAAGTCCCAGCAGCCAACGGTAGCACAGGATAGAGTCAGGAACTGATCAGCCTCCAAAATCCCCTTCAGCTGTGCACAGCCTAAGAGTATGTGCTGGGGATGTCGATAAAATACATCAGGCTGCACGTCAAAAGGGAAGTAGGCTGCTGCTTATTCTTTATTCTCCTTGCTGCTGCAAGTGACATTGCTACACAAAATAAACTGTGTGGGATACAGTGGGGACGCACAGTATGGAATTTCCAGCCCGATAAGCATTTCCTAACACCTACTCCTTTACTTGATAGCTTTTTTGGCAGACCACTACAATCAGAGATATGCAAAACTGTAACTGACTTATTATACTTTCTGGTGTTTATATACCTGGTTCAACTAAAACCTATATAGCAATACGTATTGTGTTTAGCATAGTAGGAAATTATAGCACATATTTTTATACACCTAATTTTTGCTTAGCACTCCACTGCATATCTGTACATAATATATCCTTGTGGTAACAGCAGTGGAACTTTGAGTTACACACACTTTTCTCCTATTATTGCTGATAAAGTTTTCCAGCTGTTGTGATAATATTTATTATTTAGTTAGACACGGGAAATTTTTGCGTCTGTGGTTCTCATAGTTTAACTGTTCACCAAGTAAAATCACTGTATTTATTTTCCATTACAGGCAGGAAATATTTTCTGATTTTGGCTAATATTGATTGCCAGTTGCTCTTATAGTTTGTTCGAAAAAGTAAAATTATCATTTATTTACAGTTACACATGGGTAATGTTCTCCCATTATTGCTAATAAAGTTCATCAGCTGGTCTCACAGTTTGATTGTTGACATGTTTGAAAATGTCATTGTCAAGTCGAAATAAGACTGGAAACAGAAGTAGGCCTTACATAAGACCAGCAGTCACTAGTGGATCTTTGACTCAAACTAATCCTCCACTAATGGTCCAGATCCAAAATTCACCAAACTATGGTAAGCAGCAGGTGTGAAAGAACCAGCAGCTCCACTTTCAAGCACTTCACCACCAGTGTTAGCAGACAAAAAGAGGTACAGTTATATATGTTTTCACAAAGTAGTAAGAGGCAAATTCCTCACAACTAAACCTTGCCCCTTGCAGACAGCCTGTCTCATTCATCTTCTCAGTGTTAAAAGTGAAAAGAAGACAGAGACGAAGAAACATTACCCTGGAGCCAGTGTATCTCTGCTTCTTCCACAATACTCATAATATCACTTTCTGTGGACACAGGTTATCAAAACTCTTGTTTTTTCAGACAGTATTCCTGTCTCTCAGGAAAATGAAAACAAAGAAGTTTGTTGCAATCGCAGGAAATAACAGTTTATGAGGTAGAAGAGCTGTGTGATGAATCAACATTTTTTGATGGAACTTTTGGAGAAAACTGAAGAACAGGAAAATATTGATAGGTGCACGATTACCACAATATTTGCTGTCTTGGTTCTGTAGCTGCTTTTGCTAGGGGTAGTGGCAGTGGTGCTACAGGTGGTAATAGTTGTTTGTAGGAGTAGTATATTACTGAAAACCAGGGCTCATTAAACAGTGCATAGATAAGTTGTACCTATCTAGGTGGCAAATTTTTGGCAAAGTCTTTGTCAGAGTCTGAAAACGATGATGATGATGATGATACAATATAGGTAGACACAGGATAAGCCATGAGCACACATTATTCACATATTTATCAACATATCCTCATCCAGGACAGGAATTTTGGAGTCTGAGTGGGGGAAGTCACACTACCAAAGAATTTCTTTCTGCCATGCAAAAACAAATTGTGCACTTGCTCCCCCAGCGTTCCTGCTGATTTTCATGTTAGAAGCCACGTTGGATTTGATGCAGTAGTGGGAAGAGGAAAAAGACTCTCATATTTTGCCTCACAACCATGGGGGTGTTGGGGCTATTATGAGAAGTGTCTTCTGCATCAAGAGGTAGAGAGGGGTAGACTACTTGAATACTGGAAGAGGAGAAAGAGTAGGAAGTGTTCTGTTTTGTCAGGTATGATGCTAAGCAGCGAAACAGATCAGCAGTCTAACAGACATCTCTGGGGTCACGCTGAGAATAAGGAGGAGGATAAAGGCCTGGAGTGGGAGGCAGATGGAGTAGATTCCCAGACTACCTTAGCAAACATAGCAAGTTGTATGCTGGCTTGTTTTTACAGTGACAAATGTATGTGACATGGACAAATAGTATCATCCGCCCACATTGACCATCCAGGTGCTGTTTTTTCCACCTTCTAATGTCATGTTGGATAGCATTTTCAGTGTGGCAGGTAAATTAGTCTTTCCCAAATTTATTATGCTGTCTGCTACCAGTGTGGAATAATTGACGTTCATCAGTGATGTTATTCAACTATGTACCTGATCAGGAAGTGACATTGTAGTATATAGCTGGAATTTTATACTCCCCCCCCCCCCCCCTATTGTCTGAGATGCCTAAAACTGCGAAATAAATATTTATCTGCATCAAAAAGAACAGTCAAAAATGAGAAAACTGGCATTTTGTGACATTTTGTTAAAGCTAATTGTGACTGGTCAGGAACTGATATTCCAGTATTTACT
Organism: Pyxicephalus adspersus; assembly: GCF_032062135.1. Classification (NCBI taxonomy): domain Eukaryota; kingdom Metazoa; phylum Chordata; class Amphibia; order Anura; family Pyxicephalidae; genus Pyxicephalus; species Pyxicephalus adspersus. Next base: position 52,940,427 of record NC_092862.1, on the reverse strand, counting down.
TGCAAATTAATTGTGAATATACAGTGGCAACTTTTTTTCCATTTCGTTGTAACAAAAATGCCTTTTTTGGCAGATTTAAGGTAAACAGTAAAAGTGGATTCAGTCTGGGCCTATCTCATCCCTCATTCCTAAAATAGGCTAAATAAACCATCTCCAGTGATTTTCCACACAAAACAACTTTTTTTTACTCAGAATCAGATTTTGGGTCAATTCCAACTAAACCTAATTGGATTAGGATATTATTTAATTTGTTTATTCCTGGTTCCTTTTATTTTTTTTTTACAACAAAGCATAATCCACTAGTAAAGCCCTTGATTGTGATTCTGCATATTGACCTACTTCCACGAAAAAGAATTTTGCAAGATTTTAATTTGGTACACACAGTAATAGGCATAGTCCCATGATGGTCTTTATTTGAAATATATGCTTAGTGAGAAAGGCAACAAAAGTATTACTAAGTAATGTGATGTTTATTTATTTGCACTAGAGAGCAATGACAAACGTGACAGCTCCCTTCCTTCGCTGTTGAACTGCATAAAATATGGATTAGGGGGATTTAAGCAACAATCATTTTTTTCTATTGCAGTTCTTATATATCCAGTTTTTTGGAAAATAAAGTTGTAACCATTACAAATTACAACCATCAAATTGTAAAAAAAAAAGATATATTTTACATAAAATGTATATGTTCATGCAAAAAAATATATAATAATGTATAAATCTTTGATAAACACACAAAGAAAACAGGACAAGACAAGAAATAAACCATTTACCTCTTAATTATTGGACTACAGAAAAAAAAGCTTTTAGAGGAAAGCTACACAAATCATTTCCAAATTGCCTGTAGCTTATCACAACTGTGTCAAACGTTTAGGCCAGATGTTGTAACAGGGTCCTGAAAAGCAAAAGAGACCTAGCAAAAGGTTAGACATAGAACCCATTTACCCCAAAATAATGCAACTTTACTTTTTTCATACTAATCTGCGAAATCTACATAAGAATATGTTACATTTAGATTTTCAGGTTGACTTTTTGCGGACTAGTTCTAGCATTCTAGCTTAGGCTCCATATTCCTAATTGATAATAAAAGTACAGTCATGGCCAAAAATATTGGCACCCTTGCATTTCAGAAAATGCACCACTTCTCCAGAAAACTGTTGCAATTACAAAAACTTTGGTTTATTTCCTTTGATGGCACTGAAAAAAAAAAAAAAAGCAGAGAAATTCTACACAAAACATAAAAAATGGTCTGGACAAAATTATTGACATCCCAAACTTAGTACTGGGTAGCACACCCTTTGGAAGAATTATCTGATGTTAATCAGATCAATAATAAAATATTAAAATAGATACCTGCAAGAATGCGACCCTCAATCCTTTGCCCAGCTGTCTTATTCACTCATGATCTGGGACAGACACCAACAAAAGGGGTCTTTGTGTTTCCCCCATATCCCCATGACATTATGGTGTGGTAACTCCAAAATCACACCTGGTATGACCCCAGAATTGAGAATTGTTTTCCCCAGAGGGAAGGATTTATTTAGCCTTAATTTTCTGACTTTTGACTTTGGTCTTCTGTGAGAAAAATTACTTCTATATTACCGGATTTGCTCTTTCATTAGACCAAGCCTGGAAATATCCATGCACAAAATATTAATGTAATATTAACTACTCTCTGGGATATTGGCAGAGAGTAGGAATTGGGCTTTCCATTCCCATGTTTAATACTTCTCTGAATCCAATTACAAAATTATGCCAGGTTGGTACATGCACAAAGTTTTAGACTAAATCCACCAACGTCCGTTTGGCTTCAGAAGCTGTGAACAGAGAGGGTCGATGGTTCATAGATGTGGACTTTATAGATTTTTAAAGATAATATTATTTGATTCTCTCAGTCTGATTGAAAGTTCTTTCCAACCTAATCACCATGGTGTCACACTGTAAGGAGTGTGATCCTAAGAGTTAAAATTTTCAATCCCTTAAGATGGTCACTATTAGTTAGCCTACTGAAGTGGGTAGCCCTTCTACAATGTCATAAAATGACACAATCTAAAAGAATTTTTCCAGCTGAAGATTTGAACTCCATTTCTCTTCTCAAATGAGCTATTAGTGTCACCGAGAAGCTGCCTCTAACCCATAATAAACACTGTTCAGTAGAAGACCCAACCTGGAAAATGTTACCTAATGGCTGTCATCTTTTCCTTTTTAAAGAGAACTTAAAACATTTCCCATGCATAGGCCCAACCCCTTACAGGCAGGGAAGGCCCCAGGGCTTCACAGCCCAACATTATAGGCTTGCTGGAGTCTAAAATGCCATGATTAGGCAGAACTCCACAAGGTAATTATTCCATATTTATCTTGTCTCCCCAGCCCACAGCACTAAGCAATACCTCCAGTAATTGCATGGGGCAGACAAACATCCTTCACTCTGGATTCACTGATCCTAATTGCTGACTCACAACAATAACAGCAGGGGAAGGAAACATATCTGGAAGCCTGACAAAGCAATGACTACATTTGGATTAAGAAAACATACTGCCTTGTAGTTTTAATTTGTTGGTATTATTTTATTTTTATATTTTTGTTGTTATTTTATAGAACTTTATATTTGATGTATTGATTTCTGAATTATATTAACATTATTACTATATTTACTGATATAGATAAAATGCTTCATATTAAACTGTATACATAATCTAGCAAAATGTTATAGCATGTCTGTAAATCTTTTCTAGTTTAAGATTAAAAGTATTTGAATAAACTACTGATACAACTTGCCTTATACACAACTGCAATTTAAGATTTGTTATTAATGCACTACATAATCATGCTCAACTGGCATCACCCAGTATGTGAAATACCTTGGTTGATGTTATTAAGTTAATAAGAAAATAAATGTGCTAAATGCTGATATTATTTTTAGCATAAAGTATGTAATAAAAACAGCTGGAATTCGGCAGCTATAATAAAGCTAAAATCATTAGCTCTTCAGGGCTCCACAGTTAAATGTTACAAAATGAACTTTAACAGGAGACTAAAAAAACACACAAAATGTAATAAAACAACTAAAATTATGATAAAATGTACTGATTGTGGTAACAATTGCAATTAATCATCAAACGTCATACAAGTACATGACAAGTACTTTTTTGTTATATATATATCAGGAACATTAGATAAAAAGGATTTGTGGCACTTATGTGCTATTATAAATACATGCTGCCCTGTACTGCATTATCTATACCAATTATACCTGGTAGTATCCAGCACTTAAAAAAACAGCAAAACAAGAAACAAATTGGGTTATTTAATCTCTGTTCCACTGTCTGTCTAACTTAGTTTATCTAAACCTGCCAAAAAAAAAAAAAAAAATTGTATTTTTTTTTAGTGAAACTGATGTGAATTTACTTAATGTAATTTGTGCTTTTTCCTGTATATTTAGTCAGGTTTGGAGAAAAAGGTCCTAGATTGTGCAGTTTTTGAACTGTATTTTTAACAGGACCAATGTATGTTGAAAGAAGATTGGGCCTTGCACATTATTCCATAAAACCCAGGACTGGTTTTGGTTAAAGGACAGAATAATCAGAGCACCTAGCCGAATCCTATAAAAAGGAGCATTTCCTAGAACACAGGGAGTGACTGCTGATGTTCTTGGGAGAGTTAGGCTCCAGGGCTTTGTGCCCAGCTTGTAGTAATTGTCTGAGAGTGCCTTTCGGCCAATAGCAGGTAAATCAAAAGTCTGAGACCTAAAGCTGTACCCTTTTGATTTACCCTGAAAAACTGAAAGTTGGCATCTCATATGTTTCTATGCATTGATTGCTTATTTATTGTAATCATGAAAAATAATGGCTAAGCATCACATGTGGGCATTATTTTCGACAGTCTGCAGGCATATGTAGTCTACTTAATAATTGCCACTTCTTCAGACAGACATCAGTTATTCAAGGCATTTTTGTTTTACATACTATCATTTCAGCCATCTTTATTCGTTGGGTCAGTATGATGTAACTCCCACTTTGTTCATTCAGTACCAGCAACCACAAGGACTGCTAGGTATCCTGGCAAGGCTTAGCAGCCCATGCACAGCTCAGAGGTCTTGACAGCTCTAGCAAGTTATCTGTCAGGTCAGATATCACCTGTCCCTTTCTGCAATAAAGCCCTTCCTGATCACCATTTTTTAAGTTCCTTTAAAGATCTAAATCCAAAATGTACTATTCCACACCTATTTTTCTAGACCTGTCTCTAATATTTGGCATTGTTGACCACCCTGTGTTATTCCCAATTATGTCTATTTAGGTATCTTGTTTTTCCACCTATCTTTTTTAAAAAAGACATTAGTGATTCCCATTACCACACTCCCTCTTTCCCTGGCGTTTCCCTGGCTTTTCCTGTTGGAGTACCACAATACTCAGTTCTTTATTATTATTATTATCATTATTATTAAACAGGATTTATATAGCGCCAACATATTACGCAGCGCTGAACATTAAATAGGGATTGCAAATGACAGACTAATACAGACAGTGATACAGGA
>NC_092862.1:52719906-52933262 GCF_032062135.1 Pyxicephalus adspersus | reverse complement strand
CAGGGCGGATCCCTCCGCCTGCAGAGACAGACAAGCTGTGAGCAGAGGAGCAGCCTTGGTTATGCTGCTTGCTACTGAGGGGTCTCCCTCTGTGGCTGGGAACCCCAGGGACACCGCAGGCTCGCAGGGCGGGTAAGTTCCTTACACTCATCACATGCACCTCACCTTTTCTCTAGAGCATATTTCCACAGTTTCAACAACATCCCTCAAAACCAACTCAAATGCAATCTTTTAAACTCGCCTCTTAAGGCACACATATGATTTAGGCTAGAACACTTATCTGCAATTGAGCTTTTACACAGACAAGACACCACTAGCAACCTAAATGCAGCCTATCTAATCCATTTATCCTATGTTTCATGTCTTTCATCCTCTGAAATAAAGCTTGTTTGGGCAGACCCTCTTTTTTATTGTATGATTGCATTCTTGTAAATTGATTTGTCAGTTTTTCATTTACCTTGCACTAAGAGTGCTGCACTACTTTGGATCATGTGTATTACCTCTGTACCATGTATATGGAAGTATTCATTGTATGTATTAATGCAATTGCACAAGGGAAGGTGCTAGCACTGTATACAACTATAATAATAGTAATAATATTTGCTTTGTAACTCAATTTAAAGTATATTATGAATATTGCTATTTCGTTTTTGTTTGCTCTGTATCAATGTATCATGCATTTTCCACAGACTTCAGTCAAGCTTATTTGTATATAATAATACAAGTAGTCCCCGGGTTAAATATGGGATAGGGACTGTAGGTGTGTCCTTAAGTTAAATTTGTATGTAAGTCGGAACAGGTACATTATTTTCATAAATGCAGTTAGGACAGATGTTTGTCTCATACATATTATTTATTTTTACTTTTCTGTGCATGCAAAGTAAATGCTTAAACATTTTCAAATGCAGTACAGCTATAAACAATGTTGGTAGAACTTGATGGAATTGATAAGGAGGATGAAGAGAAGAGGGTGAATATGAGCTCTTCTGCACAGCACTGCACAGTACACACTATCACAGCAGGAAGGCACCACTTGTCAGCACGTCTGGTGTACTGTACTGATGAGAGACAACTTCCTGATTGGTTCTTACAGTAACAGCAGACTTCCTATTGAGAATTAATGGGGATGGAGAGGGGCAGTTCACTACCTGCCCACCACACAGTCACCTTCACTGCAAGGCTGTGTGGTGAGTGGGCAGTGAAATGCCCCATTCAGCCTCTCTCTGTCTGTTCAGGAGCAGAAGCTGCGGGGCGGGGGCATGGGGTCAGTTACTGTGTAAAATCCTTAATCACAAAGCAAAAAAAATAATAATCAAGCCTCCACACCTAGGAGGCATCTGTGTCGGCTGTCCTTTACCCGGGCACTACCTTTATATCATTTAGGAGCATGAGCATGAAAGTTACATAATTACATAGTCAGGTTGAAAAAACACAAAAGTCTATCAAGTTCAACCACTAGAAAAGTGACCTGGGACTTATAGGTGTTGACTGACCTGCTGTGATTGATATAGAACTCATTCTGCAATCCTCACCAAGCCTGTCAATCACTTCTCAGTATTTATTTAGACTCAGACCAAATGCTCATTGTCCATTATATTGTTCAGTTCCTGTCTTGCTGTGGGTCTGTTATTGTTTCATACTTTGTTGCCGACCTGTGCTTCATCCAACACTTCAACTGTTTGCAGCCTGGACTCACCTCTGCTTTAAGTCTGACCTCTGCTTGTGTCTGACCTTGATACTTCTCGACCCTTTGGATGCTTTCCCTGGCTTCTCGCTTTTCAATGTATGACCCTGGCCCTGTTTTCTGACCTGCTCTTGCCTAATAATTTGGACTTACGCTAGCCCTTGCCATCCCTGCGGACTTGTTTATGTTCCTTTTGTACCTAAATCCTGGGAAAGTGCACCTATCCTCCCAAGGCTGAGCATGGAGGAACTTTCACCTTACTCCCTGCACCAGAAACACAAAAGGAAGTGCTGGGGAAACCTCATGCTTCAAGACACAACTTTAATAAAGGTTTGGTTTTGGATAAACTTTGAATTAACATTATAGATTATACTGTATATACACCTGCCATGGATTCGATGTCAGGTGTATATGAATGTCAGATGTCACATGAATGGTTGGATGGATAATTTGTAAAGTGAGATTGAAATACACGCCATATTTTGACATCTAGTTGATCATTGGAATATTGCACGAAATTAAAATCAACATCCCTAACAAACATATTTTAAAATTACAATAGCATTATTTAGCTTTTGCAAGGTTGAGTGGAAGTTGTATTCAGATAATAGCATACTTGTTCTTAAAATATATTTAACCCAGAAAAGAAAAACAAGTATAATGACTGTTAATTTAGAATAATTACCTTGTAAAATAGAAAGGCAAGTGACAGCTGCATGGGAATGTGATTTATAAAAGGGAAAAAATATTTTCTGAATAATTACGCTGAGAAGAATTTTTTCATTGCAGTTAAGTAAACAGGCATGGATTCATTCTTTGTTGTAAAAGATCATTAAATGTATTAACTAAATAAACCATAATATTCACATGTTGAGAAGCTGTGTCCTGGTGTGATAATTACAAGGAGAGAACAGCTGGCATTCCGGCTAACAGCCAACTTGAACATTAGGGTTGACTGAAGCAAGTTCCATGATATAGCGTTAGCATATTTCTAACATAGAATTAAGGGAAGAAAGAAAGATGTGATCTTTGATTGGAGTCTTGATGTGAGACTAGAGTTATATTCTACTCAAATGCAAATGATTAAAGGGGGAACATTGACACTGTACAAAATTTGTTGTGCGTGTGTGCTCTTTTTATTTATTTACCTTAAAAGTAGGTTCAGTTTATTTATTTTTTTTCAATCAAGCTACAAATTACTGCATTAACAAAATATATGAAAGTATATGAAAATACAGCCAATTAAATCTTATTTACTTAGTAATTTACACCTTTTTTTACATTATTTGCGGCAGGATGGAAATTTCAAATAATACCAAAACACATTTCTACAAGTATATATCATAGAAAACTGGAACACATATAGCAAAATCGACCATGAAAGTACAAGCCAGAAGGCAATGAAGACACATGAAAGTGTGCTTCGGCAGACACAGGAGGCTATCGTGTAGCCCAGGTACTGTCTCAAAGCCATGGCGGATCATGTAGAATGAGGCACTTAAAGATGGTAAGTGTTGACAACCTCCAATGAAATAGAGACTGGTAAACAAGGAAAGGGGTCGGAGGGAGAGAAAACTAGGGAGAGGGCAGGGAAGAATAGAAAACCAAAGGGAGATTTGGGTTGATAGCTGGGTAAGACAGGACCACTCAAGAAAACCATATTAATCCCTTCAAACTCACCTCTCGCTAAGTTGTATCAGATCCAGATGGCGTCTATATTCTGGGGGGAGGTGAATTGAGACCAGTAGAATTTTCTGCCCCCTATGGAGGAAGTGGGATCTTCTATGTAATGTATTTCTTTGACCCGCTGGAACCACAAGCGCGTCAGGGGAGGCTCTGGCTTCTGCCAACACTATCAGTTGTCTAATCACTGAGCATTTATACATTTTAAGGGAGAAAAAATTCTGCTGAAGGAAGAAAAATGCAGGATCGTCAGGGGTGTATCTGTCAGTCATTTGCTGTACAATAGAACATACCACTACACAGAAGTGCCTCAATCATGGGCATTCCTTTTTAGGAAATGCAATATCAAATAAACATTTGAAAAATGTTTGGTGTACACAGTTTACTAAATATTACAGTGTTATATTTGTTATATTCTACATTTAGGCACTAATTGTAAATACCAGCTAACGCGCAGTTGATAACTACTCCTTCTACATGGAATCGTTCCCTTTAAATGTGTAGGTCCATATGTTTAAATTGCGTATTCCTGCCAGGTTTTCCTTCATCTCCTCATGACTTTGCAAAAAGAACAGAAGTGGAATTGAATCATGCTGGCATATAAAACAAATTGAAAATGTCCTGAGTGACTCATGTTTTGTCTTTTTTCCCAATCATGTTTAGTCCTAGCTACATAAAGTATGTGGGATCAAACATGGTTAAAACAACTATTAACTTTAAAATACATAATATAAGAATATATTTTTACTCTATTCATCATATATTTCCAAATATCACCATGAAATGTATTAACTTATATTTATATGGTGCCGATGCGCTTTACAATGTCCAAAATCGTATCACTAACTGTCTCTCACAAGTGACTCAATTCAATGTCACCCAAATTTACTGATGAAAGTGTATCTTTTCCAGCCTTGGAGAGCTTTAATAAATCAGGCCCATTGTGTTTATAATCTATAATTAGTGTTCTTTGTAACATGTGTATGATATTTTATGCACAAATAGTTTGTATTGTAAGTTTTCAACAAACTTGTATTTTATTGTTTCACATATCAGTGTAAGTTTCCCCCGAGGAAGCAATACAGCCTTATATTGGTTCACCTTATATTGACATTGATATGCTCATCCCTACTCTATTCAACATTATTTTGTACAACCATTTATGACTTTGATACTCATTGATTTAGCTTTGTCTTGTTATTGGTCATTATATCATAACTATAACCAATTATTCAACCACCTTTTATAATTAAAATCTACTTTATTTACCAAATAAAACCCCTTTTGTGTTTTCTCTTTTCAAGTATCTGCTTTTCTATACACCCCCCCCCCCACAACCAAAAATAATATATTCGGGTAATCTTTCCTTCATATTATTGCTTTTGTAAGCTGCATTTCTAAAGATCACAGAAAAAATTATTCATATATAAGAAAAAAGCATACTAAAGTACTAAAGAGTTATTGTACTGAAAGAATTTAGGGGTCTTGGCCACATTGGATGATATGTATTTTTGTCTTCCTTCATTAATAATACCTCTACATATTTCTTAAATATTGAGGTATATGCCATAAATGTTTGGGTAAACTGGATCAAGTGCATCAGATCTTGCAATGCATTAATTTATAGAAAAAAAAAACCTTATATGATAGACAAGACTGAATCTTAAACAGATTGTTTTCACATGCCTTGTCTGCAAACAGCCTTGCTTAACCATATGCAGTTTTGTCTGTCTGTCAGTTAGAATCAGAAACATTTCTAATTCATGATAAGTGCAGGATGTCTCTTTTACAAGGTATTTTTATCAGTAGTAGTTAGTAGTGATAGTACTGTGTAAGATTATGGAAATCGTTCTCATCCTGGTGTAAAGTAATAAAAATATATAGAAACACATTTCAGACCAGCCAATAGGGTGTTTTTGACTTCTGTAAGGATAAAGCTTGCTTGACAAATATGTACTTGTTTTTTTTTTATTCTCTACACTAGTGATAGATAAAACTCAGAGAATTATTTCTGAACTTTTTTGGGGGGAAAAATTTAGGATTGCAACAATATAGCTCAACATAACTTCATATTAGCTACAAAACACCCTTAACATGGTATTGTCATTAAAATTGTTTTGGGGGATTAGGGGACCTATGTCTCAATTTTTTTTCTTTTAGCATTCTCTAGTAATTACCCTTAAGAAGGAAAAAAGGTTCTAAATGAAGGGAAATCCTTAAGAATTAAACCACGCAGTCCAGCTTCCATATAGACAGAATGCCGTCCCAATCAGAAATTATGAACCTTTATAGAAAATTAAAAGTTTCCTTCAATGCAAAAAACAAATCTTATTTCTTTGTATTTCAATATTGTAAAATAATATAGTAACTGTATGACTTTAAACATAAATAACACATTTTATAGCAATCCTTGCATAATTATAAATTACATAAATAATTAGGCGACAAAATATGATTAAGGTTATTGGTCAGAAAACTATAATTTTTGCTTACTCAAAAAATAAAGCATTAATTTAGGAGGCTTTACCATATGCTGCATGTAAATTGTAACTACATTTTGTAGGACAATTCACAAAACTGATATGACTATATTTCCTCAAACTTTTCCAACATTCAGCAGCATTCATCATAATGATATAAGACACAGCAGTTAACATTGTAGATTTATTTGTATTTTATTTTAAACAGTTTGTATAGTGAATCCATTCAATAAAAATACCTGTTTATTCATTATCTGTCAAATGAGAAGCACAAATATATAAATACACATAAAACACTGGTATGATAAGGTCATGCACTTATATATATATTATAGAGCAAAGCACGGGAATTTGCTGACTATGTGATTGCTATGTGAAAATTTGAATTATAAATAAAAAAATATGTAGTATTACAAAGTACTTCACCAGAATGATGAGCTGTGACATAGTAATTCACTATAGTCATGATCAGAATACAATGCAGTTATATTTATGTTGTTTATATATTCATCTGGACATTTTATGTCTATGGTCTCCCCTGCATTGCTCATGATCATTTTGAATAAATTGCCTCAACTATTCATTCTGATGGGACAGAACATTGTCGAAACTTTGTGTTTAAACTTTATAATTCATAGGTTTATTTGGAATCCTATAGTCACTAATACTAATTATCCTGTGGAGAAGGGGTCTCCACAGGATATAATGGGGCAGCATGCAAAGGAGTTATCCACATATTATCGAAAAGTGAGCAGTTCTGTTAGCATGGAAGGAAGCAGTTATTCACCAAAAAGTGATTATTGATAAGTACCCTGCTGTATTTGAGTGCATCCATATTTGGAGGAGTGTATGGTCTGATATTCTTGAATTACTTTCCTAATGGTTTTAATACCTACCGCAACTAAAAGAAAAGAAATAAAAGTTCTGGATAATATATGAGAAAATATCTGAGCTCTTCCTATTTTCCTGAGGAAGCGTATTTATTCCGCCAAACGCGTAGAAAAGATTAGGTGTACCTTCATGGTAAACCTCAATTGGAGGTTCTATGGTATACATTGATTTTATTTTTATGTTTGATTTTAATGATATTTAATAAAATAGTTTCGTAATTCAAAAATGTGTTGTCTAATTGGCTAAATTTGGTAAAGGCTGGCCTAAAAAGTGCCAATGTTTGGTGGTGTTCCACAAAATTTCTTCTTATATGTCTATTGAGGATGTGGTCATGTCGAGAAAGGAGAGGTTGGATATGTTATTGAGCAATATAAGGTTAAAACTATTGGCAAGATCATTGGAAACATTTATCATGCAAAATTGTTCAGTAGCATAATAAAAATATCTGTCAAATTTAGGAGTGAATGCTGATAACACTGGGGAAAAATTTTGAACACATTTTTTGTTGACTTTAATTTTTAAGCCTATTTACACTAAAATAAGTATACTGATTCTAAAAGTGGAGTTAGTTTTCTTCTATCATGTCAAGTTTTTTCTCTACCGCTTATATTAATGCGATCACTGTAGCGTGGATTTGTATAGGCTATTCATTTACACGCAAGACAGTGTGGTCAAAGGTTGTGCACTGCTCTACGTAGTGAATAAAAAAAAAAAATGTTCTACTTTCACACGTATTTCCTTTCTTTCAGATCATGTCTGGCTCTGCTGTTTCTCGTCGTAAGTGTCTAAACAACCCTGATTCATTTTGTTATATCTGTGGCAGTTTCACCATTCCCAGTCAAAGGGCGAACATCACCACATTTGTAGAGCAAGCCTATTTGGCATATTTCAAAGGTAAACTTGGTGATCAAGATAAGTCTTGGACCCCTAATAAGGTGTGCAAACAGTGTGTCAAGGGTTTACGGATGTGGAAAAAGGGAACACAGGAGATCATTTCAGTGACAGTTACTTTTGTATAGTGAAAACTTCAGGATATAACAAGAAAAATGTAACATAGAGTATCCTAGTCTACCATCGGCTATACGCCCAGTGGCTCATTCAGATGAAATCCCAGTGCCGGTTTTCGTTTCACTACTCTCCCTTGAAGAACATGATTATGGTGATAAACTAGGTGACAACAATGATGAAGAGTTTGAAATTGAAGAGGACTCTGTTCATAAGAGATTTGATCAGCATGAGTTAAGTGATTTGGCACATGATTTGGGACTATCGAAGAAGGCTTCAGAACTTCTAGCATTAAGACTGTGTGAGTAAAACTTTTGTGAAAAAGGAACAAAGGTACTGTATTTCAAACCAGAGAAATTTCATTTCTGCAGTACTTAGAACTGACAGTGGCTTTGTGTATTGCCATACCATACCTGGTTTAATGGAGGAATTGGGAATTCCAATTTTTAATTCTACTGAATGGCGATTATTCATCGATAGTTTAAAGCGGTGCCTAAAGTGTGTCCTCCTTCACAATGGCAATATATTTGAGTCAGTCCTAATTGGCCATTCAGTTTCTCTTTGTGAAGAATATGCAGACATAAGGAAAGTAATTGAGTTGTTGCAATATCACCAACACAATTGGGTCATCTGTGTTGACCTTAAAATGGTATGTTTCCTTCTTGGTCAGCAACGCGGATACACCAAGTATCCCTGTTATCTGTGCATGTGGGACAGCAGAGCTCATGGGAGGCATTGGGTGGAAAGTAATTGGCCTCCAAGATCTGCCCTAAAACCAGGTGATCCAAACATTGTACATGAGCCACTTGTTGATAAAAAGATTATTATATTCCCGCCTCTGCACATGAAACTGGGTCTGATGAAGCAGTTTGTTAAAGCTTTGCCAAGCGAAGAAGACTGTTTCAAGTACCTAATTTTGGCATTTCCTAGCCTGTCATTTGAAAAAAATAAAGGCCAGTGTGTTTGATGGTCCACAGATTCGGCAACTCATTAAAGATGAACAATTCATCAGAACAATGTCTGAAGTCGAAAAGAATGCTTGGTTATCATTCAAAGCCATTGTCAAGGCCTTTCTTGGAAACACATGAGCAAATAATTACACAGAAATTGTCCAGAAACTCCTGGAGAACTACAAAATGCTTGGTTGCAACATGAACATCAAGGTGCACAATTCCACCAGGATTGGAAGGTAATTGAAGGATCAGGGTAGATGGGATGAACATATGATGGCTGACTATTGTTGGAGCACCCGGCGGGATTTTCCTAACACTGAACACTCAAGGAAAAGCTATAGGCGTAAATTTTTACCTTAACTGCTTACCTGAATAATTTTCAAATGTTTTACTGTAAAACAAATGTCATAGAGTAACAATAAATCCTTTGTATGAACAAAAGAAATTTAAATAAACAGTACATTCAAGTTATTGTTTAAATATTTTTTCATTGTATGTAAAATTTGTATGTTTTTTGACAAAAATGGAGGGTACCCTGTAACGTAAAAACTGGATGTGATAGCAAAATACTGGGGACAGAAATGGGGACATTTCTGGATTCACCACCCAAAAATTAGTAAAAAACAAGTGTAGGATCTAACTCAACAAAAAATGCATTCCCAGTGTAATTTCATATTCTACAACATAAACTGAGAAAGGAATACTTCATGATTTTCTTTACTTTATTTACTCAGGAGATGTAGGTGGGTTTACCGTAACCATTTCATACCACCTGTTTTTCTTGGTAAAATTTGTGCCCGTATATACTTGTAATATTAATTATGACTGTACATGGGTCCATAATGGTTTCCACCAAATGGTATATTCACCTAAATGACACCACATCCCAAAAATTTAGAAAGCAGAAAAACAAGAGAAGGGTAAAACAGGACTTTTAAGGCATCAAATTCTGAATCAAAATTAAATCTATTTATTCTACTCAATCTACTTTTATGTAAAACAAAAAAAATATAAAAATACATTTTATTGGAAAAATCATAAAAACACATTCCTAAAAACAATGATTCATACATTTCACCTTGAAATTCCAAACTGAAAGAAGTAACAGAATATTGGAAATTTCATGTGGATCTCAGTCCTCCTTAACACAAACAATTAAAAAATCATTTCTTCCATATAAATAAAAATATGCAACTACTTAATCTTACCTACTGTACATATCAAATTACCCCTTTACAGTATCAGCTAACTGAAGTCGCTCTCTTAATAGGAGCTCAAGGGACTACAGGGGCAGTAACTAGGTATCAAGTTGATCAAACTCAATAAATATTTTCCCAAACTCAACCTGTAGGATTGGATTAAAGGTGATGTTCTATCAAAGTTTGGATAAAATAATAGGCTGTATATGGGCCAATAAAACAACCATTGCAACAAAGATAAACATATTTTGTAATAGGTAAACCATACAGTGTCAGGATCCAAACCCCACAGTGTCAGGATCCAAACCCAGGGATGCTTCGGTGTCTGGCTGCAGCTCTGTCTACTGCGCCACTTGAGGGTTTGCCTTTTTCACACTGTTGGATTCCTTGGACAAAGATACCTTGATACTTAGTATCTTGCTGAACCTTGAACTCCTGGCCCCTCCCATGAACTTCCTATTTAAGCCATGTCTCTGAACTTCCTGTTACCAGATTATTGTGCTCTGCCAATATCTTGCTCTTCCTGCTAATGTTACATTGGCTGCTGTTTAAACGACTACTCTTCCTCACACTCCGTCTCCAACTTACACCATTGGCTACCGACCTCGGCTTGTGCTTTGACTACATTTGTGTTTGCTCCTTATCTGCTACCACTGCTTGTGCATAGATCCTGGACTGTTTTCGCCTGTGTCTGCTTGCTGTTTCAGCCACTGGACTCTGAGCCTGACCCCTGATCGTTACATAGAGGCATGGTAATGGAATCTTCTAATCTTTAGAAGTCATACTTACTGAGTCCTTACCAATCCTGTGCAATTTATTTGATTTATGTAGTTTTCAATGACATTGCTTTTTCAAACAAAATAAAGTCATCACCAGTAAATCTCAATGTCAAATAATATATTTACTATGTGCATTAAAAAGTAAAAACGAAATGTAAATAGTAATTTATTAGGCTCAATTTTTGATAACAGCAGATCAAAGAGATTTCTAATTACAGTTTAAGTTATGCTATGCATCTTCTGAATTACTTGAAGCCTTCCTTGACTTCTATTAAATCCCTCAGCAGTAATCAAACCCAACAAGGTGTAAGCTACAACTTTTAATTACCAGAATCAATTGAAAATATCTCTCTGTAATGACATTTACATTTCCAAGCACATTCTGTTTTCCAGGGATTAGGATTCCTGAACAGAAAAATGAGACCAAGCAAAAAGGTAGTTCACTTTTACTTGTCGACACATATATGACAAATTCCAGATTTCTTTGACAGCCCTAAATGATCAACTCTTCTCATATAGGCATTTAACCATGACTGACTGACAGAAGCTTGAACTCAAGTCAAACACTGCTTCTCTCTACAAAAATAATGGATGTGTATTTTTCAAACTTTTTGTTGCTACAAATTTCTTTAAAATGGAAGTAAACTTATTTATGTGCTTTTGTCTGTGTTACTGGTATATGCTGTAACAGAGGGGAATTCCTACTGTCGTCCCCAAATGCTAGCGGCATTTAATGATGTTAAGGCCCATTGATCCCCAAGTTGTCTTAGGTAAATTCACTCTCAAGCTTTTTGTCTATTTAGTCTAATTGTGAATGAACTCATTGGTTAGGATTTGTTTAGCTTCCACCATCAGTGTAGGAAGCCCAAAATAGGAATGGCCTTGATGTTGGGTCTGAGGCTTACTCTTATAGAGCCTGATTTAATAAAGCTCTCCAAGGTCGAAGAGGATACACTTTCATCAGTAAAGCTGGGTGATCCAGCAAACCTGGAATGGATTTCTTTAAAGTCATTTGCTATTTGCTAGCAAATGTTTTGAATCCTGGGCCAGATCCATTCCAGGTTTGCTGGAATCCCCAGCTTCACTGATGAAAGTGTAATCATGCCCAATGTCTTTTCTAAGATTACTGTCTCCACTGACACAGTGAAGAAAAAGTCAAAGTAAATCATTAAATGTAGAATGATTAGCTGCTGGGAGAGCACAGGTAGTTTTGTGACTAGCCCTTTGGCCGTTGCTTGACTTTTTGGGCACACCTTGCCAAGTACAGTTACTCTTTACATATAAAACACCTAAGAACAAACATGGTATTATATTGCAGTATCAGTTCCTTAGACATGGTGGTTGCAAAGATCATTTTAAAAAGAACAAATAGCAGTTTTCTGCTATTACTTTATTGTGCTGATTTATGGCACCAGATCAGCTCATAGTAAGTTACAGGTTTACTGCAATAAAATGCAGTGAACTTGTCACTTACTGTCAGCTGATTCGGTGCCATAAATCAATGGTGGCTTTCTTTTTGTAAAAAAGCAAATCCGCCCACCCTTCTGTGTAATGTAAATGGACAAAAGCAAAAATATATTGTCTAGTTGTGGTGGCAAACATAACTTCCCATATAGATACAGTGGAGGAGTGATATTAGCCACCTAGGGACAGGAGGTGTGCTATTTCAGGATTACCAGGTGAAAATACAGGAAAAAAGCCAGAAACAAAGAAAGCTTCCGCAGCTTCAGAGTAAAGACACACACAACTCATATATTGTTTTTTGTTGACAACTATTTTCAACTGACTTCAAAGACATTTAAAAATGATAGACACATTATTAACAATACAACTCCTTGTAATAAACCTTAAACATAATGTATTTTTAACTACAATTTGCAAGAGTACCTCAATTTCTTGTGATAACCACTCCTGATAAATCTCTACACAAATGCAGAAGTTAGGATCCAAATAGCACTGTAAACCAGACAGGATTAATTGCATAAAAGACTACGGTTCTATATGTAACATGGGGTTTCCTGAGAGAAGAGCAGAATATACTCTATATATATATACAATTTTGCTAGGCTCCTGTGTAGTCCAATCACAGCTTCAAGAAAAAGTTTTTTGCTGAGCTACAGAGTAGACTAGAATTGTCTCAGTGTTTGCAGGATCTTGCCGTGCTGTCCATCAGAAGTACCTACAAGTTGTCATAAAAAATCTAGTTGGGAGAATCGTATATCTATTGTTGGGTAAAAAAGAGTTTGATATGCGTATATCGACTGTCTGCTTAGCTTCTTGCCTGGAACTCAAATTTCAAATAAAAATCACAATGTTTAATAATTTGATACATTCTTAAATACAGTGATAGCTTTACAGACTGATTCAGCTAAAGTGAGCCAGAAGGTGACATACCCTGACAAAAATAGTGTCCTTTATTGCTCTCTTTTTCTATTTCCTGACTGCCATTAAAATATGTCCTATTTGGCTCCTTTCCTTACCTTTGTAACCCTATCGAGGTTTCTATGGAAGCTAGAATAAGAAAATACTGTACTTGATGAGTCAATATCACCAAGTGATACTGTACTTGGTGATATTGGAAGGAGGGTTGCTTCTTTAGATCTGAGAGCTGGACATCCTGCTTTCCATATCTGAAGTGAAACAATCATATAATCAATGAAGCAAATAGGAAACCAGTAACAACATTTTTAGTCCCTTTTGTCTAAGAAAAGCTATTTTAAAAAATTAAAAAGAAAAACATATTTACATTTGATAGAAGGTTTAGCCTCCTAATAAATAATGTTGATGTGGTGATAAATAGGTGAAAACAAATAGGAACTTGAAAAAAATGGTGGTATCACAATAACATGGACAGGAGAACACTTTGGGATCCCACGTGCAACACATTGCGTTTTGTATTTTAGATTTTTGAACTTGCAGTTCAACTTCTATTCATCTAAAATTTCCTCTGAATATTTTGTGATAATATTACTTCATATAAATCAATATGCCTTTGATCAGTGACATTTTTTATTTTGACTTTTACCTTTTAAGTCATTTCTTTTTTTTTTTTTTTTCTTCACATTTTGTTAATTTTGACAACAACTTGGAAATGCACTTTCTATACCATCAACATTTTTTCTTTGACTAAATAAAGCGGAATAAAATATAAAGTACTCTAAAGTATATTTTAAACTTATAGGGTTTTTTATAGAATAAACAATAGAATGGCTTTCTGGACTGCCAAAACCCTTTTTTAATATTCTTTTATGTTTTAAGTTACCACTCTTACTTTATATCCCTAAAATGGCCAAAAAATGGCACAGTTAATAATTATGTATTGTGATTTAAATAATGGAAACATAATTTTATAGTACAGTTTGTATATTATTTTAGACTATATCATAATTTTTAAGACAAGTACAAGATAAATAAATATGAAGGAAACTGGCCTGAGGCTAGGAGCAATGCAAACAGAACTAATTAAATAAAAAACTTCTAGCGAGTTAGTTTTTGTGAAATACAATATATGGATGACTTGTACTGAATGAACCTATCTTTAGCAATAAGCCAGAGAAGTTAAAAGAAAGTATCAGTCATCCCCAAACAGGAAAATCACCAACCAAGACATGTCTGCACAGATTTAACAAGGTGGTTGCCTGAGTGCAGAAGAAGTTATATACCTATTGACGATGGCTTATTAAGAATAAAGGAACATATAAAAACTCAAGTGTAAAGACATAAGGAAAACTAGTTCTAGCACCAAACTAAGTCTGATATGCGTGCTGAAATTGCAGAACCTTCTGCCATGCCTCAGTGGTGAAACCCAAATGACAGGGTATGGTGTCCCAAAACTTTTTTAGGGCTTCAAAGCAACCAACCTCAGCAGCCTCATGAGTAACCACAGAATCAATAAACTGAAAAAAAAAAAACAACAGTGGAAAAATTGTTCCTCTATAAAAATTTATAGAGATGTGGTGCAGCTAGGTCACCTTGCAATAATGAAGGTTAATTATATACACAGGGATCCAGATGGGTGAATTCTGAAATTCATATAAAACAGTAGGGCCAGGTTCATTTTGAAAAGATTTATCCTTCCTTCTTATAGTTACCTTAGATATAGAGTTATGTATAACCTTTCAAGGGAATAAAATGACAAACTAATTAACAGATCTCTAGGCCAAAGTAACTCATTCTTGAGACTTGTTGCAGAGGGAATTTAGATAGTTAGATTAAGATGTAGAGGTTCAGCTTGGGGCCAGATTTAAACCAGTTAACCTTAACTTCAAAGTTCTTTGCAAATGTATTTAATACACTTGTTTTTTTCAGAGACTGGGAGGTATTTTGCAACAATGGTTATAATTGTATAAATTGCTAAAGCTTTGTTTTCCACCATCAAGGGGAAGAGCTGGATAAACAAGATAGCGCTGTCTGTTTCCTTTACCTATATGAAATTTTGAGGAGAGAATAGTACCCAACCTAATGGCTTCATCTGATTTGGACTACGTAAATCAATCCATTTGTGAAGGATAGGCTTAAATCCCACCTGATCCATATATACAAAATTAAATCTGTCTCCCATATCTGTCTAAGCACAAGCCGGAATCAAAGGCTTTTTCTAGCTCAACGGACACAATCACCCTAAGCTAAGTTTTGTGAAAATTTTGAGTGTAGGTAAAAAGCCTTCTTCAATTTGTGTTAGTAGACTTCTGGGGGATTTTTTTTTTGCATTGCCTTACACAGAAAAAGATACATGCATGCATTTCATGTTAAACTGGCAATACCATAATGCCTGCAACTTTTCACATTTCTTACAAATAATAAGTAAGTCCTTATACAGGACTTACACAGCATGGAAAGATAAAGTGTTTTCTAGCAACCACTCTGCTACAACAATGGTTATATTGATGTATTATCTGCTAGACAGATGTACAGTCTAATGTTTTGCCTTTTTTTTGGCAGACAGATGTTTACTTAAATGCACTGTCAGCCGGAAAAAAGCACATGCCAATTTAAAATAATTCCTGCCTGACATAAATTGTACACCATATGCAAGAAGAGTGTACCAGATAGTGTTCCACCTGCCAAAAAATTATGTATTCTTATGTAAAGAGATACATCCCTGTGTATGTCTGCCATGAAAATACATACATTGATGCTTTTTTTAGACACGATGACAGACCAAATCAGACTTTGGATTTCTAGAAGTCATGCCTACAAGAAAATACACCCCAATTCTCTCTCTGTCATGTATGTTCTTCATTATACTATAGACTGTCAGACTAATAGAGCTCTATTTATAAAACGAGGAATGTGACATTCCTACAAACGCATTCCCTCGTGGTAATCATTAACGGTCATTGAAACATATCGACCTGGAAGATTCCCACGGGGGAATGTTTGAGGGAATGTCAGATTCTCTGTTCTATAGCAAAGCAGTCCCCCTTTCATTTAGGTGAAAACTCATCCTGGCATATAGGTTGTACGCCAATTAAAAGTCAGCCAAGCCTAGGTTAGGTGTCTATATTTTGACTGGACAGACCAGGATGGTGTGCACAGCCATGGACTTATTTTATTTTGAAACCATGCCTAAAAGGCTAGATTGTATAATGAACATTGCATACCTAATGTCTGGACTACAGTTTACATAAATATATTGTACTATATTCTACACAGTATTTTCCATTATTCCACATTGATGATGAAGATTACATTCAGAAAAGCAAATACTAACTATGTTTCCAATATTAATTAGCTGCCTACCTGAGCTGAAACCAGGCTCTAATGTAAAGCAATACTTGAATACTCACTGGACACTTTAATATGTACACTTTGCTAATACTGGAATGGCTCCATTTTAGCTTTCAGAACTGCTGTAATTTTTCATGGCAAAGATTTAACATGGTACTGGAAACATTCTTCAAGACTCTGGTCCATATTTACATGATAGCATCATGCATTTGCTTTAGATTTGTCAGCTGCGCATTTTGTCTCACATCCCAAAGATGCTTTATTGGATTGTGATATAGTGACTGAAGGTTATTTAAGTACAGTGAGTTCATTGGCATGTTCCATAAATCAGTTTAAGATGATATGAGCTTTGTGATATGCTGCTGGAGGTTGCCATCAGAAGATGGGTATACTGCAGCCATAAAGGGATGGACATTGGAACTATTCTCTTTAAACCTTAGAGATGGTTATGCATGAAAATCCCAGCAGAACAGAAATTTCTGAAATGCTCAGACTGTCTGTCTGCCTGTCTGGCACTAAAAACTATTGCACATTCAATGTAATTTAAATCACCTTCTTCCACTATTCTGATGCTCGGTTTTAACTTTAGAAGGTATTCTTGACAATGCTTACAAACCTAAATGCATTGAGCATATGTTGCTGTCATGTGATTGACCAATTAGATATTTGCATTAACAAGCAGTTAAACAGGTATTAAACCTATTTAGTTTACCCTACTATACCGGTCAGTGAATTTTTTTTTTTTTTTTATCATTTTGAGTGAAATGCAGGTATTTCTCTTGGAAAAAGTCAAATAAATCACTGAGTAGTGAATACAGCAAAACAGGCACTGAATGAACATTGTAATTATCTTTTTTGTAAAGTACATACAAATAAGAAGAGGACTAAGTTTTCAGGCAAACAAAATATAACTTTAAAATAGTATACACATATGGAACAGCACTTTGACCTATCGGTGAATCATCTTCTCAACATAATAGCCATCTGCTATGTGGGTAGAAACTATTTTCAGATAATTAGATATATTTTCTCTGCACAGGAGTTTTTTTGTTTTCACCAGCAAGTTTTATTTCTATTTTATTTCTCATTCCATATCTGCAAATAGTTTTAACATTTACTAATATTATTTACAGATACTTAAAGTGCATCCTATTAGCTGTATAGTAATATTTTCCATTAATAAAAGTAAATTTTTATTCCATGCAGTTCACTCATTAGCTGTTTGCAAAAATGCTCTTTAATTAAAATTCCCCTTGTTATTCAGACTAATACATGTCATTGAAAAAGTATTCATTGAGGAGAAAAACACAATCTTAAATCATCCACTTAAGCAGATGGCTGTAAAGAGGGTGCCCAAATTCTTTCCTCCAGAATTTAAGTATGCACAGGATTAGGACTTTAATCTAACTCCTTCAGGATTAACTAGAAAATAATCATGATCATTTTATCCATTGAATAATGGATTTGCTTAATCTGATTTTAAAAGTGGATGCTGAAGAAGCCTGAGTAGTATTTTTACATGTGACAAAAACAGTGCGGTAGATCAGGTTCTTGTCAATTCTTATTTTATTGTACATAATCTAGTCCCTGGATATACGGTGATGGTTTGTGCTTTTGGTCTGTCATGCCTTTTATCCAATGCAGGGATAAAGTGCAGTGAAACTCCTTCCTGGCAATTTAGCTAACAGTGAGTAAAAATAAAGAAATAAAGTATGCCATTTTTACAAGCAGGACAACCGAAGATAAACACAGTGTTCTTTTTTCTGCTAAGCAAAAGTAAAAAAAAACTAAGCAAGCACCTTCTAAAGCTCTTCTTATAATGTTGATTTAGTCCTCAAGCTACTGGTAATGCCGTCAACCAACATTTTGACTCATTAGTCTCTATGTTGCATAAATACAATCTTAAAAGATAAGAGCACAGAAAATGTATACTAATCCTTTTTGTCTTTTCCCAGTTTTAAATTGAACTTACTCTTCCCCACCAAAGCTGCCTAGTAACCTAAATCAGGAAGGCATGGCCTGCCCCCAGGGTTACAGGGCTTCCATGCATTGGGGTCTCCAAGATGTCTATGAGACTGTCTTCCCAGACTGGAGATCTAGACACTGTTCTAAAGAGGACTTTATGTGCAGGCACCGTCAATGGCAATAGGTATGCCACAATACGTGTAAATCTTATGATGGGTAGTTCTGACATCAACATACCAAAAATTTGAAAGCCTAGGCTGGTCCAGGCCTATGTCTTGCTAGCTACTAGGTAGAGGATTGCCTAAGGACTGAAGGACATTTGGGCACCCACCTGAGGAAGAAAGCCTGCCAAGAGGTGCGAGAGGACAGGATTCCTCAGTGATGCTTACATTTCAAGACTGTCAAGGGTAGGCTACCTTTAGTGAGATGGTGAAAGATCAAAGGATGGCTATGGGCATTAAGAGGAATTATATGTTGGGACTATTCTGCCGCAGGGAGAATAATGATTATGGAGGGCTTGTGGAAAACTGGGCCTAGGGATATTTCCCCCTCCAGAGTGAGAGTTGTGAAGCTATGGGGCATTATGGGGTATTGTTTTATTTTATAAAAAAAAAAGCTGGTTTGTGAGTTTTTGCCCCACCAGAGGAGAGAACTTCTCCTATAAGGGGAGTGCTACAACTGCTATAGGGCTTTTCCCATATAAAATCCCCAAACTCTTTATCTAACTCATTAGACTCTCTACAATTCTGTGAGCCTCAATCACATTAAAAGATACAAATACAAAACACCTAAGAAAGTTGTACACCATGTACATGATGTACACAAAGCCAACTGACCCGAGGTTAGCAAGGGGCAAACCTCTAAGCCAAAAAAAAAACCCTTAAAACATGCATTCTCCCTGATACCTAATACAATACCATTTCTAACCCAGAGCCTATTCATTAAAACCCTTACCTGTAAAATGCAACCTATCAGTAAACTCAGTAAACACTAACCGCAACTCTAATGTATACACACCAATTATTTGTAATTAATTATTTCAGTAATTTGCTTGTTTTATTTTTCTTTATTACTAAATCATTTATTCTGCCCATACAGTACATTTTAGTTTGAGGCTATTTATGATAAAGTTACTATAGTGACCATTTTTTACATGCAGGTTTGACAATTCTTCTCAGGAACATGACCAAAATAATTGAAATTTTATAAAAATCCTTTTATAGCTAGGTGAGATATTTTAATTTTCTACAATATGTTTAAAGAAATCTGAAAGGTAAGAAAACATAGCTCAGTTTGGCAGACCTAAAATAATAATACAATAGTGCTGCAATAAACTCCAACATGGATTGATTTTTATTAAAAAATAATCCTTCTATTTGTTCTCTTGGATCAAGGATTATTTTTGATCTATGAACCACAGGCTTTTAAAATTGCTTTAGATTTATATTTTAATTTTCTTTTGCACAACAAGATGATTTTCCAATAACTACTCTAATATTATTTGAACTATACATCTAACCCCAAATCTTAGAACAGAATTAAGTGTATTGTTGTGTTGAGAACTTACACTGTTGTAATAGATAATAATTTCATTTTCGTGCAATTGAATAGCTGATACGTAAAGGAGTATTCAGGTTCTTTATAGCATTCGTGTTTCATGTTGCTTTAGTTTGGTAAAATTTACCTTTGTTGCATCTGAGGATACTCAAGATCATCTGAATGCTTGATCCAGCATGGTCCATCTGATCAGTAATATGTCACACATACCTCTTCCTTGCTAAAGCGCAGACGCACCTTCCCTGCGCAGGCTGGCAGTTCTGACTCTGGGCGTGCCTACGCTAGCAAGTTTTATCAGCTTCACTGGCCAATCAGGAAACAGCCTCCTAATCACCCCTGGCTATTTAGCTAGCTCACACACTGCACTGTGTTCGTGCAACATGTCTACATTGTGCTGAGCCCCTAGCTCTGTAAGCTAGTTCCTGTTCACCTGGTGCTTAATTCAGCGATTCCTCTGTCCAGCTCCTGCGATAACCCCTCGTTGTCCAGTCTGTTGGTTCCCAGCCAACTTTCCTCTGCTGTTGCAGTGTTCCTGTCTGTCTGTGAATATCCCTGCTTCTCCTGTGCCTCCTGTTGCTTCCCTGGCAATTGACCCCTGGCGTGTGACCTGATCTCTCTTGCTTGCTGCATCCCTCTATTCCAGCTTTCCTCGAATATCCTTCTGCTTTTTGATTTGGTTCTGTGTTTTGCCCACCTTGGTGTGCCCAAGGACAGCAATCTGGCAGTAACCAGTGGCGCAACATCCTCACTATCAGAGGCTCCGGAGAAAACCTGGTTACTGCTTAAACTCTGCGCTATGGCCCTTCCCAGGGCTCACATCACCTCCATGCAAGCCATAGCACCCCCTAGTTCTCCTGTCACCTTTAGTGTGACATATTATATCAGTATTTTTTACTATGTTATATTTATTAACAAGTTCTATATCTTCTAAGACAGTTGGTGGAGTATGTACTCCTAGGAGTATTACTGACAGATCAGGAGAGTATTTCTGCCTGTTACATTTTGTAGGTAATTAATCACCTATGAGGCATATTCAGTGGGTAAATTTGTCTATTTAAAATATGAAAATTCTCTTATCAGTATGTATTCATATTTAGAGGTTACTAATAATAAATGTGCAGGATTATGGTGGTTCTCTGGATAAAATAGCACACACCAAAGAGCAAGTCACAAGTATCTAATGGTATAAAGGGATACAGTACATAATATCACAAAGTTGAGAAACCCTGAGCTAAGAAACATGCGATGACATCTCCATGCAGAAGGTCAATTGTGAAGTATAAATCAATTCCCTTTGGATTACTTAATTCATAGTCTACTTATATTGTGACTTGTCACCTTTAGAAAATCACTATTTCTTTTCCTACCTTTCAAATCTAGTAGATGTCATGATCAGATTTATCTCAGGAATGCAATACACCAAGCAATCTGTCATTAGTCCTTGGGCAATAAAGTGTCTAAAGGGACAATTTTTCAGACAGGATAAAGAGATTATACTAAACATGTTCGTGCTGGTAAAAGGTAGGTCACTTTTCATCAAAGGTTAACTAATATTTAATGTACTGCCAAGCTGCAGAAAAGCCTTCTAAATCCTAAGGATGCATACAGTATATCACAGCTGCATCACATATCCCATAAAAATAAACTTATGATCAAATTGTCTGTGAAATCCAGGTTGGTTTTTAGCTTTTATAAAACATATTTAAAAAAAATAATATTAGTAATTGATGTCTTCTTTCAATATTTCTTGTGACATGAAATAAAAATTTATTGTATGTACCGGTAATCTATGTAACTAAAGAATAAGGCAAATAAGGCACATAGCACACCAATTTTAATAATAGGTTAAAGAAAAATGCTTTTAGCATGTATTTAATTTATTGTTAAAATCCTATACATGCTTATTAAAATTAAAGTTGGTATTGTCCCGTGAACAATGATGAAAAAGCTGCCATTATGGCAGGCTCAGCCCTGGCATGTAAAAAAACTCCTGGTTTATATACTGGATAGTAGGGCACTTACTATGATTATTACTAATAATAGGCACCTCCATGGTGGCAGGTGGCAGATAGAGTTAAGTGAGTGTTTAGCAAAGATACCTACTTGCTCCCACATCAACCCTGACCTTCCCTTTGAGGTATCTAAAAAGAAACATTTGGCTGTGAGCACATCTAGGCCTAGCACTGGCCACTCTGGTTTGGTTAAAAAATGGAAAAAACACATGATGTAACTAATGTGTGTTTACAGACTGCAAAGATGACATTAAATGTCCAATAAACCCCTAATATCTCCAAAGATGTATCACCTCCACTATGCTATCAGATAACCCCCTTGTGCTAGTGAGTTAAAACATGTTTATTATGTAAAGTTGAATTAAATCAATTAAAAAACACCCAACATATATATTAGCTATAAATTTGACAATAACTATGAAGTGAGGAGAACAGGCCTAAGTAGATGGAGCGAAATTTTCAGAAATAGAACCCTTTCTGACACCTTGACAGATTTCAGGGGAGCCTGGAAGGCGTTCTTTTGCTCCATGTATAGAGAAATGGTGCTCAAATTATATCATGGGGCATATATATCCCCTCATAGAGTCTCACCCCACACTGCCAGAAATGTGGGACAGGGGAGGCTAACTTGTACATGTTCAGGAGTTGCCCAAAAACTAGGCACTTTTGGAAACTTGTAGCATTCCACGCCCTACAGAATTTAGTAAACCATTTCATGCTAACTCCCGCATGGGCAGCAATTGGCACATTGACATTACATGGGGAACATATTTATCAGGGTTCTGGTAAACGCCTTTCTATTATTTCACTAGTAGCATAAAAGGCCATCCTACACAAATGGATACGCCCAGAACCACCTACACTTGGCCTGTTTAAAGGAAAACTAAGATTTATATTTCAAAAAGACTGGCTGGAGGCTTTTTATTGAATAAAGAAACAGGTTAATACATTTTTTGAATTATAGGAATCATACATAGAAACATTGCCTATGAACACAAGGAAATGCATTGGCTCCGCATTTGAACATACCACATGGTATAGTTACTGTCTTTTAGACAACGATCCACTGGTGACCATATAACTAATTGTACTATGTCTTTACATACAACTTTCCTTGTGATTCCATAAGTAAAATTGGTTCACTGGGGGAGGGGACTACGAATGTTATCCACAGTTAACTTCTTAGTTACGGTTAATGTATTATTGTTATTCATGTTCTATAGACTATCTATTGTATTAGTTTAGAAATTACCTGTTCAATTTCTGTAATTCCAACTTCTGTACATGAAAAAATATTGCACCCAACATTTTTTTAAAAGCTACACAAACATACAAATGTAGACACTCACATTGGTATAACTACAAAATGCAACCACTATGTGAGTTGCCAATAATGAGGTTATATTGCTTTAAGAATCCATCTTTTTTATAAATACGCTTACTGTGGTCCTAAACTGAGAGATTATGTAAGAAGTCTTTTCTGACTAGGTTCTAAAAAAAGTTCCTGATGTTCCTGATCCTAGTCTAATAAAAGCATTCTCTTGGAAGCAGTATTGAGGTAAACCCCAAATCAACAATTGCAATGCTATGTGGCCTGGAGTGGGGGGGGAGGTGTGCAGGGCAAAGACACTTGTCACTAAAGTAATAGAAAGTTCTCCAATCAGAAATCTCTAATAGGAAATTTTCTGTTGTGTCTCCATGACAAGATGTAATGGAGAATCTCCAAAGTTGCACAAATTTAACCCCTTCCTACAATTAATGAAAAAAAATATTTTACATACACTTTAATGGCTGTGCCACATTTTTTTAGGCATAAAAATTAAAGGCTAAGATTTAACATTGTCTGAGAACTACCTACAAAAAGAACATTAATAATTAGTTGTGGACCATGTAACAACCAGAGTGCATGGGTTGGGAGTAAGTACGAGAGGGTTCTGAGAAGTTCCTGGCTTTATCCAGAAAGAAGAGATCCAGAGTTACCAAATACCACATTTATTCAACATATTTCCCCCGAGACTGATGCACTTGGTATAGCATAGTTGCAGCTTTTCTAGACCGTTCAAATAAAAGTCTTTTGGTTGGGCCGCAAACCAGCTCTCAGCAGCATCTTTGACAGCAGAAATGTCCTCAAAATGTTGCCCCTTCAGGTGTTTCCTCTCAAATTCTGGAACAGATCATATTCCGAAAAGACCAGGTCAGGTGAGTAGGGGGGATGACGGACCAATTGGAAACCCAGGGTGTTCAATTTGGCATCCACAACGCTGGACGCGCATTATCCTGCAACAAAAAGGGTCCCTTTGGTCAACTTCCCGTGGTGTTTCGTCTTAATTGCCTCCTACAGCTGGTTCAGGAGGTTAGCATAATACGGTCCGGTGATACCAGAGCCCTGAAGTAGGTAGTTGACCAACAGAATATCGTCTTTGTCCCAGAAAACGGACGCCATGACTTTTTTGGCCGATTTCAGGGTTTGGAACTTCTTCAGCCGCCGGGACCCGCTGTGACGCCATTCCTTTGACTGTTCCTTGGTTTCCAGATTATACATGTGGAGCCAGGTTTCATCCTCAGCCACTAACCAAGCCGTACAGTCCTGTGCAGCTTCAAAAGGGGCCAAAACGGCTTTGGATGCTTTAACTCGTTCTTTCTTCTGATCACTGTTCAAACATTTCGGCACCCATTTTGCTGAAAGCTTGCGCATGTCTAGGATAGTGGTGATAACAAACCCAACACGCTCCCGTGAGATGTCAAGTATCTGGGCTATCTTTTTTGCGGATATTTCTCAATAATCAGCTCATGGACAGCATCACAGGTTGCCGGGTCAGTTGAGGTTGGGGTTGCCCACTGCAGGGCCCATCTTTAACGGTGAAATGCCCAGTCTTGAAATGAGATATCCAGGTTTTGACAGTGCTATAGGAAGGACACTTCTCCCCCAGTGTTTGTGACATCTCCGTGTTAATGTCCTTTGCTGACTTTCCCTGGAGAAACAAAAACTTCTCAGCAACCCCTCGTAACACAGAAAGTGCAAGAGTCAGGATTATGTTCTGTACAGAGTGCATAGTTTAGGTGCATGTTACTTAGAGAGTGCAATGGTTGGGTGTATGTAATGTACGGTGAGCAGGAAGCAGTTCTATGTAATAAAACAAAGGTACATAATTACATATTAGTACATATTAGCATGTAGATAGGTTCTGTAGTTAAAGGTTAAGGAATATGTATTGTACAGAGTGCAAGGTTTAGGTGTAGTGCACAGCACTCTCTATAATCGTTTTATTTAAAACACTACAGTATTACCTTTGCACACACATTGTTTACACCTATACACATTGTGACAGAGTGTCACTAAGAATGTCAGGGAAAGTGTTAAAAAGGCTCCAGGGAAAAGGGAGTAGATAGGTCTGTGTAAGTTTCTAGGAAGAAACCAGGGGCTTTGGAGCCACAGAGTGGGATTCTAGGCTGAGAAAGAGCCAGAGTTAGATTCCAGGTTGAGAGAGACCCAGAGTGGATTCCAGGCTGAGAGAGAGAGCCAGAGTAGATTCCAGGCTGGGAGAGAGCCAGAGTAGATTCCAGGCTGAGATAGAGCCAGAGAGTTCCAGGAAAGCCAGCGGCCAAACAGTACTACAAAGCATGTGAGTGGAACACGCTTGTTTTGAGATCTAAAGACTGTCTTGTATTGGTTTTGCTTAAACAGCTTTACTGTTAGTCAGAGAGGGACTATCTAAGTAAAGGTATGTAGTTGCTCAGCCGAGCCACTTCTTTTGTTTGTTAAAGTGCTAATAAATAGAAAGGGAGGAGCCTGTTTTCAACTGCAACTTTGAAGTCAGCAGTCTGATTTACTGCTGTCTTCTAACCCTGTTGGCGATCTCACAACATGCACTGCATACACATACTGTATATACACACAAATGCAAAATACACACATACATGCACCATGTACACATATACATACATGCACACACACTCTATACACAAAATAATTTAACACTCTGGTAGCATGAATGTTTCTCCACCCCTTTTAGTTCCCCTTGTCTTTGCTCTTGCCAGGGAGGGGAGGCCCTGCAGATATCACATGGTGGTTGGGCTTTCATCTTCTTGCCTTTATGGCACAATTGTGGCTGCTCAGAAACATGTTCAGGAGCCGCAAGGAACAGATAAATGAGTCCAAGACACATACTATGGATGCATACCCAGTATTACCTACACTAACAATGTAACGCAGTTCAGTGATACCTCGGCTAAAGAAGATAATTAGTTCTAAGAATTACATTCGTTAGGTAAATTGTGATTTATCGTAGGTTTCTATAGGAAATCGTTTAATTTGTTTGGGATGCTGCCCACAATTTAAAGATACGTTTTATAAAATAGTAAAAAGCACCATATAAAAGGGCAAGAACTCACCAAAGGCTGAAATGAACAGCTCCCAGAATGGCCTGACCGTTTGATGCAGAGTCTTACTGTGTGCACTGAAACACTTCAGCTCATCAAGGCTGCATTATGATAGCATGTGCTTCTACTAATACATTCGTTAGCTGAGTGCATATTTGTTAGCCCAGTCCGAAAAACAGTGGAAAAAATATTTGTTAGCTGAAAAATTCATTAGAGGGTTACTTGTTAGCCGTGGTATCACTGTATACACATATTGGGTTCATCTACAGGTTGCTAAGGTTTCCCTGAGCAATAAGCAATTTGTGCCTGACAGGTCAGCTACCAATGACATCAATGATCTTTATGGCTCTTTTTTTGAATGTATATGGGTGGCATTCATCCCAATGGCCTGTAATGTAAGAGGCATTCTTCCTGCTGACAACTGAACAAATGTAATGTGAGCTATAGATATGGTAATTAAAGCAGGGGATGCCTAAGTTATTTCAAGTGTTCCCCTATGTTAAAAAGCCCAAGAAAGGCTGCTGTAAAAGATGAGGATGAATTATTCAACTAAATATGCAGCTACTGGAACGAAACCTTTGAAAACTAAAAAATTGTAACCAGGCAGGTCCTTTACTGCAGATGGGACAGTTCAGCTCAGTGTATTACAAGAAGAAAGGCGAAACAGGCAGGTAAATATGTTTCATTGCAGTAGGAATAGGCGATGTCCCTTCTGCAACAAACAACCTGCCTGTTCATATTTTTTAAGCGTAGAACTATAGTTCAACTTTAAGCCAATTAATACTTACACAAAATATAAAATACTTAAATGACTAGAGATTAGTTACAGGTTCCCTTTAAAAAAAGACAGCTCAGAAAGAATAATAAAAAACTGCAGGTCACACAGATTGCAACATTTTAAAGAATTTGATATGTACTCCATATAGTCTCTTAAAATAGCATCACACACAGGAGTATGGATAAAACACAGCATCAATAAAATGCAAGCGGTAATAAAACTAATATTTTTATTCATGCATTGAAAGTTGGAGCACAGTTTATGAATGCTATTTAAACTACATGCATTAGTTTCAGGCTAGCACCAGCAGCTAATAAATCTCCCCTTTATGCATCCATCAGGAACTAAGCTTGAAAAGTGCCTGGAGATTAAGAAATAGGACACAAGAAAACAAACCAAATGTTGGTATTCTGCCAATCAAAGCCATATCACCTGCAGTAACTGCAGGTTTAAATCATAAGCAAGATTTTGTTCTTATTTGTTTTTTTATTTCTATTTTGCATCACAATGTTTATGTATGGCTTTCAGCTAGTTTCTAATTAATAGCTCAGTTTTATTGTGTATGTAATGATTTTTTCATCATTATCTCTTTTCATTCTGTGACATACTTAGATAAGGGCCACACACTTTCTGAACAAATTCTGGAAGACTGCAAAAACCGGCCTAAATAATGAAAATCATTTTGCTTGATATTCACAGTTTTAAAAAGAATCTGTTGGTAAAATAAAACTTACCATCTGGATCACTTAGGGTATGTCTAATCAGTGGATATCAAAGAACCTCAACTAAGAACCAATAAACAAACAGATAATAAAACATGCCAGTACACAAGATCTAGTTCCCATAACAAACTGGTAACCAGTAGGACCCTCAAGGGGTAAAAAATCCATCAAGCCCAAAGTAGCAGAAGATAGATGCCTAACTGGACAGGTGGGTTGGGGTGATGACCCAGCTGGACCTCTTGTTGACCCCTAAACTTAGATTCCAGCTCTAGATTCACATATCAAATGTAGCTGGGAGGTCCATCAAATTACATTAACCAATACCAATCTAGTGGGGTGTGTGTCAGTACCCATTAACCTCTTAGCAGGTAGCGATAAGATATTCCTGATTGGAGTCTTATTGGTGTTTATATTATTATTCCAATGTTTGCTCTTTTTTAATTATTATGTTCTAACCATTATTAGATTATTACATGGGTTACCAACTAATAACCTTTTTTTGATATACTGTAAATATTATTGATTGAAGTTCCTATATCTTGATATCAACCAATATTGCTGTGTACCTTATGTTTCACCTTGTTTTCCTAATTAAACTATTTGAATAACTAGCTATCATTTGTGCATGAACCTTCATTT
Source organism: Pyxicephalus adspersus (assembly GCF_032062135.1). Lineage (NCBI taxonomy): Eukaryota > Metazoa > Chordata > Amphibia > Anura > Pyxicephalidae > Pyxicephalus > Pyxicephalus adspersus. The sequence goes on along the minus strand of NC_092862.1, from coordinate 52,904,805 downwards.
AGTGAATATATATGTGCATTGATAAGGTGATATAATACCCATATTTATGCAAACAAATATACCAAATCAACAACAGCTGCTAATTTTTATGTCTCTTAGGGACCTTTTAGGAGGTACAATCATGTGAAAAAGTATGCACAATCATTATTTACTTTTTCAATAAATGTAATATTGATTTTTAGACCTTCTCTCAAACACACTAGATTTTAATGCAAATAATGCCTGCAAATAAAAGTTATATTCTTGAACAAAATCACATTCTGACATTGATACACTGGACCTGATTTATCAAACTTGTCGAGGAGCAGAGAAGATAGACCATCATGGGAGAACCTGGGCTATCCAGCAAACTTGAAATAAATCTGGTACAGGATTGAAACATTTACCAACTAAGAGCAAATTATTTTATTGATTCATTTTATTGAATCCATTCCAGGTTTACTGGTTCACATGTTCTCCCATGATGGTCAACCTTCTCCAGTCTTGGAGAGCTTTAATAAGTCAGGGTCATGTTCACATTTAAATTTGTGATTACTTCTCTGTGCTAAATCTCTTCAATTACAATATGTTTTTAGATGTTTTTTTGATGAACTGCCTATTTTAAATTCACTAAATTTCCATGGGATATAAATCGGGGCTTTTAGAAAATTTTGAGGAACTGGTGAATTTGCTTTGGATCATTCATCTATAAAAAGATCCATTCCTGTTTCATCAGAAATACCCTTCAATGTTTTAAGCACACTTTAGTATACTGCAGAATTAATATATGACTAAATGATTTGCAACTAACCAGGCAGTTGGGCAGTAAAGCAAACTAAAACTTCTATCAATTTCTATCATCATTCAAAGCTACAATGGAGTTCTCCTGAATGTCTGTCTCTGGTATGTACCAAATAAAATATGTAATGTTACTTTGGACAAATAACATTTTTTAGTCTCTGTACATTGTTCCAGCAGGCTTGGTCATTGCCTTATATACTCCATAGCAAATTACAGTGTTGCTCGTACGTTCTTTTTGGGCACCAATTTCACATGGTACACCTCCAATGCAGTTTTATTTGGTGCATTCTCTTTCCTATTATACATTGTAGATTTCTTTTAGCATCAAAAACTCAACTCTTGAGCTGAATTATCTGGGCTGGGCAGACCTAGACCAATTAGCAGTCATCTAAACGTTACACCATTTGTAGACTATGTTCCTTACAGTGGAATGTTTTGGTTAAAATAATATGAATTTGAATCCCTCGCTATCCACAACCTTCATTTTGTGGGCTTTAGATAGCTCTTTAGATCATTGATTTTAGCACACCATTAATTGAAAGGAGAACACTAGACCCTACATATGTAAAGTTTGAATAAGACCCACCAACATTCACCCTAAGATTGTTCCTCCTATTTGCGCCTAATCTAAAACACCTCCTTGATATATGTAGGCATACTTTCAATATGACAAATCTGCATTTTTACAATTTTAAATTGACTTTTTAATCACATTTTTTAGGAATATTTTTAAACTATATCATCTTTAGCTGTAGAAATGGTTTGAATAAAGACCTAATTTTTGCTTCTTCAAATATGTTAAAAAGTTCAACAATTTTCATAATGTACATACTTTTTAATACAAATGTACATCTGTGCTTGAGTTTTTGGATATAGATCAATCTGAATTCCACCTTCCTTCATCTGCCTGCACCTAATCTTCATTTTTCTTCTATCAAACAGGTATGTCACCCATTCTGACTGCCTTCATGAACTGTTTCTATTTATGTTGCAAAACAATCCAAATCTGTTTATGGTATGACATAATTTTTAGATGTACTCATCGCACAAATTTAAATTTGGCCATTATTCCTTTGTTCCAGCTGAGTGCACATTGATATTTATTTCTGTGCTAACGCTTCCATAACCAGGTTCAACTGTTCTCACAAATTTCTTGTTACTTGCTTCAGTCCACCCATATTTAGGGCCCAAAACCACTTCTATTTAAACATCAGGCATGGCCACGTGCCCAAATTTCAAGTGCCAAAATTATAAGTGTGATGGGAATTATTCCAAGGTATAGAACAGGGAATTGCAACAGTAATTCCTCCTCTCCTACTCTATTCCATGTTGGTGTTCCCCTAAGGGTCAGTCCCTGGACCGGTTCTCTTTTCTCTGTAGACCTCCTTAATCTCCCTGGCGGTCTAATTATGTCAGTATTTTTATGCCAAAAGCGGTATTGTTTTGCAAGAAAATTTATTTTACATCGTAGGCCTATAATTTTTAGGCATAACTCACCGAATAATGTCCAATGTTTAATAAATTTAATAATAAATTTTAAATAAAGAAAACCCCAAAAATCTGTTAAAACAAGGGTGCATACAAGGAACTCCCGGAGAATGTCAGTGCACTCGCCGGTGGAAGATCAGAGGAAGAGGAAGCGGCCCGCAGATGGGATCCATCGGGCAGGATGCCTGAGGACGCCGATGGGACAAGGTAAGTGCTTTTTTAATGTTTTTAGCTACCCTAAGTGTGGCTCGGGGTTACAGCTTTTCACACTTTTTTTTCACACTCGGGATTACCGCCCAGGGGGTTAATTGGTAGTCTCCTCCTTTGGTTTACGTTACCATCTGTATGCTGATGACACTCAAATCTATATGTCCATACCCAATTTGTCTCCCTCAGTCCTGGATAAGGTTTCATGCCACCTGGCAGCCATTTCATCATGGATGGCCGACAGATTTCTGAAACTCAATCTGGATAAACCAGAACTCATCATCTTCCCCCCTCAAATTCCAAATCTCCCACTGACATATCTCTTACTATTAACAACACAGTTATTCATTCCATCCCTGAGGCAGGTTGTCTTGGCATCGCCTTCGATTCTGTCCCCTCATTTACCCCCATATTCAGAACATTTCCAGGTCCTGTCACGTTCACCTGTGCAACATCTCCAAAATCTGCCCCTACCTGTCCCCAGAGACCACCAAACTTCTTGTGCACACTCTTATATCTTGTCTGCACTACTGTAACATCCTCCTCTCTTGTATTCCACTAACCCAACTCTCTCCTCTACAGTCTATTATTAATGCTGCAGCCAGACTCACCCATCCTTCTCACCACTCCTCTCCTGTTGCATCTCTTTGTAGTTCTCTTCATTGGCTTCCATTTATAAAATTCTGCTCTCCCCTCGACTCTCTTTGCACCTCCAATAACCTACTAATGACTTTCTCACTCATAACCTTGTCACATGCACTGCTCCAAGACTTTTAGGGCCTAGAGACTAGAGACTTAGAGACTGGAGCCTCCCTGACTCTCTGGAATGGTCTTCCTCACCCTATTTGGATTGCTCCTCCTTTCTGCTTCTTTTAAAGAGCACTCAAATCCATCTTTTCAAACTTGTCTACCCATCTTCTTTTGTCTCCTAAAACCCTTACCACTTCCCACCATTCCATATCCCCAGTTTGTATCTGTCTGTCATTTACAACCCCTATTTCATGTACAGCGCTCTGTAATATGTTGGTACTATATAAATCCTGTTTAATATTAATAATGTAAAAGGTTTCAATTCTTTCTACTAGATTTTTAATTGATTGTATATTGGGAAGAGTATAATAGTAATTTTAACAAGTCTGATGAAGAATGGATTGTTTCAGGGTTTCAAATTCCTCTGTGTGTTTTTGTAAATTATTAATAGTCTCATAATGCTGCAGTTGATTTAGTTTTCATATTATGAAAGGTTGCTGCAATGTTTTTATATCGTTCATCATTTTTCTAACCACACTGATGGACAGAATATAACGTTATATTACTAGAATGAAGAACAAACCATTTTGTTAAGCACTAAGAAATGTTAGCAAAAAGAGATTGCAAAGTACAAAGTATTTTATTTCGGCATACCGCATATTGCACTAAGCCTCTATTTATTAAAAAGACAACAATGAACATTAAACCTAAATTAGTAATCATCTTATAAAAACCTAGCTGTATTTGTAATTTGTCTACTTCCATGACTGTGCACATTACTAGTCCTGGTATCTCCCTGGCATAAACATACATTTTAGAACATTTTCACATATTGCCAGACAGATGACAAGTCAAGTTAGCAAAAGTGTTTATATGTCACCCTTGATTTCACATCTTTTCTTTTTTAATGTTCAAGGTACCATTAAAATAAAAATCTGGGCATTTAGTTTCTAAACATATAGCATTATACTGATACTTTACCTTATAAAACAAAACATTTTGCATATGTTATAAAATGGAAAAAATATAAGTCATATTGTAAAAGTCAGTTTTTAAAGTTACAAATTAGAGTACTTGATGACCATGACATTTTGCCATCTAGAGATGATGATAGTGTAACTTGTACCATCTAATGTAATGGACAATGCACGCTAAGTGTTGAACATTTTCTTCACTATATTTTAGTCTAATGAGCCTTCTTTTTAAAATATGTGATCTGCTGCTATATATTGCTCACTGTTGTGTATATATATAGAGATATCCTAAAATCTTCTCTGCTGATGACTCACTCATGTGCTTTCTTTGTCTGTACTGTGATATCAAAATATAGATTTTCCCAATATGGTCTATTAAAGTGTTAACATGTGTTTTTGCCATTAAAAACAATCCATATAAAGTTTTCCATCCATGTCCTATCCTTGATAACCTTAACACAAATCTAGAAAAGTGTCAAAATGAAAAAAAATATATAAATAGCATGTTTTTGAGGGTATTACATATATACTTTAATATAAAGAGATCCAAATATAAACAGAGCTACCTACTTTTACCTTAAAAAAGACAACTACATTGAAGCAACAAAAAAACCCAAGACACAAAATGCAGCTGTCACTGCTAACATTCAAAACAGTAATCAATACCAAATATCCAAAAACTTAATTTGAATAAATACCTCCATGTTGTGTTATTTTTAAAATATTTATTTAACTGTGGAAAATAAAACCTTGTGGACCTAATCTCTCCAATCTACTTTTCACAGGTTAAAATATTTGTACATTTGAGTTGGTTTTGATGGTTCACTTGCTCTTACAATACCTTTTTTGCAAGGTTGTTGGTGCAAAAAAATTGTCACCAATAATTGGCGCTGTGCCCTCATGTAAATTGTGTAGCCAGTGCTAATAATTCCTCAGATGGAAAGAGTTTGTTAATCAATTTAAATAAGGACATAGTGCAGTATAGTGGTGTGGCTTGCATTTAAACAGATATTATTTTTCTAAAACCATTCTCAAGTGCAAATATCTTAAAGTATATTAAATATATAAACCTTTATTCAAGTATAATAAATATCTATTGTTTTGGCCATTAACCTTCCTGGCGGTATGAATATTAAGTATTTTTGAATGAAAAACCGGTACATTTAAAAATACTTAGTATTTCCTGCCTGGTCCTGCCTCCCAGCCACACACTTGCGAGCAGATGGCCGGCTGGCATCTGCTTCTCCTAGCCTTGTGTCTCCAACGTTCAAACGCCGTGGACGCAGATACAGGGCGGGCGTCGCCAGGTTACACAGATGCCTGGCCAGCTTCGCCAGGGGAAGAAGATGCTAGGCATCGCTGGAATGTGGGAACCAAGGTAGGACTTTTAAACTCCATGACAATTCCACTTACCGCTTTTGGTATGGAAAATTCACCCAAAGCCACACTCGGGAATACCACCAGGGAGGTTAATGGAAAGAGGTGTAATGTTTGTTTTATTAGAGTGTTGTAGGTATAGACACACAACTGATTGCCTTCCAAATTTGGGCCTGATTTATTAATCTTCTGGGTGGTTCATTTCTGTCTGGATTTATGTCTAAAAGCAGTACATTGTTTTTCATGAAAATTTATTTTACAGTATAATGTAATAGTATGAGTATAATAAAGTTTGAAACACAAAATCATGTCAAAATATTAAATTAAATTTTTTTTTAAATTAAAAAAAAAAAAAAATTTAAATTAAAAAAAAAATAAAGTCAAAGGTACTGCTTTAAAAAATATAAATCCACTGTATTGCAATCAATATAGTTCATTTGTATTGAATGCAATACAAATAGATTTGAAATTCCCACCGCGCCCCCGATGGAACAGCCGCAGGTACTGATGTCACCAGGAACTCCCGGTGACTCATCAGATGCAGAGGACGCTGCTGGAGCAAGGGAGAAGACAGGGATCGTGAAGGAGGATGCCGGCGAATCAGGTAAGGCTCTATTTACTATTGTTTTCCATTGTTTTAGCTACCCTGAGTGTGATTTAGGGTTACAGCTTTCAGCATCTTTTTTTTTTACCCAGAGTCACACTCGGGATTACTGCTGGGGAAGTAAAAGCTCCCCAACCTCGAGAAGATACACGCTTATCAGTGAACCTGGGTGATCCAGAAAACCTGTAATATATTTCTTAAAAGTAATTTGCTATTTGTTAGCAAATGTTTTCAATCCTGGACCAAATCCATTCCAGGTTTTCTGGATCATCCAGGTTCACTGATGAAAGTGCATCTTCTCCAGTCTTTGAGAGTTTTAATATATTAGGCCCTATGTTTGACTAAAAAGCAAAATGACAATGTCAAAGATGGACAGTTCAATATCTTTTGAAAGGGAACAGTATAAACAAAGGAAACATCTTACAAGCAAATTATCATGTGTATTCATAGAAAATGATCTTTGGACAAATTGTGCTAACATCACAAAAATCAAGAAGATACAAAGTTAAATGCAGAGCTGATAGACCCCTAATTATAAAAGCAGCAATGTTACCGCTCCACAAAGCAAAGTGGTGGACCCACTGTGTCACCGACCCTGTGGATGGAGATGTGCACAGGGCGCAGAATCTAAGCAGTAGCTTAGTCTTCTCAAGAGACTCTAGGGGTGGGGATGTTGTGCGGCAAGCTACTGACAGATTGCAGCCCCCATGCCTGCCAAGGCAGGTGTTTGCCAACAAGCAGGGACTGAAGCGTAGTACAAAAGGGAAATCCAGGAGGGTATTCAGACAAGCCAAAAGGTCAGGACCGGCAGCAAACAAGGATGGTCAGGAAAAAGGCAAGAGGTCAGGAAGGACATCAAGCAGTAGTAGTCAGGAACGAGCCTGGGTCGGTACACAGATAATCCGGAAAATAAGACATAAACAACAGTAACCTGGAAGCAGAGCCAACGGAACTCCTTGTTCAGTCAACTTCCTGTTGCCAGGTCACTTTCTTAAGAAGGGAAGATGGGCGTGGATTAAGTGAGCCACAGACATCCCACCAGCAGAGGGAGTGCTGTTGCTGGGATGGTGTTATTTAAATGTTGGCCAACAGATGGAGCGCGTCTGCGTAACACTCTGGTTCTCTGAGGCAAGGAAGCAGCTGACAGAGTATGACCTGACTTGGAGCAGGAAGTGTTGGATCCAAAGGCATAGATGGCGCTGGCAGCAGAGGGCTGCAAGGAAGGTGAGTAAGAAGGAGACACAGGTGACCTAGACTTGTGGGAATCTGTGACAGTACCCGCCCCCCCTTAGTGCTCCCTCCCCCAAATCCCCTTGGGTTTGTCAGGAAAACTGGCATGGAATTCCTAAGTAGGCCGGGGGCATGGAGCGTTCCAGGAGCGTTCCCCTGGACCATAGCCCTTCCAATAGACCAGGTATTGTAGACAACCACGGACAAGTCTGGAATCCAAGATTTGTTCAACCTCGTACTCCTCCTCCGAGGCAGCAGAAACAGGACCCGGCGGAATGTATTCCTCAGAAAATTTGTTAAGAACAACAGGTTTAAGCAGGGAAACATGAAACATGACCTGGGACAAGACAGGGAACGGACTGATGAAGCGAGGTGCAAACCTGAGAGAAGGCACTCGCAAGCGAATATGCTTGATGGAAAGCCAAAGCTTGTCACCGGGGGCCGGGGATCAGCGGCAGTGACAGCAGCAGGAACGTTTGACATGAAAGGACCGGGAACAGGAATCCAAGGATGAAGACCGGAAACAATAAAAAAAGGAGACAACCCTGTGGATTCACTGATGCGATTGTTCTGGGAAAGTTCGGCCCATGGCAGGAGTTCCAACCAGTCATCCTGCTGGGAGTTGGTATACATACGTAAGTATTGTTCCAGCACCTGATTAATCCTTTCAGTTTGCCCATTGGTCTGGGGGTGATAGGCTGAAGAGAAGTCTAAATGGACCTTTAGCTGATGACAAAGGGCCCTCTAGAAGCGGGAAGTGAATTGTACTCCGCGATCGGACACTATGTGGGAGGGTAGGCCATGTAGGCGAACAATCTCTTTGAAGAAGATCTTTGCCAAGGTCGATGCAGATGGGAGACCTGATAAAGGAACGAAATGGGCCATTTTGGAGAAGCGATCAACCACAACCCAAAAAGCAGTGAAACCATTAGAAGATGGAAGGTTGGTGACACAGTCCATGGAGATGTGTAACCTGGGTTGTTTCTGGAGTGGGAAGCGGAATTATTGGGCCTAAAGGAAGCTACAGTGGCACCTTATGTCGGGCACATTCGGTACATGTGGCCACAAAGTCCCTCACATCTTGTTTCAGATCTGGCCAACAGTATCTACAGCTGATCAGGTCAAAGGTCTTCTGTTGCCCATGATGCCCAGCAACTTAGAGGCATGCCCCCATAGAAGGACCACTTGACGCTGATTTTTTTGAATGAGTGTCTTCCCTGGTGGAACAGCTGGACTGGGGCCGTGGGCACGATTTGAGCTGGGTCTATATTGAAGGCTGGTATTTTGCCTCACAAAAGAACGAGAAAGGGCATCTGCCTTTATATTTTTGGGGCCCGGCCGATAAGTGAGAACAAAATTGAACCTTGAGAAAAACAGAGCCCAGCGGGCTTGACGTGGGGTTCAAACATCGTGCAGTCCAAAGATATTCTAGGTTCTTACGGTCTGTAAAAATTGTCACAGGTTGGAGAGCTCCCTCCAGCAAATGGCGCCATTCTTCAAGGGCAAGCTTGACTGCAAGTAGCACCCTGTCTCCGATGGCATAATTTTTCACAGCTGGAGAGAGATTTCTTAGAAAAGAACCCACAGGTCCTTAACTTGCCAGAAGCGTTCTTCTAGGACAGCACGGCACCAATGCCAACCGAGGAGGCATCCATCTCCTGGAAAAAAAGCTGATAAGTGTCTGGGTGCACCAACACAGGGGCAGAGGCAAAGGCTTCCTTTACAATTTAAAGGCCTGGAGAGCCTCGGAGGACCAGGCTTTACAATTGTTCCCTTTTTTAGTCATAGCAGTAATGGGCGCCACAGGCGAGGAGTAGTCATGGATGAACTGTCTGTAATAGTTGGCGAAGCCCAGGAACCTCTGGATGGCCTTCAGCCCAAGGGGTTGTGGCTAGTCTGAAACGGCAGCGAGTTTGGCAGGGTCTATCCGCAAACCTTCAGTAGAGACAAAATAGCCCAGGAATGGAACTTCAGGGCACTCAAAAAGGCATTTCTCCGCCTTGGTGTACAGTTATTTTGCCGAAGCCGTTGTAGAACTGTTTTGACTTAGTCTTGATAAGAGGATAGATCCCTAGAGTACACCAGGATATCATCTAAATAGACAATCACAAAATCATATAACCAGTCCCGGAAGATGTCATTCATGAAGTCTTGGAATACCGTAAGGGCATGCAGAATGACTAGGTACTCATAGTGACCATCTTGGGTATTGAAGGCTGTCTTTTATTCGTTGCCCTTGAGGATGCAAATTAAATTGTAGGCACCCTGCAGATAACGTTTGGTGAAGACAGAAGCCCCCTGGAGACGATCAAATTATTCAGAGATCAGTGGCAAGGAATATTTATTCTTAAAGGTGATTTTGTTGAGACCCAGATAGTCAATGCAAGGGCATAGAGATCTGTCCTTTTTCTGAACGAAGAAATTCTCCTGAATATATTCAGACATGGCTTTGGTCTCAGGAATAGAGAGAGGATAGACTCTGCCACGGGGAGGAGAGGCACCAGGAAGATCTATAGCACAATCGTAGAGGTGATGTGGTGGTAGAGTCTCAGCCTGTTTTTTGCAGAAAACATCCTGAAATTCCCAGTATTGTTTGGCTAGCCCAGTGACAGGGCATGTGGAGGTGGAGCAAACCTGCTGGACAGGAAAGATTTGAGGAAGGCATTTCCGAAAGCATGTTCTGCTCCATGTCTCCAGGAGTATGTCCCCAGATCTCCATTTCATGATAGGGGCGTGTTTGCATAGCCATGGTAGCCCCAACAGGACAGGATGAATTATCTTGGGCACCATCAAAAAGGAAATTGCCTCCATGTGTAGGGCCCCAAGTTTCATTGTGAGTGGTACTGTGGCATGCTGAATGTAATCCGGTAAAGTTGTGTTATTGACCAGAGAGACTACTAGTGGCTTAGATATGGGCACTGGAGGAATACTGTATTCAGAAACTAAACGTTTATTAATGAATCTCCCTCTCCCCATTTCCCTAGGCACTGGCGTTTGGGGCTTTCACAGGACACTTGTTCCTGTAGTGGCCCTCTCCTGCACAGTACAAGCAGAGATTGGGTTCCACAGGAGGAAGCAGGGGGTTTTGGAATGTTGGAGCCAGTCTAATGGGGCGCCAGACTCTCTGGGTCTGCCGAGCCCGCATCTGGAAGCGAGTGTCAATCCGGACACAAAGGGACACCAGGTCATCTAAGCTCATCTTTAATATGCCCTGTGAGCCCCTGCCAGAAAACCGCCACCAGGGTGTCGTTATTTCACTCCAGTTCGGAGGCCAAGGTTCAGAATCTAACAGCATATTGACCTACGGAGAGGGAGGCTTGACTTAGGCTCAAAATCTGTGCAGCTGCTGAAGAAGTCCAGCCAGGTTTATCAAAGACTTTGCGGAATGTGTGCAAAAAGGCACCAAGTTTTCCAGGATGGGATGCCCCTTTTCCCAGTTAGGAGAAGCCCAAGCAAGTGCCTCTCCCGACAATAATGAAATAAAATAGGCTACCTTGGTACGTTCAGTGGGAAAGTTCCAGGGCTGTAATTCGAACTGAATTTTGCACTGGTTCACAAATCCTCGACAGAGTTTGGGGTCCTCGGAGTAGCGAAGAGGGGCTGGAAGCTGAAGTGTAGAACATAGCGGCAAAGCAGCTGGAACTGCAGCGGGTAAAGAAATCCCAGGTACAGGAGCTGGGGCTGTATTTCCAGAGGCAGGAGATTGGGCAATGGCTGACTGGAGCTCATTAAGGCTTCATCGAATCTCCGGAGAAAGTCCACAACTTTAACTTGGAGTGACTCTTGTTTCTGGATCCGCTCACGCAGGTCCTGCATGGAATCAGGTAGCGGAATGTCAGTGGGGTCCATTGACTGAACAACTGTCACGGCTCCACAAGGCAAAGTGGTGGACCCACTGTGTCACCCACCCTGTGGGTGGAGACGTGCACGGAGCGCAGCAGTAGCTTGGGCTTCTCCAGAGCCTCTTGGGGTGAGGATGTTGTGCAGCAAGCTACTGCCAGGTTGCAGCCCCGGTGCCCGCCAAGCCACGTGTCTGCCAACAAGCAGGGACAGAAGCGTAGTACAAAAGGGAAATCCAGGAGGGTAGTCAGACAAACCAAAAGGTCAGGACCGGCAGCAAACAAGGATGATCAGGAAACAGACAAGAGGTTAGGCCGGGCAGCAAGGAGGAGTAGTCAGGAATGAGCTGGGGTCGGTACACGGAGAATCAGGAACAATAGAGATACAAAACAGTAACCTGGAAGCAGAGCCAAAGGAACTCCTTGTTCAGGCAACTTCCTGTTGCCAGGTCACTTCCTTAAGAAGGGAAGATGGGCGTGGATCAAGTAAGCCGCAGACATCAATCCCACCAGCAGAGGGAGTGCTGTTGTTGGGATGGTCTCAGGTGTTATTTAGATGTTGGCCAGCAGAGGGAGCGCGTCTGCAGAATACTCTGGTTCTCTGAGGTAAGGGGGCAGCTGACAGAGAATCACCTGACTTGGAGCAGGAAGTAAACAGAGTGTTGGACCCAGAGGCAGAGATGATGCTGGGAGCAGGGGGCTGCAAGGAAGGTGAGCAAGAAGGAGGCACAGGTGACCTGGACTTGCAGGAATCTGTGATAAGCAACCTATACATTAAAGCTAATTTAAAATAAATATCTACAGCATACCTATCTTGCCTTAGTGCTAATATCGGGTGAAAATCTGATGTGTACAGCGGCCCTCTGACAAAGTTCATGGATCTGTCCTGGTGGATCCACGAGCGATGAAAGACCACATAGCAAGCGAAGGGAAGAGAGTGCAGTGGTGTGCTCATTTTCATTCTCCCCTCTCCATAGATCAGAAAGCGCTGTATGTACAGCACTCATTCATGGAACTTTCAGTCTTTTGTCATTGGAAAGGATCTCTTACGACAAAAATCAAATGTGCCCATAGCCTAATTCACTTAATAAAGCTACAAAGCCACTATTACCAGCCTTAGAGGCTGTATAATTAAAATTCACATTAGTTACATAACAATATTTCAGATCCATGGCAATTACTCCTCAATCCAGAAGTATCCCTTGCATTAGTGCATTTCCCAAGTTAAAGCTGCATTTTAATCTTTTATTTTGTCTCCCTTGGTTAGTTGGGCAAATATCAAAATCTCCTAATAGATGAATTTCATTCTGGAAGAGTGAACTTTTCTTTGGAGGTTGAACTAGCATGCATGTCATAATGTCTACATGTGATGCTGAGCCTTCGTGATTGTAAGAACTGAAATTCAATGAATGCAGGAGGGGCCAGGGCCAGAAATGCTAGGAAGGTCTTTCTCTATTCAGGAAATGAAGCAGCCATTTTTTGACTTGTTGCAGCTTGTGAGAGTTGTGCAGTGTACATTGAAATCACACAATTTCATTTCAAGAAAAGAGCTTGTACAACATTGCAACACTGAAGATAAGGTTTACGTTTAGCTTTAAAGATTTTTGAATGGAATCAGAAACTTAAACCTTGTTCTGCATGTTTCAGTTTTGTTTCTTTAGTTGTCCGAATATTTGCAGAGTTGCCCAATATAGAGTGCTTTCTATACTTTCAGTGACATTTAAATACTAAAGTGATAACATTTTAGAAAACAGCAGAGAACCTAAGTTATCCAGAAAACCTTAAATAAATTTTAAAAACGGTCTTCTACTATGTGAAATAAAAACATGGGCCTGATTTATTAAAGCTCTCCAAGGCTGGAGAAGATACACTTTTATCAGTGAACCTGGGTGATCCAGCAGTGTATCTTCTCCAGCCTTGGAGAGCTTTAATAAATCAGGTCCTATGTGTCCAATAAACTGATCATGCCAAATTACTAATCGAAAATCAAAACCAATCAAAAATCAGCCTAACTAGTAGCTTTAATTATATGTAACAACTAAAACAAGAAATACAAAATAAGTAAATCAGATAAACTTTAACATATGCTATAAATATATATATATATATATATATATATATATATATATGCTATAAATTGTGTGAAGTATCAATATTAACATAATGAATGATTGAAATAACAATACACATAACAAAGCGATTACATGTAGATAATCAATTCAATAAAATGAATAAAATTAACAATACATTGATCCATAGTTTAGGAAAAGGACTTTCAAGAAAATTTATTTTACAGTATAATATAATAGTATGAGTATAATAAAGTTTAAAACACAAAATCAAGCAAAAATGATACATTGAATAAATTAAAAAATCTATATGTTTAATTTTTTTTTTTAATTAAAAAAAAAAATACATATTATACTCATACAATTATATATACTGTAAAATAAATGTTCTTGAAAACAATGTACTGATTTTACACATATAAATCCATTGTATTGCATTCAATACAGTTATTTTGCATTAAATGCAATACAAATGGTTTTTGAATTTCCCACCCCGCCCTGCCAGCAATGTACACACACACACCGACATCACCGGGAACTCCCCGGTGACTTATCGGGTGCAGAAGAAGGCCAGAGGAAGAAGAAAGAACACAGAGATCGCGGTGATGGACGATGCGGGACGCCAGAGGATCAGGTAAGGCTGTATTTACTAACCTTCCCATAGGTTTACCTACCCCAAGTGTGACTCGGGGTTACCGCTTTCAGCAACTTTTTTCTACCCCGAGTCACACTCAGGGTTACCGCTAGTGAGGTTAATTAAGAGGTAACTACGCTTTTTAAATACCAATATTGTTACTATCTAGCTCAGAGGTATTCAAATCTAGCTTAATCTTTTTCTACATGACCAAGAAAAAAATGTACAAAAGAAAAATTAAAAAAAAATGTATTTAGATTTATATCAGCAATAATTTGCCATCGCCATTTGCCGATGACGGTCATCGCGAGGGGGAATTTAAAAATTTTGTATTGAATCCAATACAGAGTAATCATTATATTTCTTTCTTATATTTATTTATATATAAATTTAATACATTTTATAAAAATATATAAAATAATATCATTTATTTAAAGTTTATTATTAAAATTGAATTTATTATTTTGACATGATTTTGTGTTTCAAACTATTATACTCGACCCGTTGACTAGACCCGTGTTTGGACATATTTCGGTGAGTTATGCCTAAGAATTACAGGCCTACAATGTAAAATAAATTTTCATGAAAGACAATGTACCGCTTTTAGACAAATAAATCAGGACAGAAATGAACCACCCAGGAGGTTAATGTTCTTCTTATTTAAATGAAGAATTTACAAACAGTTTACTGCTTGGCTATAGGCTTCCCAGGTCTAAATTATAGCAGGTATTTTTATATTTATAAATAGGTATAACATAAAAAACTGTGGCACATTGTTTTGCTATGAAGACTCTAAATGTGTTGGGTGCATTTTATATACAGACTATGAAGATTGACATACATTTACCAGGCTTTGGACTGACTATACTATTATTTTGTAAGGCTTTACACATTTAATTAACACAGAGGGTACAGCATATTTCTATTTAAATTGATATGAATCCTTCTGAGCCCAAGCAGTCTCCCTGTTGAATGGAAGTTTAAGTAGCTTAGCTGCTTAGCAAGATATATTCTTGGAGACATACAAGTATGCCAACTCATTATGCAAACCATGTTAAATACTTAAGAAATCAAAACATGAACACTGCTTTATTCAATGTAGGTTTCCGCTCATGGGGGATTCTGACAGAATCCTCTCCTTTTACAAACAGCCCTATTTAATTAAAAACATATTTAGTTGTGAACTTACCACCAGAATTTCAAAGTTAGTAAATTAGTCAACAACAGAATAGTGATTTAAACTGTGGAGGTGGTAAAAGTGAGTGTTCACATATAAATGCACAGAAGTGTCTAACACCTTCGGTCTAGCAATGTTGGGTTTTCTTCTACTAGCTTCTACTTCTCAATGCCATTTTCTAATAAGCTTTAAAATTCAGTTGTGTGATGTGTATGCATATATATCCTTTATGGGATTGATTTACTAAATGATATAGAATGTTTTGCTGACTTCAAACATCCAATCCTGTTTTGCATTTTCTTCTGTGTATTTCTGCAAACTAAATTTTCAATTTGCAAAAAATACCCAATCACATGAAAGAAAATGTTGTGCCTAGACCAAATAATCTTTGCCTTAGCAAGGCCATTGAGCTTTGTGTCTCCTGCCTTCCAGTGCCCTCAAGACCTCCTTTGTACACCAAGAATTCCAGTGTCCTTTTTTGTATCTTAAAGATTTTCTCTGTGACCCTAGGAGTTCTTAGTTCTAGTTCTTAGTTTTACCTCCACAGTTGTGGGAAGGAACTCTGGGTTCCTGCATGAACTCATGAGTTCCTCTCCACCACTCTGGTGTTATGTCCTTGCTACAATAGAACATGCACAGCTCTAGTACCCAGGAGCTGGTAATGAACGAACTTCTGTGTGCAAGTGCAAGTGAGGGAGAGGGTGATTACCGCTATCTGGACTCCACTGGACAGTGCATATTAACCCACACTTATGCCCAGAGATCATAAATGTATTTCTAACCAAGAAATAGTACAATTGTTTCAACATCTTTTCTTTCAAAGTGTTATGCATGTCTGTTAAGATTTTTTTTTTTCAAGTCCAGTTTTTTAATTGCAGGACACACTGTACACATAGAATGTCTCTTTCTTTGTGAGTATGTTTAAAACTTTTTGTAGCAATGACAGATGGGTGTATGTTGCATATGGAGGCCCTCTTGAACAAACGAGCTGTCTATGCCAACATTAGTCATCCAGACATCAACCCTAATGTGCTGTCCCATTAATTTCATAATAATTAAAACACATTGTAAAAGCAACAGGAAACAAGAATTATGATACACTAGAACATGTATCTTGTTTTTGGAACAGATTTAATAAAGAAATATATTTAATCAGTTGAAAACAGTATGGTCACTTTTTTAACATTGTGTATTTTACTTTATGAACATGGTTCAAGCCACAACTGTAATATGTATACGTGTATATTTTTATTTATGTAATATGCATGTACAAAGGATTTAAACAAAAGAAAGAAAAGTAAAAATTGCCTAAAAAAAAAAAAAAAAAAAAAGGATACAAACCCCATTATTATGCTGGATTGACTTCGCCTGAGATGATAGCTTGTAATAATCTATCTCTAGTATAATGCTTCCAAAGGGTTATTTACTGATTCTTGTGCTTGATGGTTAAGTTACAAATCCTTGAAGATTGATATTGTTTATTTTGGGCAGGGTGCAGTGGGGGGGCTCCTCTCTCTTTAGAACAAAACAGTGCCCATTTGTTACTACTGTTTCTGGAAATATTACCAATCATTTTCATAGAAAGCACTGGCCTGCAAACCCCATTTACTCTTTACTTTTTAACAGCTTTATTCAAGATAAAAAACCCTACCTAACACTATCCCAGCCCCCCATGTTGGGGAGTCTGTGGTGCGGATGCACAGTGTAGGACAGCATCTCACCTCTCACCAACTGCTTTACCGCTTCTTTTTAATGGGGTTCCAGCACTAGACCAGGACATGGTTTCCTTTTCAAGGTCCCACTCCCACACTTACACATAAGCACAAAGCAAAGTCTCAAATTGCCCCAAAAGAATAAATCACATTACTTGCCTATGAATTATCTATGTAATAGCTTAAGTCTATCACAAAGGCACCTTCCAGCCCTGATTCAACAGTCCAATAAAATGGGTGGGCTACTTAGAAGCGTTTGTTTTTCCAAATGCCAGATGTGCTTATTCTCTCCAACTTACTAAAAGCATTTCTGAACAATCTAGCCAATCATTTTCTCATTTCAGCTGAACATAAAGCCTGCTTTTGTTCACTAGGCAAGTCACACTTAAAAAAAAACATTGGGACGTGACAATATCATGGATCCACTTGTATAAACCACAAGAGCCACTAAGCCAGGTATCCTCTATTTATGGATCATGCAGGTTCCTGTTTCTGGCTTTGGCCTGTAGTAGATTACTGATGCAATGAGAAGTGGGACAACAACAGTGATGGTAAATACTATTACTATAGCTGTCATACAAATCAATTTATTTGTGGTGCTCAGATACAAATAAAAACACACAAAGGACAACCTAATGCTGTCACAGCCAATCTTCTGCCACTCATTTGTAGTGTCAGGCTTTGGCTGCAGCACACAAACTGTGTGCAAGAAAGAAACTTTAGTAATTCCCTGCCTGTGTAGCCATATAATTCTACAAAATAATGTTTAGGCTTGCTTCCTATGTCACTTACGTTGCCCCATCTCTCCACTGCTCTGCTTAAGTGATTTTTTCCAACCATTTGTAGGTTACTGTTGGATGGTGCTGGAGCTTACATAGGATAAACCACGAGGTTTAATGAAATCAGATGATTGTCCATTCCAGATTGAGCGATGTATCCTGAGAAAAGCTTACATCTTTTCCCAGAACTGGGAGTTAGGGGGCATAGCAAAATTTTTTTAGTGGAGGATGAGATCCCTTCAAGAGAACCTGTCATATTTGCCCTATATTGGCAAAGTGACAGATTCTCTTCAAGCTTCAGGACAATCAAGCTGTCAACCAAGCAAAGCTTCACTGTGAAAATTGTACCCTACATAATGTTACTCTCACCTTCTTCAAATACACTTCCCATACGCTAGTTTAAAAAGATGTTTCTTTTGTCCACAAAAAGTAATAACTGGGTAAGTAATGATTATGTAGCCTCCAGCTTTTATCTCTTTTTAATTTGTGGTAAAATAGGGTTAATGTCTAACGAATCCAGTTATTACATCAATACTTCATCTGAAATACACTGTATTTTTATGTTAAGATACACTCTTCAAAGAATTACCGCTGTTTCATTATAGGCTGCTAAAGTGATGTTATCTTCACCTATTCATACTTTGCAAAATAATTTTGCTTCAGGTTCAGATAAAAGTGTTCCCAGTTGTTGAGTTATTTTATGGCAAACATAGCTTAATTCTTAGAAGACAATACAAATACAAAACCTTTTGTATATCTATTATGAAGAGAAAAAAAAGACACAAAGAAATTTCATCTTTAAAAGGAAACAAAGGATTCCGTAATATTAAGTGCAGTTTGCCAAGAAAAACATCTTTATGTTGACCCTCATGTTGTCTTTATGTTCTGTTAAAACCTAAGTCTATTCAGTGTAAATAACAACTGTATGCCATTGATCAATAATTTTAGGATTTTTCTTAGATTTGCAAACCCTATGTCATCAGGTAATCACAGTCAGAAGCTGTCAGTTTTATAAAAGCAAATATGCTTTGAAGGATTCAATAGCCATTAAAGAACGTCTGTACTTCTATAGTTTTTTTTTTGCATTCTATTCAAAAAAACAAAAAAATAATGGCAGTTGATGTTATACATCTCAAAACCCAATCCCTCTTAATTTGTCTAGGTGACTTGTTTTCTGTAGAGTAAAAAGGTTTACAACCCGTCCTTTACCATTGGGAACATATCTATTCAATTACTTCCCCATAAAAACAGCACAAAATGAAAGGAAATCTACCTAAATAAAAGTAAGTCCATGAGTTGTGCCTGGAACAAATGTCCCCATTGCAAGATTCTCCTCTCATTTTTTGGGGCATTTTGGGAAAAGTCTAACATTTTGAGTTTTTTTTTTTTTGGAGGGGGGTTTACTTTCTTTCCAGGTGACATTTTAACTTTTTTTCAGATGTCATCAGTACAAATTAAGATAAGTAGTTCTCCTTGATGGGGACACAGACAAAATAAAAACTTAGCAGAAGGTCTTAGACCTTCCCCACGCTCAAAAACTAGAATATAGTCGATTGCCTATAAATTGTTTATAAATAGGCTTAATAGACTTAATCAGGAGCATGGCTTATTTTTTTCTGCTCACTAGGGTCAGTAATGTACAAAAGAAAACTAATATTTAAATCAATGAAACTAATGAAGATCTAAAATATTATAATTATGAGATATAGAGAAGGAAGAATAGTTGTAAAAAGAAAATTTAACTAGTCAGGTAGATGAAGGATATGTGGAGGGCAATGATAGTGATATTTAATATTCAAATGTCAATACAATGCTGAGGTGGAGATAGTGTTTGTGTAGACCATAAAAATGCAAGAGTGCCTATGGGAACCAATTTTAAAAAATAATTTTACAGATAATAACAAATATATGTTGGATAAAAAGTGTTACTCCTTCCAAAAAACACACAAATAATGCATAAAACGTAAATATGCAATCTTTTGTGTACTGTACATGTGAGAACGTTGTTTATTAAACTTAATATTGCACATAAAACTTTTTGTATATCATTAGGGGTCTTATATACTGCCTAGATATTGATATGCATAGCCCATGTGGGTCTCTTATGAAGTCTCTTATGAGGGAACACAAATATCCCCCTCCCATTTACCATGGGGTAAGCCTCACCTTCCTTTCTAATGCAATGTATAATTGTTATACCCTATGCCTCAGCTGTTACTAGATCTACATCATAGAGATATTTGTGGTGTGAATAAACTCTGATGTTCCCCATATATGTTACAGATTGTTATCTAACCTGGATTTGGACACAAGAATACAGAAGAAAACCATAGAAATTTCTGTTTCTCCTCTGGTATTTCTAATTTAACTTTGAAGCACACTATTGTCATAACTTAAGCTTTAATAAAAGAGGAATTCCTCATGCCTACAGCAATAATGGTATTGAAAAAAAAGAAGGGGAGGAACTGAGAACATTGTAAAATATATTCAACACGGCATGATTACTGAGAGAGGGACAGCCACGATATATGGATTGTCAAAGATAGCCAAAAGCTAAAGTTCAACAATGCTAATGAATCAGGCAGTTATCAAAAAATTGCCATATTATACTGGAATAAAAAAAAAAACTCTGCATGTAATATTAAATTTTTTGGTGTTGTTTATGATTTATAATTCCTTTAATGTTTCTAAAAATCTCTAGAATAGAAATATATACACCAGAAAAAAATTTATATCAAATTAATTACAAAACCACATTTAATTGTAAAATCTTTGTTTTTTGTAGTTATGTAGTTGTTAGGAGATGGCTAGGGGAACCAAAACACAATCCATGGCTCAAGCTAAACTTAACCAGCCACTATATGTGAGCAGTGGATGTCTTAGCTGTCACTCAGTGAAGCCCTCCCTCCCCTAACAATGTATTTAATTAAATGACTGACGTCTTATGATGGCCTTTGCAATATGTATATGCTTATGGGATTTTCCTTTGTGGCATATATGTGCTTTAAAATACAGCACATCAAAAATATTTTTAATGACATCAAATGATTACATTTAAAGTAGCCAGTTGCATTTTGTTTTTATTGTCTGCAGTAATCACTTAATAAATGAACTGGTGTTCTGGTAAATGACAAAATTAGTAAATGTAAAATTCAATCAATATAAAAGAAATATCTCAGGAGACTTTGTCCAGGAATAGACATGAGTGATAGATGATGAATGAATGATCACCACAAATGAGTAAGTTGAAGTTAATGAGTTTCAATGAAGATAATTAAGATGAAAATGCAAATGAAATGATTAATGAGTCATGGAAATCCTGGACAGAATCTTTTCAATGTTAATCAGTCTTCCTGAAATATAGGAACTGGATTCCCCTACCATTAGGTTGTGAAACCAAAAATATTTTATTATAAAGTAAGGTAATACTTAGATGATATATTCTTGTTATATAAAAATTCCTCCTTTGATCATCCTAATATTTAAACTATATTTTGAAATTTTATGTTCTCTAAAAGCTGACATTTTGGTGGTGAATGTAAGTGGGGACAAATTAAAAAAACTACTTACATCATTTGTCAAAATGGCTAGAACAAATCATTCAACTCAAAGCATCCTATTATGGTTTGTCTTTATCAAGCAATCATATAATGGTATTAGCCCAAATATAGAGAGAAACCAGAATAAAAAAAAGTTGTATGATTGGTTCCTAGTTGAGATCCTGATCTGCTATTAGCTGCTGGTCCTGTTTAAGCCTCTTTTATGGCTCTGGTTGCTGGATCCTCAGTGTGTTACCTAAATCTTTACAAAGCTATACTTTGCCTATTAAGACACCTGACCTTGACCATGGTTCTTGTCTTCCACCTGCCCTGGCCTCAGACAGTCTAGACATTGGCTCTGATTTATTAAAGCTCTCCAAGACTGAAGAGGATACAGTTTCATCAGTGAAGCTGGGTGATATATATTTAAACAGTAAGTGGATATTCATGTTATTATAATCATATTTACATATTTGTTCAAAGTATAATTGGCATTTTACCCATAAATAGCAATATTTACAAGAGTTTCCTTCTTGTAAAACTATTTTTATTGGGCTATAAAATATAAAACCCAGATTTTAGTTGGTGGATCTTCTATAGAAAATGTCTAAGCTGATTGTAGCTATATTAATGCTTATTTAAATACATTTTTCATTTTTATTATCCTATGATGTTTTTACTTGTTTTCTATAATATGTACATTTATTCTCCTTTATGCTTCTTTTCAATTTTATTCAAGCAGTGAGATATAACTGTGGTTAACTACCCTATCACAAACGCTTCAATGGTTTCCCACTCTTCAGATAGATGGTCTGTCTTTATGTATTTTAAATACATCAATACATTTTCATTCATGCAATATTTCTTACCAGGAGGTATTCTAGTGCTATACCACATGGGTTAAAATAATGCATTTTTTTGTTAATGTGAATAGAATCTTTATAATACTTTATATACAACAAATTATACAACCACATCCTAAATCTGCATTACCAGTCATTAGAAATAATGGGGGCATTGTGGTTTAATTACTCTCAAGAGGATTTTTTTCATATTCAATTTATTACAATCATAAAAAAATATGTGTAAATGTTATACTATTGGCTGTAACATGTAAAAGCATTTTTGAACCTTAAACCAAATACATAATATACTACAGTTTAAAGTGTATGTAAACACTAATGACTGTCATATCTATTTTTGCTTTTTTTCTGGTCTGTTCTTGTATTTGTTTGATAAGTAAAAAATACTGCCTGTCAGAAATCCAGAGCTGTTTTGTATCCTGTGCACACTTCCTGTGGTGTTGTAAAGAGGCTATTTAGCCTTCTCAGTTCATATAACAGGATATAGAATGAGTAGTCTGTATGTGGTAGATATCCAGGAGTGGGGTGGTTTAGTTTAGCAAAAGACACTGACCAATGCTTTTTTCCAGTTCTAGTTGCTTTCACCCCATCCTTTACTTTTCATAGCATTTTTCCATAAAATATGTATAAAACTTTGAAGGTAAAGCATGGGGGTACCAAAGGAGAGAATATCCTCTATAAGATCCGGTAAACCCAGGTAGTGCTAAGCCTTAAATGAACGATAAATCTTGTGGAAAAAGAAGAAGAAAGGAGGAGGAGGAAAGAAATCTTTTTTTTTAGAGGGCACTCAATTGTTAACTGATAAAATTAAATCATGTATTATTCATCAAATTTTGCTAACAAAACATTGTGTAAAAATGACATTAATAAAATCATGCATAAAGTGTTACCGAACAATTTAGGGTTTTTAATCAAAACCTGAGACCTTTTGTTAATTATACAACATTAAATGTAAATAAAGACACAATACACGTCTCCTTTCCCGATGCGTTTCGCTCAAATGGGCTTCCTCAGGGGATTTGGAGAAATGAGTAAAAGGCTATGAAAAGGACAAAATAACAGGTATTGGAATATATGCTCACTGGAAATTTTGACAACGTTTACAAACTTTTCTAAAGTTAGTACAGAATAAAGGAAAAGTACAGGATATGTGAAAAGTAGGATTATAATTTCCGAGAAAAATAACTGGTATTATAGAGTGAATTAAAATATATAGGAGGACTTACAATTCAGCTTTTAGTCAGACAACTGATTGTCTAGTAAGCGAGGCATTTCCCTAATATTGTAACACTAGGGATTCCTTAGTTTAAATATGTTTTGAGCCTTTTTTGCTTTCATTGGATTTAAATTCAACTGTTTGTGATGTGTTCATTTTGTTTACTTGAAGAACACATTTAAAATTCTTTATTTGCCAAAAAAACTATGTCACATCTCGTTATTCTTTATACACATTACAAGATGTCTAGCCCAGTAATAAAAGGGTTAATGAAGGTTCTGAAGAGGACCAGTTGTTATATCCAAAGGACACTGAATGTTTTGAAGTGCAGAGGGATAAATTCACTGAGATTTTATCTGTAATATAATAATATATGTATATATATAAGCAATGGTGAAAGATAGTCTGTTCAACCACTTCCCCCACCCCCACACATACACATGCTCATAACGCAGACCTTTATAGCCCAGAAATGAGCTGATCTCCATCACATGGCTGAGAGCTATAAAGGAAACCTGTTTTAAACAGGAAGGGAATGAAGAGCCCCACTACCAACCTGCTCATCATTCCATAAAAATCCGGACCCGACAACACCATTTACCAAAGTCTTCAGAAAACAATGTTTTGCTAAGGCAACCCATCCTTCCTGGATTTCTGATATCTACTTCCTGTATCCTAGTACATTGTATATGAAAGAAACCTAGGTGAAATATAACGATTTTCTACTACTTTTCCAGACACTCTCTCACAATGTAGATATATATTACCTGGTTGAGGGTCCAGATGTTCCTATCAGAGTGTTAAGTTTAATAGGTTGATTAGTACTGCTATAGTTAGGTAAATATTATTTAAAGTTAAAATCAAGAATAGTGAATTGCTAACAAATAGAAAATTTGTTAGCTTAACAATTGTAATCATTTATCAAATGATGAAGTACTTACAAATTATATGATAGGTTGTGAGATATAACATGGGTAATTTGAGGTGAACTCAGTCTGTGACACAGCACAACAAGAGAGCTTAAAGTAGCTTGCTATGATCCCCAGTTGCAGTAATAATGATGTTAAAAGAGAAAAGAGTGAATAATACTCACTTGTAATGATTGTAGACGAGTATAGAGGCTGCCTATCCACAACCAACCACACAAAGGGCTGGTGTGCGTGCAGAATGCCCTTATATCTAGTCAATGAATGTGAGTGAATAAAAAATATGTATGCACTACTCATTAATGTTTAATAGAATTAATAGAATGAAGCTCCGGTGTCTGGGCTACTTTGGCCCAAATCTTGCGGGTATTTGACGCATGCGTGGTTTAACACCATGACTAATTATACTGAAAGCACTTCCGCCCTAACCAGGGCTAGGGCGTGCCTGTGGTGCATGAGTTCACAATATAAGTGGGGCAGAGAGGAGATGGGGGAGGAAGTGAATAATCAGAACCTCCCCTAAAGTTGAGAGGATGCGATTCTTTTATGTGTCCTCCGGTTCTCTCACCCAACAAAAAGGAGATTAGTCTCCCGCATAGTCGGGTCCTGGGCAGCAGAATAAATCTGATGCCCAAACGTGGGATGGGTATACAGCATGCACAAATGATAGGTGCAGCTGTGTTTTAGGCATCCGGGTGAGGGATCCCTCCCGTCCCTCCTGAGTAAAGGAGGAAGGAATAAATCTATTATAGTAATAATCTAATGGGTTGTGAACAGATGGATGACTGGATGGATGATGGAGACTAATGGTCTAATAATTTTTTTCTCAAAATACAGCAGAGAAGGAGAAGTCTTATGTACCGTATTTTTCGGACCATAAGACGCACTTTTTTCCCCCAGAAGTGGGGGGAAAAAGTCCCTGCGTCTTATGGTCCAAATGTATCAAAATGTATCCTTCCCAGCTGCTGTCCCGGTTTATTACATGTGTTTATGACTGTGATGTTGGTTTTTAATGCACATAAAATATTTTAGGACACTATTTGTTTCAGAATCTTTTTTTTCTTCATTTCCCTTCTCTAAAAAACTGGTGCGTCTTATGGTCCAGTGCATCTTATGGTCCGAAAAATACGGTATATGTGAATAAAAAAGAATATAAGGAGGGAAACCATTTTCCTTTACAAAGTGTGAGTTAGGAAGTGTTTTTTTATATATCATCCCATGACATTTGTCTACATATTGTAGTATAAATTACAAGACAAAGGATTTGAAATGACATAGTATACCAGTACACTGTCTTTAAATGCTTATTCATACTAAGCGAACTTAACAGTCAATGGTAGATTGAAACAAAAAGTAAACAAATAGAAACATAAAAGTAAAGCATTTTTCTCAGTTATGAAACATAAGGTATTTTTGTAACAAAGTAGAATTTTCATTAGATAAAATCTTGAAATAGAAATACAAAGAGAAGTCAAAAGTGACAAGTGTTGATAACTGAGTATCAGAGTGATATTATAAATTGATAAGATAACTACTGGTAAGAAATGCCCTAAATGTTCATGGTGCCATATTAAGCGAATTAATTTGAGAGTATGGTAATTATAAAAAGGCTTAAATGAGATCATATTATTCAGACCCGGGGGAACGAGAACACTGAGTGTGTAAATCCATTTGGTTTCCGCTTTTAATAGGGCTGTATCTATCTTTCATCCTCTTGAATTGGGGAAAACTCTTTCCAAGACCGAGAAGGACTTCATTATTGAAATTGTGTTTTGTTTCTACATGATGGCTGATTTGTGTAATCATCTTGCCAATGTTAATCGAATAAAGATTGGGTAGTTCGGAGTAATGGCTATGTATAAGAGAATCCTTCAAGGAAGGTGATTTTCTGTAGGTGATATTGGCATGACTACAATATGACTACATTATGCTACATATTGAATGTAGTTACAACTCTTGCTTTTGTTTCTGATGGCTGAGATCTAGATTGTGTAATAAGCGAGTTACGGTCTCGTTGGAGGGCTTGTTGGAAGGCTTTTTTAGGGTGCTTTTTGTTGTAGCCTCTTGCCTTAAGTCGCTCCTGTAATGCTTGGGACTCCTTTTTAATGTCATTTAGATTGGTACAATTCCGTCTCAGGTCTTAGGTATTGACTGAGAGGGATTTTTTTTTGTGGGGGTATGGATGGGCACTCTGCATGTGCAGCATTGTTTTTTCTAGCTGTATCTTTTCTGAACAGGGTGGTGTTAATTGTTCTCCTGTTGGTAGCTCTGATATATTATTTTTTTGTAGTTCAGAGAAAAAATCATGTAATGCTAATTTAGTTCCTGTCCAAATTATAAAGATATCATTGATTTATCTTTTCCATGTGAGTATTGAAGATTGATGGATTTGTAAATTTGGGTTCAAGAGTAGTTTATTTTCCCAGTCACCCAGGAATATATTAGCATACGATGTGCACATTGTGTGCCCATAGCCACCCCTTGATTCTGAGGGTAATGTGTTACTGGATGTTTTAAGTATAGATAATCTCTCATTTCTATGTCAATGACCCCTAATTAAAACGTATGGTATATTAGGTCGTAATAATCACTATAAAAGTGACTAATCAAGTCGTCAGAAATTGGCTTTTACCATTCTGGGTTACATAAAATTTAAAACACATCTGTTCATATTGGCATTTGTCCATAATTACTACATTGCCACCCTTCTCCGAAGGTTTTATAGCAATGTTTTTGTTGTTTTTTTTAATGTTACAAACCCTTGTGTAGATTCAATGAAGGACTGTCGGTTAATTTAGGTGTTTAAATTTCCAGTTTGTTAATATCATGGGTTACCAGGTTAACAAACATCTGTATGAGGAAGTTATACCAGTGTTGGAAAAAATTTCAATTTTGGGCGCCTAAGGAGTAGGTTCCTCCTGTCTGTTGGGAGGATTGATGTCAGCTTGTTCATTTTCCTCCAATAGTTCATGTAGGATTTTAAGGGTTTTGAAATCATGCGTGTTGAACTGGCTAAATTCAGGAGGGATCGTAAATTTGTTAAAAGGAATAGATTTTTCATACAAAATTTTTAAAGCTAGATAGATTCCTGGCAAATAGATTTATATCCTTGGTCAGTTCAAATTTGTCGAGGTTGGAAGAAGGTCAAAAAGTTAAACCTAATTTCAAGAGGTGATTCAAGAGGACATGTCAAATGTAAGATGAAAGGTTGATAATTTCTAATT
Organism: Pyxicephalus adspersus; assembly: GCF_032062135.1. Lineage (NCBI taxonomy): Eukaryota > Metazoa > Chordata > Amphibia > Anura > Pyxicephalidae > Pyxicephalus > Pyxicephalus adspersus. Next base: position 52,877,417 of record NC_092862.1, on the reverse strand, counting down.
CTCGTCCCGTAGGGACAGTTTCTTGAGATAGGTGTCCGTTGGGCCTGTTTTTCGTGTGGGAGATGGGAGACTTCTTGGTTTTGGGAATTGTTCCTGAGTTTGGCATGGGGATGGAGAGGGTAGGTAAAGGTAGGGATGAAGGGGAAGTGGAAGGGAATGTGTTAGTGAATGTATCATGTTGTGAGGTGATGTCAAATTGACTCTGGTCTAGTCTATGTATATTAGGTGTGTGGGAGTCCATGTTGGTATCAGTGGGGAATGTAGGTGGTGTAGTGATAGAGGGCCTACGTTTGGGGTTGTCAATATAAATCAGGCTGGAATCACTTACCAGCCTTTTGGTGCCTTGGTGTGTGTTGGGTCCAGAATTATTGCTGTGTGTGTGGTGAAAGGTAGTGTGTGTTGAATGCTGTAGGGTCGGTGAACGGGTGATAGGGTCTATGGAGAGAAGGTCCTCCTGGCCTGGGATTACTGCAGTTTGTGATTGAGTTATGTCCTGGGGTGGCATTTGATGATGGCTAGATGGGGAGGGAGTGGTGGTTTGCGGGGGGTGAAGGGATTGTTATGTTTGTAGGTAGATGAGTCCCACATTTTTTTTTGTTTTTTCTCATTTCTGTATTAAACCTTTCTGATTTAAGCGAGTCATATTTATCTTTAAAGGGAGATGAATTGATGGTATCTGCATTTTGTGTGTATGGAGGATAATTCATGATTTAGTGCAATTAGTTTTTTTTTATAGTAGTAACAGTAATTTCCAATGATTTCTGGATTTTTACATTAGAAAACAGCTGAATACGTAATCTGATGGTCTGATAATTTGTATTGAAGTGCTTTAAGTATAATTAGTCATGCTGTTCAACCATGCATGCGTCAAATACCTGCGATATCTGGGCGGAAGTAGCCAAAACACTGCAGCTTCATCCTTTTTACCATGAATCTGCTACTCATCAACACATGCATGGTTTTAATTCACTCACATTCATTGACTGGATATAAGGGAATTCTGCATGCAGCACCAGCCCTTTTGTGTGGTTGGTTGTGGACAGGCAGCCTCTATAATCGTCTACTATAATTAAAAGTGAGTAACATTCCCTCTTTTCTCTTTTAACACCATTTTTACTGCAACTGGGAATCCTAGGAAATTACTTTAGGCACTCTTATTTTGCTGTCTCACAGATTGAGTTCACCTCAAATTACCCGTGTTATATCATACAACCGATCATATCATTTGTAAGTATTTCATCATTTGATAAATGATTACATTTGTTAAGCTGAAATATTTTCTAGCAATTCATTATTCTGTCTTTTAACTTTTACTTTTTGGCAATCTGTGAGGGTGACATTCTTGCCCATGGCCAGCATTGTAAGAGACATTCTTACCACTGACCACCACACTGTGGATTTAGTAACTATAGTAGGGGTTCCCTGAAGACCAGAAATTTATTTCAAGGGGTTCCTCCAAGTTAGAAAAAACACTGCTTCAAAACATTTCCCGAAAAAAATAGCTGTAATGTATCTTCATTGATGTTTTTAGTTATGTGTTTTTAAAACTTTTTAAACTTTACAAGCAAAATATGTTCAACCTAAAAGGCTAATGTTAGAGATATTACAAACAATTCTAATGTAGTATCTTAACAGGCAGTATATAGAGAAAGAGTTAGACAAGTATGACAAGGGGCATCATATAAAGGAGTTAAGTGTGGATGATACTACATCAGGCAGTAAGTGCAAGAGAAAAGTCAGGAATGTATGACAGAAAGCAATATCTGCAGAGAAAAGATGGAGACCGATAGTAAATGAGTTAGTTGTATGAGCAGGGGAGAGGTGCAGAAGATTTTGACAATTGGCAGTATATGTGGGAGAATAGCTTCAAAATAATGATAATCAGTAGAGACTAAGGTTCATTTCCCACCTTTACCTTTCATACCACTGGATTTGCTGCAGTTACATACCCTTCATTACCATTACTGTATCCAACAGCTGTTAAAATGTAATTCTATCTACCTCATTATTGCAAAAATTAGACTTTTCATACAGCTCATTTCACTCCTTAAATAAAATTAACTTAGATATAATAGAAGAAGACTTCAAGCTGCTACCACTGTTACCAATATGAGAAGCTTATCTAAGGACTACCAGAGAACATGATGAAGCCAATCTTGTACCAAGGGAAATACAGGTGGGAAATTATGTGGGGGATGGGGGAATTAAGTGATGCTTTAACCAAAAACAATTATTTTGTTTTTTGCATTTTCGTACTGAGATGTTACTTCAGAACTGTTTCTAAAAATGCATACAGAGCACACTGGGATTTTTTTTAATAAAATTACAGGGCCTCATCTGTTATTCTAAAGCTACTTGTGCAGACAAATATTTATTTCAATTAGATCACTTTTTCATTGTCATATCATTCACTCTATAACGTAATATGTCTTCCAAGACTTTGTTGTGAAAAATAATTTTGTCCTACTGCCATCCAAACTGTATGCTGCTTATGCTGTGTGTTTAGTTCATGAGATCTTGATATGTGAAATCATTGCCATTAAAATAAAACATTTTTAGTGCTGCATATACTAACCTTTTTTGAGAATTAGTTACAAATCACTTTATTCACACATGAGGATACACTTTCTTCTCCAGGTTTTCGAGATCAACCAGCTTCACGAATTAAAGTGTATCCTCTCCAGCCTTGGAGAGCTTTAGTAAATCAGGCCAATGGGCTCTGTTTATTATTAAGGAATTGCCCAAGGACCAACTAAACTTCTGGCAATATTTAGGGGCACTACATGGTAAAGCACAGAGAAACTTTTAGGTACTTGTTGTTCTAGGTCTTTTAGAGTAGGATAGAATTTTTCTTTTAATGAACGGTCATTTAATTTTTTGTCACTGGCTCTATAGCTTCTGTAACACCTTGCAGGAGGCCTTCTTTGTGTTATCTACTATTAGTAGGAGTTGCTTGAAATGTAATGCTTGAAAATTTAAAAAATGGTTGATGGTTCGTTCTTTCTTTCTTTCTTCTTTCCTTCCATTCTTTCCTTCATAGATACCTATTAGACTGATTATCTGTGTCACCTCCTAGTATCATATCTGCCAATTCCCTTTCTTGTAGTTCCTTTTGCTATTCCCCTTCCTCGTCTTCATGTAGCCCATCTTCTCCACCTCCTGCTATAATGGGTGCTCCCCATAAAAAGTCCCATTCCCCACTAACACCAGAGTTGCATGGCAAATGATGATGCAGCAGACCGTCAATGCATGATCCACAAGCACTTTTCCTGCATGAAAGATATTCTAAATACCTTGAAATTTGAGCTCATATTATGTAAAATGTAATAAAATATGTAGGTTTATTTCAATTATTTATTTACGTAAGAACAAATCCGTGTTTGTTTTTTTTAATTCACACAAAATTTTATATTTGGGGTGAATATTCACACCAACTCACAATTTATTTGGTTTATGTTCCCAAATTCTGTAGCGAATCAGCTTCAATATATCAGCACTATGGGATTGCATTTAAGTTTGACTTATATGAGTAAAATTGCTTTTTGGTAACATTGTGATTCAAAACTACCTACAAATTTTTTTTTTCCAGCTAAAACAATAGGAAAGTTGAAACATCTGTGGTAGGATATTGTGAATCTGACTAAAAGACATTTTCTTTTTACTGCAGAATAATAATTGTGTAGACAATGTATGTAAACTATAAAATAATAATAACCAACTAAACTAGTTAAAATAAAGAGACTTGCAATTTCAATGAAAAAGTGGAATAATCTATATTTGAATCTGTTATTTCTGTTATTTTTTTGTAGATACTTAGTTTTATACCTAAGGTACAAAACGTTCTTCTTTGGATTAATCATAGATAAACCCACATAAGCACTTATTGCAAATCAATTAAAATATTAAAGATAATGTATATAAAAAAGCATATTGTTTTCTCCACAATAATATTTAAAAATATTTCAAATGCGTGAAGACTAGTGTGATCATACAGTCCTTTCTAATTACATACAATTTGATGAAAATAAAAGGAAAAAGGTCAATTGAGGTGACTACAAACCGCTTTTAAAACTTAGGGGTTAGAAGTAGTGGCCAAAATAGGCAGTGTTACATGCAACAAAAATAGTGTGCCAAAAGTTCCAATGCAAATGGTGTCACAGTGCCCTTGCTTTCCAGTGCCCACAAAGTGTGTTCCAGCTTTGAAGTGCTCCTAAAATGAATACCAACTTTTCTGCCCATTCAGTGCATCCAAATAACTGTTGTGTCTGCTGTAAGGTGTCCCCCTAGACCTCAGGTAGATATCAATGATATGCAGACATTACCGACATCAGGCATCTGGTAATGGCATGCAAAAATGGCATATACAGGTAGATATTACCTATTAGTGATGTGCAGACAGGCAGATATTACAAATTTTAAGCAGATATAAATGGCCTAAAAAGTAGTGACAGACAGTAAGACTGTGGGGGAAATACGTGGAGGTCCTCCAGTCTGTAGAAGTGCATTCCTTACTCAAACTTTATACTCTTCTCTACTGCAAAGATCTAAGCCGTGCAGGGAATCAGCAGGGGGAGAATGCCAGTGTTGCTGCAAAATCCAGGTTCAAGAGGAGGTAAGAATATTGGCAACAGTGAGCTGGGGAAAAAAAAACACTTGCATGGGGAATTTTTATGCTCATTTTTGTGCTGGTGGGAATAGCGAAAACAGTTTTTTTTAGAATGTTATACCATAAAAAAGCCAACTTTTTGAAAGGTTCAACAAGTGGGATTTGGGTGGTTCAGGTTTGGGGGATCAGGATTTATTTCTGTTTCCCCCACATAACTGCACTTATGCATGGTGAGTGGCTGTTTAAATTGGGACACTAAGAAAGTCTTTATTCCCATTTGACCTTTTTTTCTTTAAATGAGTGTAGTTTTGCAGAGTGAGAACATTTTAGCCTAAGTAGCTGTAGGGGTCTGCATAACTGAATCTAATGCTTGCACTGAATAGCCAATGCACAATTTTGTTTTGATGGGTTAAAATACTGTTCATGCTACTGTACATTGGAACAAAAGAGCATTAAAATCCACCAAGGGCAAACACAGAGGTCAGACAGCAATGATTTCAATAAATCATTAACTTTATTTGTTTTTGGAAATGTTTCAATTAATATAAAAGAGCTCTATTTATTAAAAAAGAAAACAGAACATAAAAGAAAAAATGGATGAACATATGATTTCTAATTTTTTTTCCCATACACATAGGTCTGTGCACTATTCCAGCTGATTTAATGCTAATGCTAAGAAGAGTAGTGCAACACTTGAAGACAGTGTCATTTGTACAACAAGTGTAAAACAAAAATAAATAAAACCAATATAAGAAATGTGTTTCAAACATGTTTGTACAACCTTCTCCTTAGGGAGCCACGCTACATGAGGAAAATTAATTTATGAACAATATTATGGAAACAAGGAGCTTCAGCTATATTTGATGAAAGCAGTCATTACCTTGCATAAGACAGAAGAATGAAACAACCCTGACATCAGATGCAAGTACGTGGTACACACACATTGCATATGTTGTTTCAGAAATCTTAGTTAGGTAAATAGTGGGACAAGGTCAGTAAAGAGGAACAGACCAAACAAAAAAGAAAGAGAGAGAAAATTCTGAAACAGTAGTTTCCTTTCATAACTGAATGAGAAAAAGTACTGGGCTGTTCCATTGTCATCAAGATTACAGTAAGAGTATGGCCATGTTATCCCCATGTAATATACAGGACTAAGCTGTCAATTTGAACAGTGCAGAATATGTCTAGGGCAACATGGAGCACAAAACAAAACCAAACTGCAGATTTTCCACTGCTAACTAATCTGCAATGACAGTATGCCAATTTAATGATGTATTCAATGTGTCGGCCTTCTATAAAGTGCTGTTAATTTTAATCGTACAAGATTAAATAAATGTAATCATATATTAAAGCTAGATCACTGTGCAGTGTTGGAATACATCCTTATGAATTCTGCGTTTTCCAATTTTTTAGTACGTAGGTTAAAAAAAAAACTAATTGCTTGGGAAGAAAGGATGCCTTTGACTTGCTTTGCCTGCAGTTCAAACACACTTCAATGGAAGATGCTGCATTGAAAGAAACGCAACACAAAGCAAGTCACACACAGGCTCTGAACTGCCATGTGTACTGTTTAAATAGAAACAATGGGATTTTGCTGAGCTGCATTTGAGGCATCTTTCACATGCATATCAAACACAGGAAAAGAACAACCATTGACATCAATCCTAACAAAGTCTTGATCAACTGCTAACACAGAGTTCCTTTAGTTTAGTGAAACTGTAGGATTCCTCCAGAAATTGCTAGGGGTCCTTGTGCAATGAGCAATTTGTGCATCTAAGGACAGTTTAACTATCACAAGTGATAGTTTTGCTATCTGTAATGGTGACATTCTTCCCACTGGCCGACAATGTGGGAGACATTCTTACCACTGACCACCATCCTAATGCACTGTGCTATGCATTAGTGAGACGCAGAAATTATGGAAGGACTTCTCTGAATGCATAAAAATTTATTTTAAGGAGTTTCCCTATGTTAAAAAGGTCAAGAAAGGCTGCTCTAACAGTTTGAAGATGGCCAGAGGATTCATGTTGACGTGTGCTGTCCTCAAACACAGGTCAGTAAAATCCCATTGACTGTAATTGAGCAGTACACATTGTAGATTACAGGCTGCAAGTGACCTGCTTTGCATTGCGCTGCATTTCTTTGGACACAACAGGCTTTATTAAACTGCAGACAAAGCTGCATGCATTCAAAATCACAATTTGACAAGAACACCTATCATTATGAACCCTAACTCACAGTAAGATATTCTGTCATTTTCAACCATGATAAGCAAATTGCACTGTAATTTAAAAAGATAAAATACATTTTTTTATGTCTGATTATAATATATATTTAGAGAATACATCAGCTGCCCCTTCCTTACTGAGTCTTACATTGAACCTCTCTGTTCAGTAATAATTCTCTGCTTGATTATAGTTCATTACTGAATGGTGAATTGCAATTGAAAGAAAATTACAGTAAAGAACAAGCAACATTTTATGGAATCCATAGGACTGAGTCAAATCTTTAATTCTATGTAATATTTGAATAAATCATTTATGATACACTAATTGAAAATATCCAACATTTTACATCTCTGATAGCATGTTAATAATCTCAGTGAAATATGACACGCTATTAACTGAATTGATGTATTCTAATAAAGTGCAATTGATTTCTGTTCCCTCATGTTTCATAAATCATATACTATTCCAAGAAGACACAAACAACAATGATGATATATATATTTCATCATCATAATGTGTAGAAAGCATAAACATCCTTTTTTAGAACCAAGTCATTCATTTGCCTTGTTTCATACAGAGAATATATTCTAGCAAAGCAGGAGTTGAATTCAATAGCTAATCTTTGTGTAGATAGTAAGTCAAATAATAAGGCTGATCTGACTCCCCCTCCCTCCTTCAATCATATGCAAAGCCCCTTGGTTGCTGTCAGTGGTGAGGTGCAGAGAGGGCTGTAGTTTGCAGCATTGGTGATTCACCAGTCTGGTCCATCTTGCAAAGGATCAGGGAACCCTCTGCTGTGCTGGTCTCTGTGCTTAATTAAAGCAGACCTAAACTCTAACATCTAATAGATATCTATTCTCACTTGCTTGCACTGAAATGTCATTTTACCCTAGTGGTACTGGTTGTCTTATCCTCCTTCAGCCCAGAATTACCATCATCACCATCCACCTACTTATAATAGCCCTGTATCATCACCATCCTCCTCCTCCTCATAACAGCCCTGTATCATCACCATCCTCTTCCATCCGTGGAGCCCAGTGTCATCCACTTCTGTGAAGCCTGGACTCACCCACTTCAGCGGAGCCAAGTGTCACCCTCCTCTAGATCTGTGGAGCCCATTTTCACCTTCATCCATGGAGCTCATTGTCACCCCCCATCCGTGGAGCTTGTTGTCACCCCCATCTGTGGATTTCGGTATCCCCGCTTTCTGTGGAGCCCACCGTCACCCTCATGCATGGAGCCCCTTGTTTCCTTCATCAATGCAGCCTTGTGTCGCCATCATCCCTGGAGTCCCTGATCACCCTCATCTGTGGAGGTCATTGTCACCTATATCCATGGAGCCCCTTGTACCCCTTCTGCTGTGGATCCCCCATTTGTGGAACCCATAGCCAGCCCTATTCATAGAGCCCCCTCTAACCCTTATCTGTGGAGCCCATGGTCTTCCTGGTGTCATGCCCATCTGTGGAGCCTGTTGTCACTCTGCTCCATGGGGCCTGTTGTCACCCTCCTTCATGGGGCCTCTTGTCACCCTCTTCCATGGGGCCTCTTGTCACCCTCCTCCATGGGGCCTCCTGTCACCCTCCTCCATGGGGCCTCCTGTCACCCACCTCCATGGGGCCTCCTGTCACCCTCCTCCATAGGGGCCTCTTGTCACCCTCCTCCATAGGGGCCTCTTGTCACCCTCCTCCATGGGGCCTCTTGTCACCCTCCTCCATACCCTCCTCCATGGGGCCTGTTTTCACCCACCTCCATGGGGCCTGTTTTCACCCTCCTCCATGGGGCCTCTTGTCACCCTCCTCCATGGGGCCTGCTGTCACTCTGCTCCATGGGGCCTGCTGTCACCCTCCTCCATGGGGCCTGCTGTCACCCTCCTCCATGGGGCCTGTGTCACCCTCCTCCATGGGGCCTGCTGTCACCCTCCTCCATGGGGCCTGCTGTCACCCTCCTCCATGGGGCCTGCTGTCACCCTCCTCCATGGGGTCTGTTGTCACCCTCCTCCATGGGGTCTCTTGTCACCCTCCTCTATGGGGTCTCTTGTCACCCTCCTCCATGGGGCCTGTTGTCACCCCTGTCTGCAAAGACCAGTGTGATCCTCATTCTGCAGAGCCTGTTGTCACCTCCATCTATGAAGCATGGTGTCACACTCATCTGCAGAGTCTAATGACCCCAAATTAAAAAAAAACAAACAAAAAAAAACTTAACTTACTTTCAGGTGTGAAGCCTCCATGCTGAGTACCTCTGGCTCCCTGCTGACAGCCCCTCCTCCCTGCATCCATCATAAGCTAACAGTGGTGGTGCTGGAGAGTGAGGAGTATCAGACATGACAGGAAAAAGAGGGGAAAAAAAGGGACTAAACTTGCTGACCAATCAATGCAGTGGGAGTGATTCTAAACCACTCCCACTTCCCTTATTGGTCAGCAAGTTTAGTTTTTTTTTTTCCTTGACTAATGATGTCAATCTCCCATCAGCCCCAGCAGTCTCCTCTTCACTGCCACGGCGGTGGATAGTCCAGGGGGAGGGGTCAGTTTAGAAGGTTTAAACAAATTAAAACCCAAATAGATCAGTATAACCTGGTTTTCTATTATCCATAAAATGTGAGTGTGGGTTCGCTTTAAGCAGGCAGGCTCCTGAGAACAAAAGTCATTCTGCTGTCAAGAAGCAGTGTTTGCCAATAGAAGAGCGCAGTACAGGATGTCTACTTGAAGCTGCAGTTTGCTCAATTCGTCCTTTTCTTGTTTGGTGGTCTCCTAACCATGGCTGAGAATATTGTGTCTTCTGCTTTCTATCTCTGCCTGGCCACAGAGGTCAGATCCTGGTGTATGGAGGATTGCTGAGTGCAGACAGAAGTCCATGCAATATGGCCAAGAGATTACCTAGTAAAGTTTGATTGGGAATATTGAGGGATCACAGATCCAGTGCAGAGAACTGATCCCTGCAGTGCTGATCAATGTGCTGATCAATGTATTGATATCTCTGGATTGCTGCGCTTGTCATATTCATATTTATTCCCTGCTTGGTACTATGCAACAAACAGAGCACTTGGATCTGCTCCATGCTGAGGGATTTGACTGTTTTAATGCGGATTTCATCACAGAAATAATATTAAATCCTTATTTTTGTAAAGCTTGCCTTCAGAAGATTGCAAAGGTGGAGCGACCAGAGAGAGCAGATGACGGCCCCATTAATCCTTTCAATGCATGGAAAGACCCAGGAATCGCTGCTATGTAAAGCAAGTCAAGCCTTCCATCTGGCTTTTGTCTGCGACCAAACTAATGATCAGCTTGCTTCCGATCGTTCCCTACTCTTCCCCATGCTACTAACCCTTGGCAGTGACCTGCTGCCCATCCATGGCGATCTGTTGCAGAGCCCTGGGATCTGTCTGGGAGATGTCATCTAATGTTTCTATACATTGAGTCCTAGAGGCGATCATGGTGATTACTTGAACCATTTCAGGAGGCGATTGCTGCTGTGCTGGCTTTTATTATTATTATTTTATTTCATCCATCCTATTCCCCCGCACTGGAAGTCCTCCTGTATCTAAATGGAATTAGTGGAGATCGCAGCCCCTTGTGTAAGGAACAGACATGGTCCATGGGCGCAGTTTGTCTCACAGTGAGTATATCTGTACCCTGCAGCTTGGAAAGCTAGACTTTATTAGATCTCACATTCAGCTGCTGATTTTATGTTCTTCTAAGCTATTGATATTGGCAGCAGGCTGAGGACAAAGGTGATGCAAGTAGAAGCTTGTACTGTACATTCTGCTTGCCCATACATTGACATTCTGGAGATGTAACCCAACTCATTCCTTATGCTTGTGAAGTCAGGGAGGGGGTTGCTGTGGTGAATGGAGGTATAACAGTGTCATTTTCTCTTCTGCAGTGATTAGTAAAAGCTGTACACAGCAAAGTGCTGTTCTATATGATAAAGCTCTTTATGGCAGTCTTATAACCACCCCTATGCATGAGCTTTGCCATCAGCACTAGGCATGAGGGTAAATGACAGCTTAGTTTCATAAGGACCGGCTGTGTTTGTCAGGAACTACATTAAAATCACTAGGACAGTCAGTTTTTACTCTATTAAACATTCAAAGGCTCCTAAAATGTGTGTATATTAAGAAGCTTCATTTCCATAAGTCATTAAGGACCATGGACAGCTCCATCTGTGTGTCAATATATTGGTCTTTTGATGCTGCTGGTTGTTGCATTACTCTGTCTTCCAATTGCTGCAGCTTAGAATGTAGGAAAAGCACCTATGTGTACCTTGTGTCTACCTCTAGGTGATCTTGGTTGATTATATTCATTTCAAAGGTTGTAGGGTGTTTGTGAAATGCGGGTGTTCATCACCAAAGACTAGTCTAATCTTACTTTTATGGATATTCCCAAAAGGATAAAGCTTTACTTTGATTTGATGATATTTCATGTTTGGATCATTGCTTTGGCTAGATCAGTGTGCCAAGAGTTAAGCAAGGCACACATCACCTTATCTTGAGTCAGTGAGACATAACGCATTGTCTGACATATATCAGACATACTCTATATCCTCCAAACGTGGCTGCTGTACTACAGACTCCGAACACTTCCTAACCATCCTGTGTGTGAGCTGAAAATCTCAGCCAAATGAAATGATTTTGTTTTAACTACAAGCTAGGTCCATTGAAAGAGTCAGTAGTTCTATAGAAAGCACCTAATGCAGTTCATAATGCAGATTTAACAATGCATCTAAACATTGCTGTGTCTTCCTTTATTGCAGTTGTAACAAGTCTAATTATTCTGCATGTGTCTTTGGCAACCAAAAAAGTAGGAGGTAAGTTGTATGTGAACCTTACTACTGCAGTTCTGAAAAAATAAAATGCAACATATGAATTCTTGTATTTGGTTTGATTTTCTTTTAGACAAACAGACACCTTCAGAAGGACAGAAATCTTTACAGTGTGGAACGTGGACAAAATACACAGATGGAGGAATTTTTACTTCTCCCAACTACCCCAACAAGTACCCTCCTGACAGAGAGTGTATCTACATAATAGAAGGTAGTTTATGTGCTGCATACTGCCAATCATAGCACACCATGTATGCCTGAAGGTTTTTCATTGCACAGTAATTCCAGTGTAGTAATATTACAAATCCTAAATCATCTAAGTCAGTGGCTTTGGGGGTCACACGTAGGTCTCTGCTTCCCCCTAATGTTGCTTGTATCAGCATTTCAGTATGTATCTGATTTATTGCTGCATTATTATACAATTGCCATAGGTTTAAATGTATTGTGAATTCATTGCCCAGTATAGTAATATTCGCAATTCCAAAGCAGTTATGATCTAGCTAATAGCTTACGAGTCCCATGTTATTCTCTGTTTGCTTTGATGCTGTTTGTCTTAAGCACATGTCTGAGCTTTTGCTGCATTATATAGTTCCCATAGGAGTGAATGTTTGGTATAGTACTATACTTTAAAGAAGTACTCCTCTGAGCAGTATTATACGGACCACATCATTTGTTTCAGCATTGAAGCATGTGTCTGAGTTTTTGCTGCATTATAAGATTTGCACAATAATGAATAACACTGTTATTGTTGGCTTTTTTGATACAATTGGCCTCATTCACAAAGCGATCACCGCAGGGTGTGGATTCTTATTCTAAAAAATCACAGCTATCGTCAGGATAGAGACAAGAGGCTCACAAAGCTAACATACCAGGACTAGGATTTTAAGAAAAAATAGACAGAGATTTTCAATTGAGTCCGATAAGATTTAAACATTACAGTCACATGACAGTAAAAAAGGCGCTAATGAACTGTGTATGGTTTTCTGATTAAAATTACAATCACATGGTTGAAAATAAAAATGTTTGCACTGGTGTTAAAGCTTTGTGAAATAAACCACTAATCATTAAAGCTAAATTCCATGCATATGTAAAAAATACAAATTTAGGCAGCTTAGTATTTTATACATCTTTAAAGCAATCTGTTATAAATGGCAGAAGTAGCTTCTTATAGTCCCTGTACATCAAACATCAGACTGGGTAAGAGAGAAGTAGCACAAAGGGCCACTCATTTGTTCTGCAGTGCAAGGAACATGCTGATAGGAAAAGAGAGTAGAGTGACAAATGTAAATAAGCTACAAACTGCTTACTTTTAACTATCCAGTGGAGTGTGGGGAGGAAACCTGTCAATGTGACAAAACTATCAGATGGGATTGTGGGGTGTGGAGGAGCTAATTCTCAGAACTGAATGGACAGACACAGATCATTGGGTCTAAAACAACAACATCTGTAAAAACCTTAATTTTTGCATTAAAAAGCACAAATAGAAGACACAGTGTATGTAGAGTGGTGTTACTCCTTTGGACTTTGGTCTATTTAGGTGAAATTATTGGGAGATACATTCTAGTTGGCTTCAGTGGAGAACTGCATTTTAAGGTGGTTATTAGCTGTGTTTACCTGGTATATATATATATATATATATATATATATATATATATATAGGTTTTAAGTATCTGGTTATGAACCATTAAAAGATGGGTACATGGGTGCTTTAAAATGTTTTTGTACCTTTTTTTTCTTTTTCTACTTCTCCAACTCTTACTACCCACACAGTGCATGTTTTAGATCAGTGCATACTGTATTGAATCATTTTCTGAGAAAAGTTATTGTTAGATGTGTAATTAAACATTAAATATGGATTTTCACAATGTAATCTTAGTAAATTAAAAAGAGAATTTATGTCAACATTCTAGCTAATTTCCCTTAGTGTTGTCAAGTCTTTCTGAGCTATGATGAGAGATTAATAGATTAGTTAGGGGAGGATTTAGGAAGGAGTATGCTTTATTCATCAAATCAAGCTCTCATTATTAAGGAGCTATTAACCATTTTATATTTTGTTATGTCACCTAATAATGAGACTATAGGGTCTGTTTATGAAGCAGAGAAGCTATATTCAGCAAACAGAATCTTTCAGGTGTGTTTTTTTCAGTGGGAATGATTGATTCTGTACTGGTGAATGTGTTCTGAATTTTAGATTTTTATCTTATTTAAATAAATACTTTTACTACCAGCATTTATCAACCTTTGTAATATGGAAAACCTTTAAATAATTTTTAGTCTTAGGGGACTCCTGCCAATATTCATTATACCATGTTACCTATGTTACCTATGTTACATTAGCCTGGTAGTCATTGTGAAAAAAATCCTCCTAATTGCTGGCCATTGGGAAGAATGTCACCCTTACAGAGAACCAAGTAGATAATTGATGCCAGTAGTAACTGACCACATTGCTCATTGTTCATGGAACTCCTAGCAACTTTTTAAAAAACCCTCGGGTTCCATAGACCCCTGGTTGAGAAACAGTTTTATATATTTTAGTTCTAATTCCACCATGTTTTTAGGAAAGGTCAAACAACAAATTGAAGACACTAAATTAAAGGTCTATAGGGTAATTAGGACTAGAAAAAGTACAAATGATTTTAAAAAAGTAAAAAAGATTTTAGCATCTGTAGTGGTTTTGGTCCAGAGAATGGCTAAAAAAGTCCAAAGGCAACCACTTCTACTTTCTTGTACATGATCTTCTAAAGTAGAAATGTTCAACCATGGTTCCAACAGATGTTGTTAGGGGTTTCTTGAAATGTGCATGACTGATCTCCATTTTTGACTGTAGAATTCCAACACCACATGGTAGATGACACTGTATGACTCTAATGATGTTTTTAGTCATTTTTAAAGATGAAATTTTAACTATCACTTTAAGGGGGGGTACTTCCACTAGTGGCCATATAAGAAGGCTTTTTTCCCACTGACCCTCAATATGTTGGCTTTAGCAGTGGTCCCCTAGATCTAAAAAAAAACATTTTAAGGGTTCTACAGGGATAAAAAGGGTGAGAAAGTTTACTTTTAACTTTTTTATCTCTATATTTAGGGTGCTTCCTCATAAATGATTTATACAAGAGCATCAATGTGCATTTAACAAGCTTTTAACCAAAGTAATAATAATACATGTTTCCTTATTATGCTTGTAGTTTAATATATACACATTTAATGCCAAATCTTGTATACACATACAGTAAATAAGTATATTGATTGGAATAAATGACTGGGAATTTGTACCATATGTTACTTTTTTGCATGGACTTTTAAAGAATCATGGAACAGCTGAGTTCCAGCTATAAGTAAATGTCTAAATGGTTGGTGCAATGTTCAAAAAAACTGTAAAATGACTTGAAGTGTATGGATAGCCAAAGATTTTTTTCTTAGTTTAGTGTAGAGTTTTTTTTATCATCTGCGTCCTGTTGGAAGTTCACATCCTATCATGGAGATTTACTTGGAAGTAAATGTAAATCTGTTCAAAGCCAGTGGAATTCCCATGTTACAGAGTTGTTACTATAGCAAATGTTCCTGCTGAAATGCTTCAAAACCATTGAGGGTTGAGTCTCCCCAGAGTGGACATGGGCAGCAATAAAAACTGCTCTAGTCCTTGTTTAGACCTACAACATAATCAAGTCATCCCACATATCTCCAGCCGCTGGCACAGCAGCCATGTTTGGCAGTAAGTGGCAGTAAGTTATACTGAACTGCTCACTGCCTTTGCTATTCATTTTCTATTGGGCTGCCATGGCTAGATGTTACATGTAGCATCTCCCCAAGAAAGTGGTTCACTGGCATGAGGAGGTGGCATGAGGAGGTGGTAATAAAAAAGTTTTGCCTGTTCTTATGCTTGAATGTTTTAAGTAATGTAGAGATATTAAATAAAAGCCTAGGATGCAATCAGTGTAAGCTTGACAAAGCTTGGATTTATAGCAGGAATTCCATTCCAAACTGCTAGCATCCAAGACCAATCTACACAAATTCAAAAATGAATGGAGTTTTACTCATATACATCTGAATGATATTAGGTTTAAAGAAATGACATGCTGTTTTTAAAGCAAAACATCTGGTGCTAACAAGATGAGAGATTTTTTGTAGTGGAATGGGCAGCCATTACATGAGAGTTTCTGGGTCTCATAAACTTGTGTTTATATAAAAGTCAAGGAATACAAGGCTATTTAACAGGACACACAGGACAAGACAAAAATCCATTATACAAACAAGTTCCTTCACATTCTCCTAGTCCCTAGTTTTTTTCTTCCAAAATATATCATCCTATATGGGAGGTTCGAGAGGTTATTTTCTGGCTGGAGGATGAAATATCCTAATACACACAGTTAGGGACTGGCATTTATAGAAGAAGCGAAAGTATCTTAGAAACAAAAAATACCTTTTTGGAACTTGATATTAGTACGCTGTTTGGTGTATGTTATTTTCATAATGTGTACTTGTTACACAAACATAATATACAACATTCTACTCCAAAAATCCTCTTTCCTACCACAAAGGGAATCATTTTTTATCCATTTTCATCCGATATTCCATCCGATAAGACTGAAGCTAAAATTAGGCCCACAATTATTTTCAAGTCACATAGATGCATGTCATCTTACTACGGTACTAATTTGTGTCTTATTTTACTGATGAAAAGCTGAGGCAGCTTTCTAGCTTTTGTTTAGGAACAGCATAGTCTTGAGTTTTCTTTTTAATGAAGTTGTCTGAGTTTAAGAAATAAGTAAAATATAGTCACATCGCAGGTGTATTTTTACTTCTTGTAAGGGAGTTTTTTCATATTGAAAAATGAAAGGTATTGGTCAGAGGATTGGAGGTGATTGCAAGGAGTTTCCCTCACTTTCACCTTAAAAAAGAAAAGATAATAGGCCCGGATAAGGATATCGGTAAGTGTTACGCTGAAAATTTGCAGCTCTTTATTTGGGATTCAGACCGAGATTGTTATTAAAGGAATAGGTGGTCCAGACACTCCATCCCGCTTCCAGGCCAGAAATCGAGGAGTGCTCTGGAGCACCTGGCCATTGATTCAAGGTTGCATGTCTAGGTAGGAAAATTAAAGCCTGAGGCCAGGTAGCTAAGGTGGAAAGGCTGTGGGTAACTGGTATGCTGGGAGAGCATAGGAGGTCTCCAAAAGTTGAGGTCTGTGGGACCAGGAGAAAGAAAACCAGGAGGCTAAATTTGTGTTTTTTGTGTCATGCTTTGTTGCCCTGCCAATCCCCACAGAATATAGATATCAATAGTATAATTAATATAAATATATATATATATATATATATATATATATATATACACACACACACTCTCACCAACCACATTATTAGGTACAGCTTGCTAGTACCAGGTTAGACCCCTTTTTGTCTTTAGAACTGATGGAATTTTTGTGGCATAGATTTGACAAGATGCTGGAAACATTACTCATGGAGTTTGGTCCATATTGACATGATAACATTATGTAGTTGCTGCAGATTTGTCGGCTGCGCATCTACAATGCAAATCCTCTGTACCATTACATCTCGAAAGTGCTCTAAAGTGATTGTCGAAGCTTTTTGAGTACAGTGAAATCACTGTAATGTTCAGGAAACCAGTTTGAGATGAATCAGGCTCTGTGACATGGCACATTATCCATCAGAAGATAGGAACACTGGAATCATGAGCTGAATGTGATCAGCATCAATGCTAAGGTGGGCTGGTATTTAGGCCTAGTGTGCCAAGAAAATATCTGCCTTACCATTAAATTGCTGCCACCAGTTTGAACCATTGATGCAACGCAGAATAGATCCATGCTTTCATTTTTGTTGATGCCAAAATCTAACCCCCACTAATATTTAAATGTTGTAGCAGAAAACAAGACTTATCTGACCAGGCCACATTTTCCCAATCTTCTCTTTTCCAATTTTGATGAGCCCTGTAGCCTCTGGTGCCCGATATTAGCTGTGAAGAGTGGCACATGGTTTGGTCTACCCCTTCAGTACTCTGCTTCATGGTTTAATGTGTTGTACATTCAAAGATACTTTTCTGCATACCTTGGTAGTAATAAGTGGCTATTTGACCTGACCATTGCCTTTCTATCAGCTCTAACAAATCTGGCCATTCTCTTCTGATCTGTGGCATCAACAAGGCATTTTTGAGAACTATAGCTCATTGGATACTTTCCCTTTTCCCCATTTTCTGTAAACCCTAGACATGGTATGAATTTCAGTTTCTGAAATTCGCAGATCTGGCACCAACAACCATGCCAGATTTAAATTGAGTTACTCACCCTTCTTCATTTCTTCGCCTTTATTCCTCAAAAAAGACACGTCCCTGATAGCTGTTTGCCCTCACAAGTTGTACATATACTGTTTGTAAATTCTATCCTAATAGGCTATGCTTGAAATTGAAAAGTATTTCTAACTGGTTTATTAAAATTGCATGTCCTGGGTTTATATGAATATATATATGTGTGTGTGTGTGTGTGTGTATGTGTATGTGTATATATATATATATATATATATATATATATATATATATATATATATTCCCTGACCCCTGCTCTAGTCCCTGACCCTGAGCTAGCTTACAATTTAGCAGTCAAGAAGACACCCATATTCACAAGAGAGCTAAGTTTTGGAAGCCAAGTAAATTCTAAGTATTGGTAATGCAGAGGAAACTAAAGTTGGTTGAGTTTATCTTTATACCACCTGACTGAGCATGAGAAGAATTTATATATTCAATGCAGTGACATGGGTGAAAAATCAACATAGCACCTAAGTAATGCAGAACCTGTAACCACTGAGTCACCATATGCCAATGAGGTACCATATGATTGCTATTAAATTATTACAGCTGCTCAAGGCTCATACTGTAGGATCGAAAATTGCCATGTTTACTCTTCTGTATCTATCTCATCCAAAAAGAAATTACATACTGTGCATAATCAACAGGACTGGTAAAGATCCTATACCATTTTTTTGTTTAATTTTTTTATTTGTTGTGAATAACTAACTAATGCGTTACTAGGATATTGAAGGTATAGGAATAACCTTAACCTTGATAATAAATAGAAAAGAACAGTAACTGCCATTAGCAGCAGTGAAGAGCTTATGAAGTATCTCAATATATGTTTTAAATGTATTCTTAGCTTTCATACAGCAGAATCTTTTTTGATAACCATTACTTCTTGGATGGGTTGGAAGCCGGGCAGTCTGTACATCACTTTCCCAAGTAGTGCAGTCCTCCGCTACTTAAATTGCATGCAGATCTGGAGGCTGTAGTGCACATCAGTGCACAACTGCATAGCTGTATTTTCCCTTCTTTAAATGCTTATGATAAATTGTTCCTTAATATTGCCAATTCATGATAAATGACAATGTGACACATGCTTGCGAAGGTCAGTGGTAATATAATTTCTTTTTTTTTTATACGACTGCTAGCACATTTCAGTATATATTTTGGGTCACAAATGACACAGGGCTGATTTTAATAAAGGTTATACAAAGTTTATGTACAGTATTGAAGGTTTAAAACCTCTATCAGGGTATTTTTTCACAAAGTTTTCTATCACTCAAATGTACTCCTGTCTATTTAGCCAATGATCACATTTTGATCTAAAACTGTAGTCCAACACGTTATATGCTGTATTACTCCTTTAGCTAGCGTTTTCTTGCAAATATTAGGGTGATCTGCTGTAGTACATAAACAAATGTGTCCTGGCCTTGTGAAGTTGGTTCAGCTATTAATTTAAAAAATAAATCTGAAATACTACTCAAACACAGTAACTTGTAATTAGGGCCTATTTGGATACATGTAGTACATTGCATTAATGCTTGCTGTGATGCATGCTAGGATGCGTTGCATTAAAGCAGCCTATTGAAAATAAATAGGTTTTCTTTGCATGTGCCTAAAACAAGCACAAACCCTTTTTCTCTAAAGCAACTTTCTGCAACACAATAATATATGCTCCCCTGTATTGGAGTGCACTAAAACAAAGGTGCATTGTCTTAGTACGTTGGAGTGGCATTCAAAATGGGTTCCCTGACCAATGGGCAGTTTGTGACTCTCAGATAGTTTAAGTGACACCAATAAACTTTTTGGTAAATGTGTCAAACAAAACAAAACTGCGACTGTAGAGGCAGAGTGAATCACACACTTTATTGTAACATTTACATAAAAAATCACAGTTAATTAAAAAGCTCTCATATCACTTTAATATTTTGTATATGCCTAAGTTCTTGCTTGATGCATTTCATAGGCAAAAGCTGCTTTTTTAGGAGAAAAATTGAGATATGTTAAAATCAGTGTTACACGATATCTTAACAGCTTCCTCAACATTTTTTGTAATCTAAATAACAACAGGGCAATGAGAGCAGACATTCAAATCCACCTACAGTGCAGCGTAGTACAATGTTTTACATGTTTCCTTTTTGCCATCATAATCAAACATATTTGGCTAGCAGTAGCAATGTCTAAAAGCTGGTAGATAAGGAGCAACACGGGAGGCAACTAACAGGCTCTTTCGGGGACAGAGATCCTTACTATTGGGATCATCTTGCTCTAATGGCAACACAAACCTTGGGGGTTTGTCTCTTTCTTGACAGTGGATCACCAGGACTAACAGAGAAGATAGATCTCTTACTTGGGTACACAAGTTTTTTTTTAATGTCACCTAAATGCAAAATTGTCTGATTACTAAGACTGTTTAGGAGCAAAAGGGAAATCAGGAGTGGAATTTCAAATGGTTTGTCTGCATTTTTACAAATAGTGGTACAGCATTCAGAAAATAGTGCATGTTTTACTGTAGCTGCCACATTTATAAAAGATCAAGTAACTTTTTATTTGGAATTTGCATCCTCTACTGCTGCCGGGGCTGCTAAATTTGAGCTTGAAATATACCTTGCTTTACAGCAAAGATATGCTGTATATTTTTTATATTTGAATATAACCTAATATATATATTAGGTTATATATATATGAATATAACAGTAAAAATGCAGGCACGCTTCTATACAATTTAAACATATTTGCTGTTTTATTTACCAATTAATTTGTCATTTTTACTTGTACACCTCTAACACTAAAAGCAGAATGACAGGTAACATAAGGGGCCTTGTCACCTCATATGTTTTTGCTTCTACACCGGACAATGAATCAGCATTACTGTTGATGCATTGTCCATGAGCAGGCAAATTAGACAGGAGATTGCAATGCTGCAGTATTAAATAGTGCTGACACTTGGCTGGCTATGCAGTGTTTTATAAACTGTAAGCTAGGCAAGGTTGTGAGAATCTGAGATTGGCTAAACAGATATATGAATATATATACAATCTGTGCACAATACCAGTTTTAAGTTTTATAGTGCAAATGCAAAATTGGATCTTTAAAAAATCTAGAAGAGTTCTACATTTGGAATTATTGGAACACTTTCCAAAATGTGTACTTTATAACTTGAAGGTAAAATGCAGGATGTCAGACACCTCTTTTTTGTTGCTATTTAAAAAATAATTTCTTCTTTAAAGGGCACAAAATTTAAAGTTCTCATTTGGTGGCCCCAATCGCCATTATTAGAGTCTGTATTGTTAAGGTATTTTAACCATATTTTCGAAGCAAGAGGCAAATACAGTGGTACCTTGATATAAGCCCTTAATCCATTCCAGATCCTTAGACTTATACCAAACAGGACTTATACCAAACAAATTTGTCCCATAAAAGAAAAAAGGATTAATCTGTTCCCATGAAAAAAATCCTATTGGTATTGACATATTATACATTGATGGGGCTGTATAAAATATTATAAACACTGCCTAATACTAAAATACATAAATACAAAAGCAATTAGATTAAGTAAATGTAAGTAAACCTCACATTACCTTGCTGAGAAGAGTCGAGTGCCTACTAGGATGGTGCTGAGAAGGGAGGAGGAGGAGATGTTATGTAATTCACAGAGAGTTATAGCGCGGGTTGTTCACTGAATGGTAGCAGCTGGCATACTGTCGCTTGTGGGCAGTCGTGGCTTTGTCTCGAGAGAGGTAAATAAGGGTAGCATGCGGTGTTATGACTCATTTTGACCCATACATGTTCTAGCACACACAGGTTGTATACCAAGCAAAAATTTTTTGTGTCCAAAAAGGAGGACTTATTCCAAAGCCGACTTTTACCGAGGTACCAGTGTACTTTGAAATATGTAATTCAAGTTTCTATTTTCTTTGAAGCACAGTTTAAATAAGACAATTGCATTACATTAGGTGGTCTGACACGTTTACAGCAGCATTGAAATGCAACAAATGATAAAAAAGAATAAAATGATGAACAGCAATTTGGCATACATTCAGTTAGGGTCACATTTTCTGTAGAATTACATTATTGTGCATTTGATATAAGGGTTTGTTTTCAACTATAGAGGTGTTTGCATTAAATGGTAAATTACGCAGATGCAATATACGTGTTTTTCATGCTCTCATTTGTTCACTTTATAGTATAGTTCCTGGTGCCAATCTGGTTAGGTTCACTGAAATGGTAAAATTGGGGTTCCCTGGCTGTTTGCTGACCACTGTGGATTGGTTATAATCCTGCTGACCCACATAGATGCAGAGAAACAAAAATACACAATAATGAATTGCAGGGAAGTGCTTTAAAAATATGTTATTGACTCTTAAGTTGGTGCACACATTGTAAATCCGGGTCGGCAAAGTTTTATGGCCACTAGGCCATTTATGGGGTGGGCGCGAGCACACTAGTCTGGACCTGCCCTAATGGCTCTGCCCACCACCAGAGAACGCCCCCTGAAGTGAAAGTCCTCTCCTCCGTATGCATTGCGGAGGAGAGGGATTTACCTTCAGGGAGCTTTTCCTATTTACCGCAGCGGCCGAAGTATCAACGCCGGCTGCGGTAAATAGGGGGGCAATTGCAAGGGGGCGGCACCGGAGCTCTGGAGGCTCCGGCTCCAATAGTCCCTAATGCCCCACGGCCGATCGGCAAGAGCCACGGGTTGCCGGTTGGCATTAGGCCGGATCGGCCAGGGTGCGTTAGGCCGGAACGGGGACTACAGGCTAGGCCGTATCTGACCTAAAGGCCAGAGTTTGCCGACCCCTGTTGTAAATGGATAAATGAATGAAAAAAAAAATTGTGAATGGAGAAGAGCAGATCATGTGGCTTTCTTCTATTTAATCACAATGCTTTCTCAGGCCTCACTGCCTAAACACTACAACCCAATTGATATGAAATATATGGGTTTTGGTGTGACTAGAACATCATAATGGAGTGTTGATAGTGATATTTGCTTATATATGTAAATATGTAAATATTTTATATGCACCTCAGCCTGCGCCGACACACATTAATATCGCCGGAGAACAGTCATGCATGGCAAAAATTTGACCAATGTACATCAGTCCCCTGATGTTTATTGATCCATCCAAGCAAATCAGAAACAACTACTGTGCATTTTAATGGAGAAGAGCACAGCAAGGTGCCTCTTACTGCTTCTCAACCCCTCTGCTCCTAATAGAACAGACCAGGTGCTGTGTGGTGGTGTACAGAGCTCATTCATTCATCTTTCACTGGAAACAATCATGAAAGATCATTTCAGTGACAAAAATTGTACATGTGTACCTAGCTAGCAACATAGGAGTTTTGTTAGAAGCCATGGTGGTCCACAGAACATGGTGTTCTTTCACACATCGAAAGGTGTGAAATTGGATATGTTTTGGGTCTCTGCTACAGAGCAAAGTTTTAGCATACTGGCCAATGGACAGATATGTATCTTTATTTTTATTTTTTTGTAAGTTTGTGGACCCCCTTACATTCATCTGTCTTTCATAATTTTCATAACTTAGCAGTTTTTGTTCTAGAAATTCCTAAATACAATGGACAAATAAACCATATTCTGGCTCTTGGTGTATCATGATGTGGCATTGTATCAGTTTCAACTAAAGAAGCCATCTAAATACAAACAAGGATAAGTAGCTATTCTTATTGTTTCTCACGTGCTGTGTTTTGTCTGAGTTTCTACATTGATTGCCTTTGAAATTAATAATAGAAAGTGTTGGTCCTGGGTTTTAAAAGATGGATAAATTTGTTTCAAGGAATCTTCATTAAAGTACTAAGTAAGACGAGCTGTCAAAACACCTCATGTTTCTACACTGCTGGCTTTAGAATAATTGAAGTTTTATTAAGATTTTCTGAAATCTAACAAATCCTTAATATAGAAACTTCAGTTTTGACAGCCAAAATGTTTTGCTTGACTAAGTGTGTATAAATTCTAATAATTTAATGATGAGCAAAATTCCCTGCAGATGTTGAGAGAACTGTAAAATATTTATTTTTATATTCAGTATGTTATTAAGATATACTGAGGTTTAGAGGTCTTCTTTCTTTTTCATCTATCCTGAGTGTACTAAGCCTGTTTCAAATGTCCAGTTACAGTCCACTCAAAACTATAACACAATGAATTAATACACTCTATTGACTGATGCATTAAACTAGGATAATATACTGAAATGTATATTTCATTCGGTATTTCTATCTGCTAAGGTTTCATTAAAAGAATGGATAACTAAACCTAAGTACAGAAATGTACTCTATTGCTGCTTACCAGTCCTTGGTGGCTGCTTCATTTCTTCAAGCTAAGTACATTTTCTGCAAGTACAGAACATTTTTTTCTTTTTTTCAATTTTTGATCTTGTGAGTATTACAGTGCTGTAATTTTTGTTAATGAAATGGAGTTGATTTACCAAAATACTATACTATAGGTTATTTACTTAGCAAACTGAACTATCACATTTAAATAGAATATTTACCTTCCTAATAAATCAACCTCAAAGTTGACAGTCAAGTGTAGAAATGATAGTATTCAGGTCCTGCATAGTATAGTATTATGCTTCAGGACCAATGATGGACTATTTTACTGATAACAAACATTTTTGTAAATATATATATATATATATATATATATATATATAGATAGATAGAGATGATTTGTATAAATACCAATATAAAAATTAATATAGTAAAGTCTCTGTAGTAAATTTGTTGGACTTAGAAGAAGGCTGTTTAGGTACAAATCATTGTAGATAAAAAGTGGGGACTATGCATTAAGTAAAATTTTAGTATTGTTTGCATACAGGTACTTTCTATTGGTGTTCCTTATTATTGTCATGTAGAGAGCGATGCTGTGCTGACTCTGCAGGGATAATTGAGCTATATAGTAAGTGCATTTGTGATTAAGCACAGTGGGGTTGATTTAATTAGGAAATGTAGGTTGTTCTCTTAGCAAAATTAAATTTCCCTTTGCACAAGAACATTAATTTACCTTAGTGAATGAAGTGAAGCTCTACTGACTTTCAGTCACGTGCAAGCAAAATCTGCTTTTTACATTTCTATCTCACCTTTGGGTATTTTATGCAAAAGCAATGTTCATCACATTGAACACAGCTAAGCAAATTACCCCTTTCAGTGATAATTACATTTGTTAAGTGAACAGCCTAAACTGTATTAGTAAGTTAAACCCCAATAAACCCCATAGATTTATTTCATCAATTCAACATTTGATTATTATACTGTTTAAAGTTAAACCATTTGTTTGTTTTAGACTGATGGATTGGATGGGTTACATATTTGTATTTAAATCCTAATTGAAATAAATATGCTAAAAAAAAGTCTTTCAAACCATCTTGATTGACCTAACCTATGGTAAAATTGGTTTGTATCTAGTTTGAGACTCCAGCAAAACTTCACATGACATTTGGCAAACTGAGCATGGTACATGAGCATGGTAGCTCGGACCTCCCAGCTCGTCACCTACAGCTAAACCACCTCCATTATGCCCCTCTCCACCCCCAAACCTGCTTACCAACCAAAACCCCCGACCCCCCACTTAAGAAATACACAGACACCGGTGTGCACTTAAATTGGCTGGCAAGCAGCCGTTTATTAAACAAGTTATAAATAAATAAATAAATAACCAAACTTTGTAAATATAAACAACCATAAATGTCCATAAATTAGTCAAACAAGTAGACAAACAGACCAACAATAAACAAACAGACAAACAGCAACTAACGTAAAAAAACCTCATAACAATCCTCATAACCATAATCCAAGTAACCAAACTAAAATCCCCGGAATAACGTAAAGATGAACCTTTCCTGCTTTACATCTTAACAACCACCATGCTGCAGGTCTCGGAAGGCATAATCCGTGCTCCACCAACATTCCAAAACCAACTGCGCCACCCTGGCCCCTAGCCGCCCAGCACTAACTCAGGGGCCTTATCCAACATAAAACATAAATAGGGACCCTACCTCAGAGGGCCCCTCTTTCCACCACACCGTTTTCCATGCCTAGGATCCCTGCCTTCCAAGACCCCAACTGCCACAGTGAACAGGCATGACACCTCACACCTGAGCGCCCCTCCAAACTCACAGGGCCCTCTGTATACCTTCTTGCAGCTCCAAAAACCACAAGTCCATACCAATCGCATTGAGGTGGACACCCTCCTGCCGCAGATACCAACATGATTCCTCTTCCAACTCCTTATGCCTCACAACTATGCCCCCATTCTTCGCAATGAATCTACCCACTTTCCTATTGATCTTGATCCTAGCCTTGTTGACCCTCTCCACTGAGTGAGCCCCCAAACCCACAACATCCCCCAACCTCACCTCCAACAAATCCCATATCCTCATTCGGCAAATCGCCTCCTCCCCTAACTCCCATCTGGCCGCCTCCGTGGCTGCCCCAATTCGAAAGTGTGAGGCGTAACCATTACCCTCCACCGCCAACAACTTCAAACATTTTCTGAAAACACTCACAAACTGAAACTTCAATAAAAATGACCCATCCTCATGAATTAGCATGGCTGCACCCCCAAAAACCCATGCACTACCCTCACAGGGCAAACCACCGACCCTTTGAACCAATATAGAACCACCTAGAAACCTTTACCATCTTGATCAGTCTTTGACTTTCTAACCAACAAACTCACCTGGTTCGTTGGCACTGCTACGTCATTGATCAAAATGCCCCCAATCTGTTCCTGACCGGACAGACCAATTCACTAATCCGTAAGATGCCAAAAAACACCAATGTATAAGCTTCCATCGCCCGCGGCAAAACCTCACCTCTTCCTTCCGCACCAACAACTTGTCCCTCGGAAGCCTGCTCTTCATGGCCACTGAATCCAACTCAATCCCCAGAAACGCCAGCGACGTAGATGGCTCTTCAGTCTTGTCTGCCGCCAACAGTGTTCCCAAGCCGATCTGCCACATGCTGCAAAGTAGCCAACAATGTCCTACATAAATAACTATTAGGCGGCCCAATCAAGAAAAAATCATCCAGATAACGGATGACAGAATCCGCCTCCACGACTGTGCGCACTACCCATTCCAAAAACGTACTAAACTTTTCGAGCAGCGCGCAAGAAACAGAGCACCCCATGGGCAGACACCGGTCAACGAAGAACCCCCCCCTCCCAACCTATACCTAATAAACGCAAACTGTCCGGGTGCATGGGGAGCAGCCTAAAAGCAGCCTCAATATCTGCCTTAGCCAGCAACGCACCCTGCCCATACCGCCAGACCCAGTGAATCGCTGCATCAAACGAGGTGTAGGTCACCCCACAAACCTCCGGGTCAATACCATCATTCACCGAACCCCCAGGGGAAAACGATGAATGATGTATCAATCAGAACTTACTGGGCTGGCTGGGCTGGGCTCCCCAAACGGGACGCTCATCCCCCCTAAACTTACCTCCTGCTGCAACTTTGCTCTCACTACCTCAGCCAGTCGCAATGCCAACCTTAAATTCCATGGCACCGCAACTGACTTACCCACCGCGCTTGGAATGCGAAAACCTACCCCAAACGTTTCCCCACAAATCCCGCGCTGCCTCCACCTCTGGATACCTATTTAAAAACGGTTGCATCCTTTCGACCCTCACCGTCACCCCTTTTCCCAATAGCATCCCACCTTTTCCTCCACTTTGTTTAAAACAGCAAGAGAGCCCTTGTGCGCCTCCGCACCCCGAACACTCGGGCTGTAGGTGCACCTACAGCCCGCTCTAAATTTGCACTCTCCCTCATTGAACAGCCAACAGACAGACCCCTTTCTTTTTAGAGGCCCACAGTCTCCCTGGCTGCCGACCTCAGCCGCCCCTGAAAAAAACTGCCCTCCCCAAGCCTGCCTATTTGCTATCATCAATTTCATCCACAGGCTAATGTCCTTATGGTCCCACCTTAAGGACGGCCGCACCGCCTTTTTGTGCCTGAACTGCTCGTCGTACCGCAGCCAAGCAAACCCCCCATACATCCTATATGCCTCCTGTATCGTGTCCAAATAGCAAAAAAAGGGCTGCAATCACGCGTGCTAAGATCCCAAAAGCCTGCATCCAGTTGAAGAATGTGCAAGGAATCAAGCAAAATCGCTTCTTTTCGCTCTCATCTCGCCGCCCCTCCCCCCCGGCTTGTCCAAGTTAAACCTCCCAAGCGGCAGCAATGAAAATACATCCACATAGTCCTCTTTCCAAATTTTTTCTCTAACTTCCTCCCGCAGGTGTGCACCCAACAGCCCTTCAAAGCACACATAAACCTCCCTTCGAGCCGCATCGCTGACAGCCCCCCCTCTCCCCCTTTCTTCGATTTCCCTGCAGCCTCCTTGCTTCCCTGAGATGATCCCGCATCCTCACTCTCCTGCCCCCTTTGCACTCTCCTTAAACCCCCGCCCCCCATAGTCACCCTGCTCCCCTCCAGCTTCCGCAAAACCTCCTTGATACCCTCTAGCACCTCTGTTACCCCCCCACCTACACCGCCCCTCAAAGCGACCCTTGCACCCCCCATACCTCACAACCCACTCCTATAGAGCCAGCGCTTCTCCTAACCTCCCCACCCTCCAACCCCCCAACTCTCCATTCCCCCGCTCCTTAACTTCCGAATTCTGCTGCACATATTATAATCTTCATCCCATTACCATTCCCCCCACCTCTCTTCCATATTCCCTCCACACCTACCTGACAGCCCGGGTCTTCTAGGACCTGTCAGTCTGTCCTTCGGGCCCCACACAGCGTCCAGTGCCTGGCCGCCTCTGCTTCTCTGTACAGTGATGAGAATTCCCCTTCCGACCTCGGCACCTTGCATTTAGGGGAGCCGGCCGCAGCCCGGCTTACCTACTCGTCACGTCCCGTACGGGACACCGGTTGACAGCTCCACCGGGTACTCGCGCTAGGTGAGTCCCTGGATTCAGGCAAGGCCTCATCATGCACATTTGACAGGGGGCTGCTCCCCTTGGTAGCCCTTTCTCAGGAGGAGGCCCAAAGAATTCGAGGCCCTTGCTTCCTGAGAGGCTGCAGGCCTCTCTGGGTGGGCAAAGGGGGCTGTGCTCCCTGACAACCACAACCCCCTCAGCAGAGCTTCGCCTGCAATGGGGATTCCTTCCCAGCCTGTTCCCTGCTGAGGACGTGCACCCCCCAGCAGGCTGGCTAGAAGGGTCCCTTGAGGGGCTCCCATGGCGACCTCTAGCTCTTTGGGAGGGGTCTGGACTGAAGTGCACTGGAGGCCTCTGCCTCTGAGGCTGTAACTCTGGCAACCTAGCTGCAGGGGGGGCCACAGCAGCCCCCCCCCAGCACCTCAGCTACTCTATCCTGCAGCCAAGCTTCACCTCATGAAGCCCCTGCTGCCCTAAGCTGAGCCATAAAACCCTCCACTGACTCCATGTTACCTACCTTACTCCACAGAACTTTTGTCTTCCCTGCACACTAGCTGTTCAGAAAGAGAGCCTCCTACTTCCTACCTCCCCATTTTAAGCCCCCTTCCTCTAACCCTCCTCTTCGCCTTGTGCTAGCACTCCCCCCTCCCTCTGTGCTTACTAAACCAATTAACCCTCTCCTTACCCTCTCGCTGGGGCCTCTCACTCCTGTCATGCAGGCCCTACGTGTAACTTTGTACACCTCTCTGATGAGAGAGTGACCTAAATGAGGGAAAACATTGGAAATTGAGCATGAGCCCTAATTTTTTTTACAGACCATGAGTATAAAATGTGTGTGCAGTTACTAACCTTGTAGTTGATACAGACAGATATATGCAATATGTATTTTACAGAAAACAAAGTCAATACCAGACATTTCACTTCTATAGCTGTTTTATTATGTATGCATACATTGCCGTAGGTGTTTTACAAAGTGATACAATATACAATAAAGATTTTACACAATTCACCTTTTATTATTTACCTATTTCTGACATTTACATGTGCTTCCTATAAGTTTATGGAAATTTCATTAAAATTATTATGGCCAGGAACAATGTATTGTCTGAGTTACAAGTCTGAAATCACAGTTGATGCAGAACAGCACGGTTAAAGTGTCTTTTTTAATATGTTTTAGGCAAAATGAATTTAGATTGTATGGCTCAATAACTTGCAGTGGTTATGAACTGCTCTGTATTTGCTGGTATAGTTTTACAGATCCTGCCATAACCCTCAATAAACTTAACCTTTAATAAAGACTAAGGGAGTGTAAGTAAAAGCACATCCAAAATGGGCAGTAGTATCTTCTTATGGCACTTTACTAGCACATTTGTTCACTGTACTATTGTATCTCTTCCTCGATCATCGTACTTTTCTTGTTCGCTTGGTTTGTCCCTTTATAGCAGTTGTCATTGGAGGTATATATATTACATATATATGTACATATTACCCTTTACATGGTTAATTAAAAGTAGCATGAAAAGTATAAAACATTCTTCCAATTCATTCAAATTAGGGCGGTTTCACCGACCGAGAACTTTATTTGAAGGACAACATTATACCTCCTACTCTGTACTATAATCTGTAGTAAACCCATAGGGCCCTGGAAAGAATTGTGACTTGGATAGATTTTGTCATAAAAAATCAAACAAAAAAAAGTACATTAAATGTCAGTCTTACTTTTGTGGTCCTCAACATAAACAGCATAAATAAATTGGGTAATGTAGAAACACCTGGTGATTAGTTACTACTATATAACAATTTCAGTTTTTTAGAGTCTTTGGGCTCTTTTTATAAAACATGGAATCAGATATTCCCTTGTGGAAATCTTTCAGGTGCATGTGTTTTATTAGCAGTAATTGATTTCCACGAGGGAATGTTTTAGTGAATGTCTGATTCCCCGTTTTATAATGAGAGCCCTAAAAGTTTAGTATAAAGGGATTTATATGGCTCCTTGCATACTTGTCCTCATACATTGTTGTTAAGTGTTCATGTTTTCATTTTATGCCATTGGTGGATTGCTGCAATGCAATGATTTTGTGGCAACTGAATGAAAGCTCTGGTCATTAAGAAAGTCACTGTTTGAATTGCTTCAGCATTCTTATTGGGACACAGTTGTCATATCCAGTGACATAGGAATGCAATGGGGAAAAATGTAAACCTTTTAGTAGGCCAACTAATAAATATTTAAATGCAAAAAAAAAAAAATGAAAGAAAACAAAAAAAAAATACATTTGAAGGAAATATTGGAATGCAAATGAGATAGATTCAAATAAAATGTAAATAACCCCCTAGCAGTTTTGAAAATATATATGTATTTTAACTTGACTTTAATTTAAAAAAATACTATATTTGAGGGCTTAGCAATTTACTTGGAAATAATTTTTTTCTAAGGAATGTATCTACTCCTGAAAAAGCTACTTTTGTGGATAACATACATTCATGAAAATCAACATCCCATCCCTATACCAACTGTCATAAAATGACATGCAGCAGCAACTTATTATTATTATTGCATACATCTGCCCTGCAATCTCTTGAAGGAGGAATTTCTAAAGTCAGCAATATAACATATACAGTAACATTTTAATATACAGAAAACCAAGCAATTTTAGATATTAAAGTATGCATTAATATGTAAAGCATAGATAAACTCAATTACTAAAACCTCATATAAACCTTAACATAGTAAGGTTAATAAAAAGGATTTTTCAATATACTTAAATGTGCAGCTTAAAAAAAATACTTGGTAGCTTTCTAAAATTACAAGATATTTACCAATTTTCTGTCCTTTGAGTGCTCTGCTTTGAAAAGGAAAAAAATATATTCAACAAAGATGTAGAAGGAAATAAAGCGTGTCTTTGTGGGTTGTGGACAACATTCAGCCATTACAATCAAAGCAGTTTGATGCAACACTGAATCCTCACCCATATATTTTCTTTGATTAGAGGAAATTGTTATTAGGCAGTGTGAAGGGCTTTGCAAAATTCATCATGCAGGTGTTGCTGCAGCTCACAAGCACAAAAGAAACAAAAATTAGAATTTACATGTGACTTTTATCCTAACTGAAATAATTAAGTTCAGATAAAACATTATTGTAAAATTTTGTATTTATTACTTGTAAAATGTCTGTTTTAATATTTGCTTAAGTTTGTAAATCAAATTGTAATAATATTGTTTTGAAATATTGTTTTTTGTCTTTTAGCTGCCCCCAGACAATGCATTGAACTCCATTTTGATGACAAGTATGCCATAGAATCTTCATGGGAATGTAAATTTGATCATATTGAAGTTAGAGATGGACCATTTGGCTTTTCTCCAATTATTGGGCGTTATTGTGGACAACAAAGGCCTCCTTTTATAAAATCAAGTGGAAGATTCTTGTGGATTAAATTTTTTGCTGATGGTGAACTAGAATCTCTTGGGTTTTCTGCACAATACAATTTTACGCCCGGTAAGCAGTTTTATATATATTATTTATATTTATTTTTTTATTCACTTTTATATTTCCTAGATAAGGAATGCATAAAGAAATTCTTTGTTTTCTAAAAGTGTACATCAAGCTAAAAACACGTTTCTAGTTTTGGCAACATTTTTTTGTTTTTTATTGCTATCTGGAAAAATATTTCTAATAGCTTCTCATCTTGCTAATAGGAATTTCATCAGACATAAAGTTGGGGAAAACTGCAACAGGAATTCAAATCTGACACAGGTTCTCGTCTTCCCTTACTCTGCTAAAAAAAAGCATTTTTTATTATAATCTGTTTCAATTTTCGAAAGTTCCCCTCTCTTCCTATCTGGTAAATCATTGTCAGCAGGCCAGAAAATGAAGAGGAATCTCTCCAACACTACGGGGATAAAAAATACCCCAGAAAAGAAGGGGTTTCTAATACTTTCTCAATTTAAACTTAGAATAAGATATGTTTTTATGGCAGCCATATTTTATATGAGCCATTTTGAAACGTTTATCAAGAAGTCATAGGTCTAATTTGTTTCTATACCATACTAGAAGTTCTTATCAGCATGTTGCATGGTTTAATCAAACTTCTATCAAAATTGCATCTGAAAGAGCCAGGTATTATAGTATCTGTAAATCTATTAAAAGCTAATAAATTAACCCACACTTTTAGGCTATGTTCAGACTGATAATCAAAAAACGAATGTCATTTGCTATTCTCAGATGCCATGTGATTAGCATTAGGTGCCCAGGAGAAGTAACAGGCAGTAACTGCTGGACTTTTTCAGACATCAACAAAAGTTTTTTTTTTTTAATTTCTTTAACTTCTTTATGAAATTATATAATCTTCATATGTAGTTGGGGTGGTAATTGTTCTTGTATGCTGCATTTAGTGTCTGAAAAGCTTTTTAAATTACATTTTTAAGATGGACGGCATAATGCAGTTAGGCACCAGCGAAAAACGCTAGTGTGAACTTAGCTTTGTCCTTATTCAACGAAGGCTTCAAACTGGAGTTGAAAGAATGTAATTGGTAGGCAGAGAAATTTAGAATTCTTTCTCAATATTGATGTGACTTGTGAACATATCTCCTGTAGTAGCAGTTTTCAAAATATTAGTAGTTAGTTCTGACAACTTCAATGTATTGCCTTTTTTTTTTGTTATTTGACAAAATTATTTGTTCGTCAGCTTTTTAGTTTAACTACTGTTGTATCTGAACTTCTACAGTTCTGCATCAAAAGTTTTGTGTCTTTTGCCCAGCTGCGGGTATTTGTTAATGACTGCTGTTCTTCCAGATGCCATCGTCCAATGGCTGCATGCCCTAAAGAGGACAGATCATACCACAGGGATAATGGGAAACTGCTCTCCACACCCAAACCTCTAACATTACAGTGTGTGTGATAGCACTTCATTTCTACCTACCACCCCCTAGTTGTAAGAATTTCTAGATTTTTTTTCTAATCATACCCAGCAGGCCAGAGGTTCTTTGGAAGAGAGGACAATCTTATTAGTATGGACCTGCTCATTCTATATTTAATTACAGAATGAGGCAATTTCTAGACAAATGTAACTATAATATCAAGAGGCATTTATGCTGAAAATTGAGAACATTTGAATGTCAATTTTCAGCCAAAGCTCTAGAGAAGTCACATTTCCCTAGAGTATTACCTTTGTAAAGTAAAATATCACAGTGCAATATATTATGCTAAAATGAGACACAACCACATTTATTAATATCAATCAGTCTGTATGCAGTATAAAAGCTTACTAGGCTATCTATAAAGCTTCTGCAAACTGTCACAGTTGATACAATTGTACTTGTTGCTCTAGATATTTTTTTATACAGTTCATGCTGCAACATAACTTGTCCTTGTACAGTACCGGTAATTTCTTATATAATTCTGTTCATGTCAAAAGCTGACCTCAAAATAGATTTTATGTAACACACTGAAATATGTTGAATCAATATAACTATTTTGAAAAATATAGAAGTATTTATTATTAAAAAATGTTTTTATTTGTTATATGTATTGTCTATATACTTATATCTTTCTAAAGTAATTGCATTTTATTTTATCATGCCCATTCCCAAACATAGGAAAGTTTACCTGCAATACATTCACCTGAACCATCTCAACTATGGCAACTCCCAGCTGTGACTGTGAAGATAGTCTCCCCAGCACTCATAAAATATCATCTGATGTTTCAAAAGTGTATTGTATTCTGGATTCTCCACCTGTAGATAGTTGATCACAAAAAAGAACAACATGCTAATAACAGGGGATAAAGGGCTGCAGAGGACATGGTGGTGATATGTACAAATTGATCTGTGAAGGGTGATTCTTATTTACCCAGGCGAAATATATTCATGGGCATTGATTATAGTGCAGTAATCCTTTAAAATGACACTGTTACTAGCCTAGCATTGTGACACTAAGATCAGCTTGTTAAAAACCTATCAATTTTTTTGTGACAGACAGTGACCTAAAATTTCACTGTAATGTAGATGTAAAGTAAAGAATGTACTGTTTAGTGAACATAGAATAAGACCTGGGAGGAACAGGGTTGTGCAGTGTAGTGTATCAAAAGAGGCAGTGTGTAAAATAACATGTTCAACAGGGAGGATAGAATAATTCAATGAGGTATTGCAGAATAGGTAATGCATATGGCACAGTATGGAAGTTATCACATGGCATTTGGACTATGGCATTGAGAATAAGGAGGTGCGGAATAGGGAACATACAGTGTGGCATACAGAAAGAAAGGAGATATGGAACAGGGGATATACAACATGGCATACAGAGTGTGAAGCCAATAAAATAGGGAATGTGCAGCATGGCATATGGATTGAAGAGGTGGAGAACAGAGAATTTATAGCAGAATAAAACAGTACACAAAAAGTACAAAATATTTGTTTTCTAGTAGAGCAGCCTATTTATTAGAAATGGGTTGTCCCTGCTCTGTGCTCTGCTCTCGCTACCTCTCTCACACTGCCTGCAGATCAAATGAAAAAAAAAATGTTTCCAGTTATATCCACACCACTGTCAACACGGGACCCACATGTTCTGTGACAGCGCATGGTGCTGGTGCTGGTGCATGTCAGCTGAGGAAGTTTTCTACTACTCTTGAGCTTTGGTGGGCTCTGCATAAAATGGCAAAGACACAAAGGAATACCTCCTCCACCAGCTTTGTTTAAAGGTGACAATGGTAACTGAGTGAACTGCTGCAGTGTGTTAGAAAAGGTCTGGATGGGGCCAGGTGGGACAGTTTACCTTTACTTTTCTAGAGCTGCCCCAACTCTCTGGAATTGTTTTCTACATCCTATTTAGCTTGCTCCTACTCTCTGCCCATTTAAAAGATCACTCAAAACCCATCTTTTCAAACATGCCTACCCAACTTCTTCTGTCTATTTAAACCCTCACTACTTCCCATCATTCCATATCCCCTTCCTATTATGTGTTACTTTCTCCACCTCCTAGATTGTAAGCTCTTCGGGGCAGAGTGCTCTCCTCCTGTGTCACTGTCTGTATTCGTCTGTCATTTACAACCCCTATTTAATGTACAGCGCTGCATAATATGTTGGTTCTATATAAATACTATTTACAAATCATAATAATAATAGATACCCACTGCTACTAAAGCTCTCCAGCACATGTCCCCATGGTTACAAAGGATGCCCAGATGCTTTTATCAGTTTAGACATGACATGTTGTCCTTGTTAATATATATAAAAAAACACAAAAAAGCTCTTAAATACAGAGTTCTTTATAACCATTGAAGTAACATATAACAGTTTAATTCAACAGGAGGGGAATGTTTTCTTTTGAAAATCAGTGGACCACTGGGTATCAGTTTTACAACAAAGAGGGGCATTTCAATATTGCCTTGTGGTGCGCTACATTCAAAAAAGGGAACAGGTACAATTTTTTAGCTAAAACATGAAATGTAGGTTGTCATACGCTCTAATTCTAGTAATATAAGTACTTACAATCCCTTACCTAATCATTAGATACTTATTATATGAATACAATAAACAGCAAATAATAAATAGAAATCTGAAGAAAACATAAATAATATTAAGTCAGTTTCCATGAGCAGAGTCAACGTTGCTAAGTGTGTATGATTCACTGCTAAATGGCACTGCATTGTTCGTAATGGTAAGTTTATGCTGAAGACACAGAGACATCAGAAGGCTTTCAGAGACAGGTTTAAATGGGTAGGTCAAAAGGAAAAATCCTTCACCACAGCTACTTTAAATATAGAATTTTTTTATATTTATAACAAACACCCAATGCAATAATTGTTCGCTCATTTTTTGTTTTTGTTTTTATCACTGCAAAATGCTTTATTTTATTTTTTGTTTCTGCATTAATGTACTGTAGTGTGTTGGCTTTGAAGTATGCTTTGACTAGCATGCTGATATGACCATAAAGGACATTACATTGAAAAACAAAATTCAAATAAATTGATTACTGTGACATCCATTATTAAAAAATCTTTTGAAGCGTGACAGAAGCAGACTGACTGCATTATTATTCTAGTCACTGTCTGTCCCCTTCAGATGAAACTGTGAAACCGCTATTTATTGTATAACAGGACTAGAAAACATCCTTCTCAGCCAGATGTTATCTAATAGTTATTTCCTTAAAACACCTGGCTGTTAAATATAATGTGCTGTACTTTTTATTGCAAAAAATAGGACTGAATATCTATCTATCTATCTATCTATCTATCTATCTATCTATCTATCTATCTATCTATCTATCTATCCATCTATCTATCTAGAAGGGTTTGGACAAGAGGACAGAATGTGGTATATCTAAAGCACCAGAACACAAAGAGAAAACAAGCAATAGGGGGAAATATATTATGTGATTATTTATTTTTTACTGGATATAAAACTAAAAAACAAAAATGTTACTAGCAGACAGGACCCTTATGCAGAAATAACATTCTCAGCTCAGCGCTGGAATGAATTAATGCCATTCTGGCCTGCCCAAACAGAATGACTGAAGATTCCAAACCCAGAAAAATACTAGGTGAATATATGGACCCCATTTATAAAAACAAAAAGGGGCAAATATAGTTCTATTTTACATCAAATTTTATTGAGATAATATTCAGATCATAAACCAAAATGTGATTTTAATAAACACACACACACACAGTCTCCTCGAGATAAGGACATCTGACATACACACGACTCCTATATACAAACAGGCTTCCCTGCTCGTTGGTGTGCAGAATGGGGCCTTGAAGGGGGGAGGGGGGTGGCGGATTGCATGTCTTGCAGATGAAATCTTTTGCTAAACACATCTGAGACTGAGCTCTTTAACCTGTTAGTGGTTCATTTCTGTCTAAAAGTGGTACCTTGTTTTTCATGAAAATTTTACAGTAAAATTTAATAGTGTGAGTATAATAAAGTTTGAAACACAAAATCATGTCAAAATAATAAATTTAAAAAAAAATAAAAAATTAATTTAATAAACTTTTTGGGTTTCAAACTTTATTATACTCATACTATTATATTATACTGTAAAATACATTTTCATGAAAGACAATGTATTGTCTTACGCCAATGGCACCAAGTAAGTGTTTATTTTTTTAACTATTCTAAGTGTGACTACCACTGGGGAGGTTAATGACCAAGAAAAACTCTGCAGTTGTTCCTTTTTGCCAAAGCACAGCTTGCTCCAGAAGTAATAAATGTCTGTTTTTTTTTTTTGCTTCGTGATTAAATCATGGTGAGGATTTTATACAGTAACTGACACCAGGTTGCCTAATAATATGTTGATACAAACATCTGTCCTAATTGTAATAATGAAATTAATGTACATGTTCCGACTTTTATACAAGCTCAACTTAAGAACAAACCTATAGTCCCTATCTCGTATGTAACCCAGGGAATACCTGTATGTGTGTGTGTATATATGTGTGTGTATATATATATATATATATATATATATATAGTATATCCCAGTTAATTTGTTTTGGCTACAATAATGATAAATCCTGTAATAAATTAATCTCATAACCTATACAGAAACATGGAGTCTGCAATTGCTACATTCTTCTATTACAAAAATGCTATTGGCCTGCTAATCATATTGTTTAATTGTTTATATGTACTCACTTACCCAAAGTAGTATACTTGTACAGACCCCAGACTTGATCAATATACTTATAGTAATAGTAAATATCTAGCGGCACTCACCTGATATCTTTGGATACCTACATTTTTCAGGCTTCTTTAAGCGTGTTTACTGCCTGCAAATGCAGGCAACTGCGTACAGCCTGCAAATGCTTACCAAAGCCTTGTAAAAATAGTTTAAATTAAAATGAGTAGGTCTGTTTTTTGCACAGGCTTTTGCAGGCTTTAGGCTTTTTCAAGCCCTTGTTCAGAAGCTCCATGTAGCTGTCCAAACATTTCCATAGACTTGCAAGCCCCTACAAAACCTGTACACGCTTTTGCAAACACAAGCTTTTTTTGCCTGAAAATGTTCCTGAAAGCCTAGCTGTGCAGTGTGGGCTTCCAGAAGCATTTAATAGCTTTTTCAGAAGCAAGTCTGAACATAGCCCTTTAGTATTATACAACACAGATCTTAAGGGACTGTAAAACTGTATATGTGACTATTCTCTCCCTATATTTTATCACCATCAGTGGTAGGAAAATTGGTGAATAATAAACATATAAAGCAATAAATAATAAATATCCTTCTTCCTTGAAAAAACCTCCCTGAAAAATTATTATTTGCTATAATAATAATAATAATAATAAAATTTAATAGTGATTGCATTGAATCAGAAGAAAGTAAAAAAATAGGGAAGAAAAAAAAGAAAAGGGGTAAAGAGGAAAAGTGGTGGTGGCAGAATGGAGAGTAAAAAAGGGTTAACGGAAAGGAAAGAAAAAAAGAAACAGAATCCCATAACCTGTACAGAAATCTTTCAGGACAACAACATGGAGGCCAAATTTGCTGACCTCTCCTAAAATACCAGTGGCGTGGTTATTTTGTAATCTTTCGTCTTCAATGCTTAGTAGTATTCTGACTTCCTTAAAGTCCTCTTCACTTGATCAGCATACATTCTCTCCTAAGTTTCCTAGCCAGACAGCTATCATTTTTAAAATATAGACCAGCAAATGTATCTCCCATGTATTTCTGTAATGACAGAACATTAAAAATCTGTGACCCTTTTGCATTTCCAAGTTTGTTGGCCAAAAAAAACACATTAGCTATTAGATATATTTGCATATCCCCGCCACAGTGACAGGTGTGAGGAGTTTGGTCATTGGTCTCGGGTTTTCCTCTCAGGCTTCGGAAATCTTATCTCTGGGTCCTTTTTTAGCTCTAAACCAGAAGAAAGGACCCCTATAATGGAACCTGCAAACTTGTGTACTATAGTCTTTTGCTAAGGGGAAAATAAATAAATGCGTAGTGCCATCTTATTAATTCCAGAATCCAAATAGTTTATTATTTTTTGTGATATACTCTCAAGACATTGCTAAACTTAAAATAACCTCTCAGCAGAAGCAAGGCAAGGAGACAAGTTTAATTTATTAGTTTGTACATGTCCTTCTGCAACTTTTGCAAATATATTGCTTTATTCTTCTGGCTTCCTTGCTTTTTTAAGAGCATTTTATTTACAAGGCTAAGTTGTTTATTTGTGTTTACCTTATGAAAACCTGAGGATAAAACAGTTGATGCTTATATTGTGCAGTGTTACATTAAGATACATTCACTAACTTGTTTAGGGCTTTGCATGCAGATAGATTAATTGATTAACTGTGCTTTGCAATCACTGCTTCATTTAAAAAATTGTGTGTGTGTGTGTATATATATATATATATATATATATATATATATATATATATACATTTATTTACACTAGGTTTTTGTTTACTGTTAAAAATATTGCGAACAATATGACAAGTTAAACATTTGTACAGCAAATTAAAATATTGCAAACATGTCATAAGTTAAAAAGCTTTTAAGGGACTTGATTGTAAACAATAAGTAATATACAATCAACTATATTTAGTCTTTAGTTATGGTAACACCTACAATTCTATATGAAATCGTATAATCTAAGCTGCCTAGTTTATATAATAGATCCTGTCACTTTGCTCTGAATGACTCCCTCATTCTACTGTGTATATCTCCACCAAATTCCCAAAGTTGAATACAGTGAAGATTGTTGTGGAGTGCAGTTGTGATTCACAAGTCCAAACCTTGTGTAAGTTGCATCTTTCATTGTCCTGATTGTTTTGCTCTCCTCTCTAACATGACAGTGTTTAGGGATTGGGTGTTAGAGGAAAGATGAGGTGGGTGCAGGTTGTTCTATCAAATGACCTAAGCTACATACCCATGCTAGATAATTGTTGCTTCAGCTGAATGGTTGTCATCATCTTGAGCAAAAACCTTGCATGCATACAGTGGGCCCCCAATGTGGATCAATGAATGAACTAGTGGGGAGAACCACTACTCTTCTATTGAGGGGAGCACATCCAGGTGCCACCTACTCATCCTCCCCCTCCACTATTTATTAAACAGAACCCTCTGTGTGTCTGTATGTGTGTCTGCACAGCACTCATTCAGTCTACCGCCAATGAAAATAATAAAAAAGATCAATTCTAGCATCACACATGTGAAATCAAGGGCTTTATTCACTTTGCACTGAATTAGGAAATAGTGAATATCTTAAATCCATTAAACAACTTAGAAGTAATAGTTTTCATGTTTATTTTGAACTTAAGTTTAGGTTTGTAATAGGTAAATGCTGTAATTTGCATCCATTAAAAGGTGATTTTAAAAGATGGTTCCACTTCAACAACCAAAAAGTCTTTCTGTCATTTCTAAACAAATAGCATTTGAAACATATATAAAGTTTTGTTACCATTTATTGCAAGTAAGATCAAAAGGTTTTTACAATGCTCT
Source organism: Pyxicephalus adspersus (assembly GCF_032062135.1). Lineage (NCBI taxonomy): Eukaryota > Metazoa > Chordata > Amphibia > Anura > Pyxicephalidae > Pyxicephalus > Pyxicephalus adspersus. Next base: position 52,836,124 of record NC_092862.1, on the reverse strand, counting down.
GTGTCAGGCCCTCACAGACAAATTCTCAACATTGTCATGTCCTGAGTGTACTTGTATCTGAACTCAGTGACATCATGTTATGTTATCTAATTAATAAAATACTCCATGTCTTCAGTTTTTTTATCATTTTGTTCTATAAATTTATTTCTTTGATGTTCTAGTCTGTTGACATAGTATGATCTGTAGACCTCTTCAAAATAAATGAAAGTAAAATATTTCAACCAATTCTTACGTACTGGTATGATATTGTTACTGGTCCAAAAAAAAACAGTTTGTTTTGTTTTTCTGTGCTTGTTTTTCACCTTTTCACCTGTTAAGCATGTTGTACTTTTCTATACACTTTACTTTGTACTTTGTACTTTAGCTAATATCTTAGTACATTGTTACAAAATTTAACCAGGGCTTCCTATTAATTAGCTGGATGCACAAACTTTCAGTAGAATATTTTTACATGCATTATACCCAGAGGTATAGGGGGTTGCTACTGCACAAGAGAGAGAGTGTGTCTTTTTTTGGAGCAGACGTTATTCACTGTATAAGTTGGAAATATACTTTTGGTACCACATCCGTGTAAATGTTTCAAATGCTCTCTTTAAATTTGGGATTTTTAGGTAAGCAGAAGACTATAAGTATTTATAAAATGTCATAATTATTTCTTTACATCCACTATAAATATGTAAAAAATTGTACAATCACTCATTGTTTAAAAGCATAATTATACTAATCATCCATTAAATGTACATCAGTTAATGTCCTTACACATTTCTGTCCTTTATGCGTTTCGCCATCAGGCTTCATCAGAAGAACATACCACCATGGAGCTTACACCAAAAAATGCCATATATGTTCCAAAAATTGTGTATAGCTTTCCAATCTGATCACCTTTCTTCTGGGTAGCTCCTAATATTTAGATCTCTCTCACACGGACAATGACTGCAGTGCTTAGTTCAGAGGAATCCCAATTTCATCACCTAATCATGGTGATGGATGATGATCACCACTTTGTGTATATACACCAATAAAACAAGATTATACTTAGCAATCACAAAAGGCCTTTGCTGAGACCTCTTCTCACTTGCGATGGCTCCTGCAAACGTGCAATTTTTTAGAGAAGTGTTCCAACCTCAAATTTGAGCAGTCCAACTTTCCAATTAAACTTTAGTGTACCTGTCATTGACAAGTATAGTAGACTGTTGGACAATGACAGATGTCATTGCAATCCAATGGGTTAATTGGCTTAGCAGTACTTAATGACAAATATAGAATGGCTCATTAAAAAAAATATATATATATATTATATATATATATAAAAATTCCTACTTGAAATTTCAAGAACCAGTTGGATTTCTTAACTGTGCCTATTCAATTTGAGCCTAATTTTCATGTTCTAAGCACCTCTAATATGGATCGACTTGAAACCGCCTTTCATCATATCATGGACAGGACTTCATTAGGGTCAGCCTTTATAATGTCTGGCCAGTAGAGATAAGTACTATTCTAAAAAGTGAAACGACAAAACTTTTAAAAAATATTCAACCCTCCAAATTTGGAAATCCCAAACTTCCTATAGGGAGATAACTTTAATGTACCACATTCCACAACTGAATGCACAATTTCTATTAGCAAGCAGAGCATTGTCTCCGGAATTGAAGGAAAGGGTGTGTTTATGGAGACAGTAAAAGACAGTATTGAACAGTAAAGTAGTAGCAATATTAGGACAGAACGGCTGGCTCAATATCTAGCACTCTCACCTTTGCAGTGCCAAGTCTAACGTTCAAATCTCAACCAGGATACTATTTGCAAAGAGTTTATGTTCTCCCCATGTTAGAGTGGATTTCTTTCCACATCCAAAAAATATGCAGTTAGATTAATTGGCTTTCCCTCAAAATTGGCCTTAAACTGTGTTGATGACATATAACTATTAGGACATTAGAAAGTGAGCCATTATTAGGGACAATGACTAGGCGCTGCATATTATGATATAAAATAGGCTATATGAATATGAGTTAATAATAAAAACATTCATTGGGTCACCTATATACTCACTCATGATCTCTTCTCCTTACAATATGTGTACCTGTAGCAAAGTCTGGCAGGCTCTTGGAGCTTACCCGCTCTCTTCCATTTTAATGACAAGAATCTAATATAAAGAAAAATTCAATAGTGTACGCTAGCTGCATTTAAAACACATAAATGCATTGATCCCTGTTTTTTATATCTGCCTGAAGTTCAGTTTTAAACCTCACACAGATCTATCATTGTTTGTGTATTTAGCAATTTATAAGCAATAGTCTCCTTTTAGTAGATATATTGTAGTCATTATCTTGTTCCTGCATTCTTTTATAAATTCTTATTTGAAAATGAACTGCCAAACTTCAGGCAGATATTTAAACATTGTTTTGTTTAAGTATTCCTTAAAAATGTTTACAGGTAAATCTCAACATTCAGAAAAAGGATTAGCACTGAAATGTTTCCTTATGTTCATCCCTTTGAATATGTGGCATAGAAACATTACCACTGGGTAATAGAATTCCTGAACCAGTCAGTAATCTGATGGTGGGTCCAGTGCTCCCTTTTTAACTGTGTAAATGCTTAAAGAATAAGAGAGAAAAAAAACATTATTATTATTTTGCTGCTACATTTTACTGCACAAAGAGTGCAGGTTCTAGGTAGAAATGGGTGAATTTGCCTAGATTCAAGTCATCATTGGTTTGGCTAATTCTGTCTGGAAATTCAGCAAATGCAACTCTACTAGTGTGTCCCACTGACGTCTATGGGAGTGGAGGGGGGTGTTAAATTCTGCTAATAAATATTGCCCATATTTAGGAAAAATATGCAAACTATTAGTTAAAAGGCACTGAAAAAAGTTATAGTAATTATGGAAAACATTGAAAATACACAAGTTATTTTATTAACATAGCTGGACAATGCTGTAATACTATACATTTTAATACAAAGCAGAATATTTTTTTTTTGTCAGATTTCCTTTATCTAAAGCAATTTTTTTTTTTTTATGGCACTATGCCCTATATGACCATCCAAAGGATCCCTAACAGTCTTCTAAGCCTACTTGCCTGACTTCAAATGTATTACGTTATATTTTAAAATTAATTAATCTGAACCTAAATCAGCTGAGTCCTAATTTGTCTTGATCACGTGGTAGAGATGAATATGAAACTTACCCCTAGCCCTAGTCCACTCACCTTTACCTTTAGGGGGAAAGTACAGTCTGATAGATATACTTAAGATTATTATGTAAAAAATAATGCTTGATATCAATGCAATCTTATCAGTGTGAGACATTTTTAGACATATATAGTTTGCAAATATATATTTGCACATGGAACCAGCCTAATTTACTTATTACCCAGTACTAGAGAGCGGTTGGACTTAAAAACAATGCATTGCCTGTGTAGTTGTCATCTATTATCTTTTATTAGTAAGCAGGAAGAATTACTGCAATGGTCAAACTACTCTGGCTTTGATGTCTGAAAATCTCTACACTTATCACTAGTGTTGGTGTTCGAATTCGGGTCGTCCTTATATTCAACCCGAATATGGCTGTTCGAATTTGGGTAGACCTGACCCAAAAAACGCGTTTTGCAGGTGTGAATTCGGCGTTCCCACAGTGCCTAGGGACCTCCTCTATAATGCCTAGGGTGCTCTAATAAGAGCAGGGATCCTCCCCTCCATCTTTGTAGTGGCAGGCAGCCGATGCTTGCCTCCATTTACTACTTGTGACAGAGATCTGCTAGCAGACACTACCACTCTGTGCTGCTGGCAGTGTTAAATAAAAATTAAATCGCTGCAGTTGGATAATTTGACTGTTTCACTATTAGTCAGTCAGATCGTTATTGTACTATATTGCTTCAGTCCTGTAATCTACTCTACTCAGATAGGTAGAGTGTTTCACTGTTAGTCAGATAGATAATTGTATATTGTACTGTATTGCTCCTGTGCTGTAGTCAGTCAGTGTGTTACATACAGGGAGCCAGGGTACCCAGATGGCGTGCACACCATCACACTTGTACCGAGAGACAGTCAGACAGATGCAGTGACGAACCTCACAATTGTATACTGTGCTGCATATTTCAAGCGTCACCGCTGAAGAAAAGTGCTAGAGTACATCAGCTGGAAAGTCTCATGTAGGGCAGAATGTTCATGAGTAAGTAAAGAAGTCCCGCCAAGGGGGTGGAGAGGCGGAGCAGGACGCTTTTCTGAAGATGTACTCTTGTTTGAGTCATGTGTCGAAGAGTCCGTTCACAGGCTTTCCCTCCTATTACTTTTCACCCCAACACTCCGAGCCAGACGAGCCACTTCAAGCTGGCTCCAAAAGGCCGCTGCTACCTGTCGGCACATACAGGGAAATTGTTCCTTCTAATGATGATGATGTCTATTATCTGACATGGGGTAAACAAGGAGATCATCATAGGCAGGAAGAGGAGGAGGAGGAAGAAGAGGAGGCGGAGGTTGCGGATCGCTCTCAAAGGGGGAGTTGGAGGAAGAGGGTAAAAGCTGCCAACACTTTGCAGTCTTCACGTACCAGTGAGGCAAGTCATAGTCATCCATCGTCGGCAGCTGTCACCACAGGTGTGCCTCAACAACCGCGGACTGCCACCACGAGCACCAGCTCCAGGGCACCTTTGGGCCCAGTTGGATGTTCGCCCATGTGGGCATTTTTTAGTATCCATAGTGATGACAACACTATTGCCATCTGCAAACTGTGTGCTCAGCTGTTGAAACAAGGCAAAAACCCAAGCAAACTTGGAACAACTTGCATGAGCACACATTTAAAAAGCCACCAACCGGTAACCTGGCGGCGTCACCTGGGCAAATCACAGAGCTCTGTGCGTCGACCTTTGCCCCAGAGGCAAGCTCAAGCTGCTATGTCTTCCTGAGCCGCCTTTCCTCCTTCTGCTACCAAAGGTCCCTGTGCTGCTGCCAGCAATTTGAGTGGGGGACGTAGTTGAGCATTACAGTTTTCAGGTTCCACCAGCCTTGAGGAGGAGCTCCAACGCAGAACGGCTGGTGTTTGTCACATTTCTAGCAGTCAAGACCAGGCATCATTGCCATCCCCCAGACCTTCTACCTCATTGTCCAATATTTCTGTGGTTAGCATTAGCAGCATCCAACCTTCCATTCCCCAGATGCTGGAGCACAAGAGGAAATATAGCCCAAATGACCCAAAAACAAAGCTAATCAATTCAGCAATTGCACAGTTGATTGCGTTTGAGCTCCTCCCTTACCGGCTGGTGAACTCCAATGCGTTTCGTTACTCATTCCTCTGGGTGAACCCACAGTACGTAATGTCCATGCGGCAGTATTTTGCACAAAAATGTGTTCCTGCTTTGCATGATCACGTGCAGAACAATGTGTCCGTGGCCCTGCAGCACTCAGTTTCTGGCAAGGTGCACCTGACAGTTGGTCGAGCAAGCACTGACTGGGAAGATATATTTATTACACAGCTTACTGGGTAACTTTGGTGGCTGCAGGAAGGCTTGCATACCTAGCTCTGCCCAGAGCACATCGCTATGCAATCTCCTCCTCGATCTCCATTGCCACCTCCTCTTTTGACTTGTCTGCCTCAACCTCTTCCTCCTGGGACACTTTGCCATGGAGACCCAGACCCAGCACCTCCCATCCACCAGCATCTGTTCCCTGCCAGCAACAGCTGATCTCAGCTATTGCAGTGCACAAGTCAGACGTTGCCACACAGTCCTGAGGTTGCGATGCCTTGGCTTCCTCAGCCACACGGGAGCAACCATTGTAAGTGCCCTGCGGGAGCAGGACAACTTATGGCTAACTCTGACTCCAGCCAGGCACGGTCGTGTGTGACAACAGGGCCAATCTTCTGGCAGCCCTGTGTTCTGGGAAACACACACGTACCTTGCCTGCCCCACGTCATGAACCTCATAGCACAATGCTTCCTTGCAATGTACCCCAGCCTCCAGCCACTGTTGCTGAAGGCCAGAAGGTTGTCAGTGCATTTCCACCGGTCATACACAGCCAGTGCCAGATTGGTGGATTTATAGCAAAACCTTAATCTGCCGGTGCACCGGTTAATTTTTGATGTGGCCATTGAATGTAGAATTCCACCTTATACATGCTGCAGCAGCTCCCTGAACAACAGAAAGCAGTGGTGGATTACATGGCGGAGTCTGCTCGTTTGAGACGCTTACCTACATTACCTTCCTTCAAACCTGCGGAGTGGCTGAAAATTGAGGACTTGTGCACTGTATTGGCACCTTTGGAGGAGGTGACCAGGATAATCAGCAGGAATCAGGCCTGTGTCAATGACACCATCTCCATCATATGCCTGCTGGAACAGATGATGGTTTAGCTCGGACACGATACAGACTGGACGCTGCAGGAAGAGATGTCGTTTACATCATCTCGGACATGCATGCCTACTAGGCATAGTGTACCGCAAAACCAGGAAGATGAGGAGGTGGAAGAGGATGAGGAAGAGATTGCAGGCATGGGACAAGGGGAGGAAGGAGCAGAGGAGGATATGGAGGGTACATGGCAGCCATCCACCCAAACACAAGGCGGCATGTTCCGTGGATGGCAAGACCAGGCAGAGGAGCTGCTGTTCAACCCACAAGAGTCTGGGTCCAGAATTCCCTCAGCTGTGGGAACTTTGAGCCACATGACAGCCTTTATGCAGGAGTGTATAGCCAAAGATCCACGCATACAGCACAAAAAAAACACTGACGACGATTGGATTGCTACATTTCTTTGATCCACGTTACAAGAACAACTCATCTTGCCCCATTACAGGGCCTAAAGTGCAGCACTACCAAGAAGTGCTTGTAAGTGACTTGTGCCCAGCCTTTCCGTATGCCAGCAGCAGCATGATCCCCATGGCAGTTACACCAGCCATGGCAGCCAAACTACTTTAAGCAGCATGGGTGGCAGCAGCAGGAGAGGTCATCTGAGCCAAACTATGCAGCGCTACTCAGTCATGGTGCAGGAATACCTGAGCAATACATGGGACATCTGCAACCTGCAAAGCCGGGACCCACTGTGCTACTGGGCATCTAAGCTTGAGCAGTGGCTGGAGCTGGCAGGACATGCCATTCAGATGCTTAGCTGCCTAGCCACAAGTGTGTTATCTGAAAGAGTGTTCAGTGCAGCTGGGGACGGAGTGAGTGACAAGCGCATTCGCCTTTCCGCAGAAAATGTCGACCGATCCATTTTTATTAAAATGAATAAGGCTTGGATTGGCAATCAACACCCCCTCTGCAGAGTGCACTGATTAGTCGGCAACTGCTGCACGGTTTGCTGACACCTTGACAGGAAGAGCACTCCCACAGCCTCCTGCATCTCCTTCTCCTCCTCCCCCTCATAAGCCTTCTACCTCTACTCTGTCTCTGTGGTCTATAATTTGCAATGGAGCTGTGTAACTGGCTAATTTTTGTACGGAGGACCTCCCTCGGGGCCCTCTGCCTCTGTCTACTTTGAGACCTATATAATTTGTAATGGAGCTGTGTAACTGGCTAATTTTTGTACAGAGCTCCTTTCTCTCGGGGCCGTCTGCCTCTACTTTGTCTCTGAGGCCTATAACTTGTAATGGAGCTGTGTAACCAGCTTTTTTTTGGACCAGAGGAACCCCCTCGGGGCCCTCTGCCTCTATCTACTGTGAGACCTATATAACTTGTAACAGAGCTGTGTAGCTGGCCAATTTTTTTACTGGAAGACCCCCCTCAGGGCCCTTTGCCTCTACACTGAAGCCTGTGTATGGCTTGTAACGGAGCGGTAAAACCTGCTGGCTAATTTCTGGACCGGAGGAACCCCCTCGGGGCCCTCTCTGCCTCTACTCGGAGGCCTATATAAAATCTTGCATGCTACCTTGACCGCCCCAAAAAATGGCCTTGCCAGGAAAAAGCCTTTCTGATTTTTTTCTTGCCTTGTACAGTGTTGTACAGAGTGTTTTACAGAGCTGTGGGAGTCTTGACATGTCTTTTTAAACGTATTTGTAGGCTGTGGAAGCTCTACACAGTCCCCAAAGAACCAGACTTTCCCCCCCAGTGACTTTAATGGTGTTCGAATTCGATGTTCAATCACCCGAACAAAATCAGCCTATTCGATAGAATAGCTGTCGAATCGAATAGTGAGATATTTGACCAACACTACTTATCACAATTACAAAAAACAAATAGTACAATAACAAATTGAGCTAAAACTGAACACTAAAAATTTATACAAATGTATATTAGGGCAAACATTGGATATATTAACTCAATTATTTTCTTTTTCCAAATGTCAATGTGTCTGTTTAACATGTGCCTAAAATAAAAAAATCAATATAATTGGCTTTCTATAACAACAGACCAGTACACCATTGCATTTACCAAATTATCTATAGAGAACAATACAAGCCTAATTTTATAACTAATGACCAAAGCTATTACTTAAATTTTTGATATTTTACTGTGAGAAAGGAAAAAAAGACATGGCGAGTACTGACCATGTTCTCGGAAAATTACACTGGCAAGCTGCCCTTTTTGGTACTTGCAAGCATATCTGACAGATGACATTTGACTTTTTTCACTGTGAAAAATATAATCAGCAAGGACCTTCCAGCAAAGCTGTTAAGCAGTTTTTTACCCTGAGAAAAAAGGCCAGTGGTACTCTCTAATAGACTACATACTACAAGTGAACTGGCATTAGACAAATTTTTTTTGTGGCAAACAAAAGTCACACTCTCAAGAGTGACATAGATAGGCTAAAAGCATTATGTCGAGAGTAATATTTTCTGCTTTTGCTTGATACAAGAATTTAAAAAATACTGGCAGTCATTCAATGTTCTGTAAAGAAGGTCATACTGCATTGTTGTAAGCTTAGCCATTCTCGTTTAGAGCTATATCATAACAACATTTTTGGGAGACCATTAGCTGCAATTTAATTTGCTGCATATTTGTAGTTCACTTATAGACCAAGTATATTTTAGATAATTTTCATAAACCACCAAACTCCCGTCAAGATCAATGTTTGCAATCCTGTGATTATTCAGTAAGAATTTGTTGAAAATGAAGTTGTCAGATAAAATTTGAAGGATATGCTATGGGCACAATGCAAACAATTCAGTTGCCCTGTCTAAATTTACCTTTTACTGATGGATTGTACAAATGCAGATAAATAATTCAGTACACGGAGGTGCTCAAAATGCATTAAAAAGGTATATCAGAAAATAGATATTAGTCACCCATAGTGCATAGTCGTGCTAGTTTTGGGCATAAATCTGACTATTGTACAGCGATCCCCTGTGGATTGCTGTTTACTCATTTGGAGGAGAGCATATTGGTGTGCCTCTCACTTGTCCTTCCTCCTCCTTAGAACAAAATGATTCTTTGTGAACAGCACTCATTCATTCATCTCTCTGGAATCAATCATGAAAGAACATTTCCAACGTAATTTCCTTTCAGGGCTTTGAACTTCACATATTTATAGTGTTATTTTTGCTTTTATTATGTGTGATGTCAAAATCTAAAGCGTTTTCTAAGGTTGTCAGAAAGACAAGTTTTGGATATCTTTGAGTCTGTTAAAAATAACACCACACTATTTGAACTCAGTCATTCCACTGCAAGGAAAATAATCAAATGCAAATGGCAAAGGTTTGACTGGTATCTTTTTTTAGGACTGGCCATCCCAGTAAATTCACCTATTTGATTCTAAAGCTGATGTTTCTTTGTAGTAGGAAGGAAACTCAAAACATTTTTTATTCTATTATAAATAATTTTGTATGAAGGACTGATAAAAACTCAGTGTCAGGCACTGGTGGGAGTTTATGCTTAATGCCAAGGAAAATTACTTTCTAGATTGTAAGCTCTTCTGGACAGGGTCATCTCCTCCTCCTGTGTCACTGTCTGTCATTTGTAACCCCTATTTAATGTACAGCACTGCATAATATGTTGGCACTATATAAATCCTGTTAAATAAATTGCACAAACTAACACTGTTAGTCCTATTGAATACTAAGGAGATACCAACTTTTTTATTAACTTGGTAATGTTGCAGTGTTTTAGCCTAAAGTGAATAGGAGGGTTTTTCATTGCTGGAAAAACACCATGTGCACTTCTTGCACCAAAGGACTTAACCTGTTCTTTCTAAATCTTCCACACATTGAACATTAAGCTGTTCATTAATGTTCATTCCTAAAAAAGTAAATGGAAAGATAAAGGTAATAAGTGGTGATTTGGTATTAGAACATTATAGCATTCTTTAAATTTTATGACTTCATATATATTTGAACACAATTAGCTATTTGTTTCATTTTTACTGCTAATACAACTATGTCTCTCCAACACACACACACACACACACTCACTCTAGGATAAAATGATCATCATTGCCAAGGGCAGCAGTCACTGGGGGGGCACAGCGGCCAGAGAGGCACGGACCATGTTTCCCGTATAGATCAGTGTCTTCCCCTTTGAGTGACACACGGCTCCACGCACATGTACAGCCTGGAGTCTGTGAAATTTGTAGTCCGTGACGTCCAAAAGGTTGGCGACCACTGGCCAAGAGGATTCAAATATGCACACTATCTGACTTATAGAAACATACATGTATTATTATATTATGTGTTGCCTGTTTGGCAAAACATGTACAGTAATTGGCTAAATAGTGGTTCTGACTGTTCTACATCGACAGCACTGTTTCTTTTTTTCAGTGTTGCTACTGAGCATTTAAATGGCCATAGATGCTAATAAACTGCATAGACAATGCTGTCAGAAAATAACTGTGAGTAAATGGTTTGCTGAAAAGCAGAAAGAACCCAGTTTCTATCTGTGGATTGTGGGAACTACAAATTACTTTTCTGGTCTAGCATTGTGGAACTACATATTCTTTGTGAATACACTTTGGTGGATTGGATTCTAGCCTGTGGACTTTCAAATAATAAACATAAATATTAAACAATAAATACCCTGATTTATGAAAGTTCTTCAAGGCTGGAGGGACTACAATTCATCAGTGAAGCTGGGTCATCCAGCAAACTTGGAATGGATCTGGTCCAGAATTGAAAACATTTGCTAACACATAGATAATGACTTTTAGGAAAATCATTCCAGGTTTGCTGGATCACCCAGCATCACTGATAAAAGTGTATCCTCTCCAGCTTTGGAGAGCTTTATTAAATCAGGGCCATAGTGTGAACTTACTTCACAATTATTCACGTTAAGGTCATTACAAAGGATGGGATGGCACTCTGTGTCTGAAGGAAAGAAGTTTAATCACAACATAAGGAAGGGATTCATCACAGTAGAGCCTATGAAAATGTGAAAAAACCTCCCTCAGGAAGAAGTTTTAGCAATTTTAATGTACTACTTTAAGAAAAACCTAGATGCTCACAGAATATAACTGAATAATAAAGTTTTAAAGTAAGGACAACAGAGATTGTTGATCTAGGGAACATCTGATTGCCTCACAGGATCAGGAAGGATTTTTTTTCCTGTTGGAGCAAATTGGACCATGCTTTTTAAGCCTGTTTTGCCTTCGTGGATCAGTTAGGTCTATAGCATTTTAGCTGGGATGTTTTTTTTCCCTTTTGTTTTTTTAACCTAACTATGTAACTATGTGGTATCATCACCTCCTGTATCTCCTCAATATGTATAAAAAGTGGTAATTAGCTAAAAAGAATAACACTGTTAGAAACATGTTCCCTTTAAATACATAAGGCATTATAAAAATGGAAACTAGGTTTCTAAAAGTGAGGAACGAACTCATAACTCATAAAATATCTAATATGAAATATGCAGTTTTTAGATTTATGCTATTAGTAGTGTGAATAGAGAGAAAAGAAGGAGTTTAAATAGGATGGTAATCAAGACTATATATTTGGCACTGTTTCTGTTGCTTTAATATTTAATGAAATATGTATAATTTTTGTTTTAATCCATTATTTGGAGTTTTTGTTGTTACTCTATAAGCTCCCCAAATATTTGCTTCTTTGTACTTCTGTTAAAAAAATTGTAATAATAAAAAATCATATTTTTTAACTAAAGCAGATAAATTAAATTTATGGGCAAAAGTTAATAAATAAATGATAATATTAACCTTAGAAGATTAAAAAAACAAATTATAGCTGCACCATGAAAATCATTTGTTTTCTTTGACATTTCTTGGAAACAAGATACACAAATAAATTTGTTTCAGAAATAACATTTTAAATGATATTTTATTTTAGATCATAGAATTATATTCAGTGTGACCTTCATGGACTGTTCTCTGTTGATGATATTACCAAATACTTGACTTTTTTTATTTTTAGCTGTTAGTAGAATCAGGGATGCACACTCACCATTGCACCTTTCATCCACATACCCAGGTGGATTATATGCAACTTAATGTAATAGCTTGATGTCATCTAACTGTATAGATGGCTAAATTATTATAAGACAACATATAAAAAAAAATAATATTTTCATTCCAGATCCTTGTCATTTAATTTTTATGTAACATGTTGCTCACACTAACAGCATGCTAATAAAGACCTGCAGCAAAATGTTTTGTCACATACGATTAGATTAAGCTGACTGATTAAATCCTTAGTAGAAGCTCTTAAATTTTGTTGATTTTGTAGTTTGTGTGCCAAGCCCCAAAAAAAACTTAGGAGGTTGATGTTATTGGATTAGCAAATCAGGGTCACTTCAGGCCTGATAAAACAGAACTAAAGTTCCACTTTAAAAAACTTGTGATCAGCCAGGACTTTATTTTCAGAAAGGGACAGGCTATGTCCCTTCTGCAAAAAGCATTTTTATCTGCCTGAACTCTCTGTTGAACTGTCAACCCAGCATTGGTTTCCAGGGTACCTGGCAATCATGGCTTCCCCAGTGGTTGCTAGGACTGAATGAACCTTGCACCTGGATTGATCAAGATGGCTGGAGATTACAGCAAAAAATAAAAGATAGAGTTTAGTAGTAACTATATAGTATAGAGTATAGGGGTTTAGATCCGCTTTAATACAGGCCACTAATTTTACGGGCTCCGGACGGCGCATGCTCGGGGAGCCGTGTGTCACTCAGGGGAAGAAACTTCCCCAAGAGTGACAACATGGTGCCAGAACCCAACAACTCTCCCATCGCAGGTCTGAGCCTGCAATGGGAGAGTGGGCAGGTTGTGTCCACAGACACAAATCACCCACTGCCTAGAACCTGCAATTCAAATGGGGGACATGGTCCGCAGCCCTGGCCGGTGCACCCCCTCAGCATGGTAGTTCTCTTGACCCCACTGGGGGGTGCACCGGCCAGGGCCGCGGACCACCAAAATTTTCTCGCAGACCATCAGTTGACGACTGCTGTCCTAGACCAAAGAATCTCTTACAACCCAGTGAGGCAAAAGTTACTAAAAAGAAGACAACCTATCACCAACAAATCTTCTAGAAACCATAAAAAATTACTGATAAAACTATTACTAGTGGATTGATCTTTGTTATCAATTTGATAATTGGGCTAAAGTAGTGAAACTTTAAAATTACCGTTTGTGGAAACAATTTGGGGCTTACCTTAGGGTTTCAATATTGAGGTAATAGATAAAAGTTTAGGTTCTTGACTAGATCATGACTAGATTTAGGTTACCTATACTTATATGCAGGCTAAAGATACCCTTTCACCCATATATGGAGGCTTTAGTGTTAGGTTTAGGACTTGTGTAATAGAGATTATTGCTTACCATAAACTTTGTTTCCATGACATATGGCTCCCTGGTCCTGTGAGCAGGCTGAGTAAAGGACCATAGGAGGCTGCTGGTCTTGCAATGTAAGTGATGATGTTGGTTAAATACATGAACTGGATGGGTAGTTGGGTAAAGACATGACTGCTAAAGAAAGACGGAACCAGTTGTTGCTTCTATAAATGGTGTAGTAAAAGCCAGGGGAACCAAGCTGAACATGCAAAATACCCTTGTAAATGCACTGATCAGCCTAAACATAAAAAACACCTTCCATACCTCCGACCTTGGCTTGAACTCTACAAGACTTTTGAAGGTGTTCTGTTGTATCTGCCACTAAGGCACTAGTTTCCTTCATAAATTAGAATCAGTTTTTTCATTACATACCCAGATATACAATGCACATAATCTTTAAGCAAACGTGATTCATTAGACCAGGCCACCTTTTACAATTGCTTTTGATGCTTTTACGACACTTATGTGCCCACTGTAGGCACTTTTTTCCAGGGATCATCATGGCAACTGTAGTCTGTGTCTACACAACCCCCATTGTGCTATAGATTTTGTTCTATGGCATTGGACCTTTGGCACCCATGACCCTTTTTTTGGTTGTCCTTCATGGGACCACACTTCATACTGGGTTTTCTGGTCATTATAATTTTAGCCTTGTTAAATTTGCTCAGATTTTTATGCTTGCCTATATTTTCTTTTTCTAGCACATCCTTTCAATAACTGTCTTCTTACTTGCTGCCCAAATATAACCCATCTCTTTAGAGGTGCCATTTTAATGAAATATTGACTGTTAACCGGTCGGTTATTTTGATGTTGTGATCTTTTTTTTTTTTTTTAACGAGCCCTGAGTTGACGTGGGCTCAGTGTTATTGCCAGGTTAAAAATTGGGGTAATAGTCATGTAAATATACGCGATGAACGAGGAATGTCGCTGGCCAGTCATTATGTACTTTTTTTGTAACGATTATCAGACGATTGGCCATTAATCGTTTGTTTAATCATCTGTGTGTACATTATTTTTTTTTTAAACATTTTATTTTTATTTTTAACACATTAAAACAGTACAGAACAACATTATAAACCAATTGAGGGGGGTAGGGGGAAATATTCAGGGGACATCAGAGGAAAAGGGGGGGTCAAAACAGAGTGGGGGGAGTGTCTCAAAGATACATAAGTTCAAGGAGTCCAGAGTAGTAGCAAAATATAAAAAATGTAAAAAAGGTAATAAAAAGGGGGGAGTGTAAAAAGTCCTAGTTGTAGTGTCCTCGGTTCGGTCCAGATAGAATATTACCTGTAAAGAAAGGGAGGGAGGGAACCGTAGTGGGGAAACAGTCATAATATTGAACACCTCAGGCACCTAGTAAGCCCTTATATTCATCAGATTCCTGGAACGCTATCCATGGGGCCCAGGTAGACAGGAATTTTTTGGTTCTATCATATATACTAGAAGTGAGATCCTCCATCAACATAATTTCATTAACCTTGTGAAGCCAGAGCTTAACAGTGGGGGGTTCTGTCTTTTTCCAGAGCCCCGGTATACAGGTCTTGGCTGCGTTTAGGAGGTGTCCAAGCACCAAATTCTTATATACCTTCTGCAGCCAGTCATTCAGGTGGAGGAGAAAAAACGTTGGGTCCTCCGGGATCTCCTGGACAGACATTTTCCGACACACCCCTCTGACCTAGGTCCAAAAACCATTCAGGGCCGGGCAAGACCAAAATATATGAAGCATGGATCTTGTGGCCCCGTCACACCTCCAACACAGCTCAGACTCTTTCGGGAATATTGTGTGTAACCTAAAAGGGATCAGATACCATCTAGTCATTATCTTGTCTCCAGCACTCCGCTGTGTATTGACGTCTGATGTGCCGAGCGTATACTCTGTTTACACTGGGAGGGGGTGAGAGTCCTCCCCAGCTCACTCTCCCAAGAGGCCAGAAAAGAGGGTGAGAACTCACTAGGTGGTTTATTCAGCATAGAGTAAATCAGGAAAGTAGCATGTCTGCAATCTTCTTTCCCAGCACAAAGTCTCTCAAAGACTGACAGAGATCTCCTAAATGTAGGTGCAGGTGGCAGAGATCGCAAAAAGTGCGATAATTGCGCTGCCCTCCAGAAGTCAAGACCGAAGGGTAAGGTCAGTGGATCTGAGATCCTCCATCAAATACCAATGGTCCCTTCCCAGGAAACTTACTGCCCTGTCTAGGCCGGTTTCTCGTACCACGAGAAATCTCTTATCTTCTATTCCTGGATTAAAAGCAGGATTCCTAATGATGGGTGGTAAAGGGCTGGGCTGGGGGGAACTATCTGCAATTTGGAAATATTTGCTACCAATATTACATGTTGCCTTTATCAAGTTGTGGTTTCCCACCATCTATCTCAGAGAGAATTGTACCCATAGGAGATATCTCATTTCGGTAGTGCAGAAGCTCTGTTCCATATGGACCCACTGTTTACTCTCCATGCATGTGCACCAGTCCACAATTCACACTAAATGGGAGGCTGCATAATATAAAGAAAAGTTAGGGACACACATACCTCCAACATGTTTATGCCAGAATAAGTCTCTTATTCAGTCTTGGATTCCTATTGCCTCAGATAAATTTAAATAATTTGGTGTGCAGTTGTTTAAAAAAGGAGCTAGGGACATTGATAGGGAGTGACTGGAAGAGGTAAAGAAACTTCGGGAGAATGTTCATTTTAAGGATCTGGATACACCCAAACCAAGAAAAGCTACGGGAGATCCACTGGTGAAGATCGTTAGATAATTTTGTAACATAGGTGTAAAATTCAGTGGAAAAAGTTTGTCTATCTCAGCGGTTAGTTGGACCCCCAGATAACGAATTGAACCAGTGGCCTATTTAAAAGGAAAGGAGGCAGCTATTTGTGCCCGGTGTGTCTCCTGTAGGGTAAGATTGAGGACTGTGCATTTTGAGATGTTCACTTTAAAGTTAATCGGGTGACTATAGGTTTTAAGCTTCTGCATGAGGTTAGGTAGAGACACCACAGGGCTAGACAGGTAGAAAATGAGATCATCCGCACCTTTATGTTCTGATTTGTCAGTCTGCAGGGGTCTCAAGGGTCAGTACGAAGAGCAACGGGGACAGGGGACATCCCTGCCTCGTGCCATTAGAAATTGGTGGAGGTTCAGATAAAAATCTATTAACTCGGACTGAAGCTATCGATTGGGTGTACAATGAACCAATCCAAGATCGCATATTTTCCCCTAATCCAATATGCTGCAGAGTTTGCATCATGAATTGCCAGTCCATTCTGTCAAATGGTTTCTCTGCGTTAGTTGACAGGAGGAAGGCTGGGTGATGGGTACGTTGGAAAGCTAAGATTTAGTTTACCACTCGGATCTGTGTGTACATTATTGGTGGATAATATTTGAATGATCGTATCGTTATAGCATATACAGAATCGTGCATTATACAATCGTTCAAAAATATTCGTAAATAATCCTTGATCTGTCAATAATCATTTGTTTTCTAACGATAATTATTGCGTGTGTGTATGTAGCCTAATGCATTTAGAAAAAAGCAAAATTTAGCATGTTTAGCATTTAAACAAGCAAATGGTATAACGATATTCAAACAGTGTCTACAGATAAAGGTAGTATACTTAAAGAAATGACACATAAAACTGACATAGTGTTTTAATTCTCATAATCCAAATTAACAAAATGCAGATTTGTTACACTGAAAAAAGTCATTACACTGGTACATTTACCAACACTTCAAATTAAATACATTAAAATCAGATGTTCAAAATTAGCTGTCATTGATTAGAACCTCCCTAGGGAGCATGCAAATGGAACCTGTTTTATTTAGTCCTCTGATAACTAGAGTCTGGTGTTCTCTTTGCTATTTTTGTGTGTGGGGTTATTATGCCGAGATCAAAAAAGCTTTTTAAGGCCCTCAAAAAAAAAAAAAAAGGTTGTCCATGTCTGTGAGTCTTAAGAGGTAAAAATATCGCCAAATTATTTAAAATCATTCATTACAATAATAGGAGCATTAATTAAAATGTGGTATAGATTTCAGTTAACCCTTGCAACATTTAATGTCATAGTTCATACTGTACAATTAAAAAGATATTGCTCCAACTGCCCTGCATTGGAGGTGTGCCAGGAAAAATTATTTGCTGTCAAAAAAGTACATTAATTCTAGACTATGCTTTGCCATTGAGCATATATGTGAAGATGAGACATTTTAAAGGATAAGTAGTTTACCTTCGTGAATGCAGGGTGAATACTTTGCAAGTGATATGATGCTTTAAGTAGTCAGAGCTTTGGCTTATTTACCAAGCAGATGGACAATTTACTTTGCTTAGTGTACAAATTAACTCATAAGTAAATCAAACCCAATGTTATTACTGTAGCCATACATTGCAAACCAAACACAACCATAGTTTGCACTGTTTCTACACTTTGCACAATACTGTCCTGATCCACAGCTTTTGTACCTTACTAATACTTAATCAGGAATATACAAACACTTTTGGCTACTAGCTTGCTATTGATTAACAACTGCGATAAGGACGAGGATACTTAAAATCTGTGCCAGCTGCCATGAGTGGATAATTTATTTTGATTTATTTTTTTTTAGAATGCATTACCTATTCTAGTTTACTGTAAATCAATATCTATGAGTATATATGAACTCCATGTTCCATTTTTAAAATTGAGAGTTTTATAATGTTTTAAACATTGGTATATATGATGGTAACCCAAAAATAAAACTTTATAATAGTATTTATTTAGTAGTTCCACCAAAAGGGATGACCCCACATTATGTGAAGATGGAGTTAACTCCTATCTGCCCAGCCTGAAGATACATATTGTGTATAGGACAGAGAGGAAGAGAGAAAGACAGGCTTTTGAAGGGCAAGGTAATTTCATTTAAAATCACTCAATTTTATTAAATTGAGACATATTTAAAACTTGGAACAAAAGTTCACTTAGTAAACCCTAGGCTAACATTGGTACACTAATTTTAAAATCTGAACTAGCAATGTTGTGATCCTTCATA
Organism: Pyxicephalus adspersus; assembly: GCF_032062135.1. NCBI lineage: Eukaryota > Metazoa > Chordata > Amphibia > Anura > Pyxicephalidae > Pyxicephalus > Pyxicephalus adspersus. The sequence goes on along the minus strand of NC_092862.1, from coordinate 52,817,417 downwards.
CTGAATTTGCAGTAGCAGTTAGGTTTCCCACCCAACACGTTTCCCCCACAGGGCTTCCTCAGGGGTAAGGGGAGGCTTGATGTTTGCCCTTCAAAAGCCTCCTTTCCTGTCTCTCCTATTTATTTAGTAGATTTGTACCTAACAGATAACCACAGGTCCAAGATTATGATGGAAATATCAGTAAAATAGCTGTTAGGCATGCTGTGACCTGTATATTACCTAAAATCCTATTATAATCTATTAAATTATTAGAGAACGCAATACATTTATTAATGAGATTAAAATTATGTATATATACAGTAAGGTGTTCTTTCTACAGATACATCTGGCAGGGCTCCAGATTTCTACTTTCTTCTATCACAGCTATTAATCAAAAAGCATGTCTATCTTTGGAAAACAAAGCTACTGAGCATGTATACAGCTGTCCAAGCTACAAACCTCCAAGGTGTCCATGCAGCAACTTGACCATCGGTCTCTGGTGCATCAACAAGCATGCCTGCAAACATTGGGCCTGATTAATAAAGCTCTCCAAGGCTAAAGAGGATATACTTTCATTGGTGAAGCTGGATGATCCAGCAAACCTGGAGTGGATCAGGTCCAGGATTTAAAACATTTGCTAGCAAATGGCAAATGATTTTGATGAAATCCATTTTTAGGTTTGCTGGATCACCCCACTTCACCGATGAAAGTGTATCCTCTCCAGCCTTGGAGAGCTTTAATAAATCAGGCCCAATGTATTTAAAAGCAAACTAAAAAACCCTGTTATTGATTTACATAACTTTTCATTCTTTTCAGTAAATGTTATATTTCAGGGAGCCCCCTTATTGTTCCCAATTTCATATAAGCTGTGTAAACCTAAAACTTTATTATCAATAAACAACAAACTAAAAGAGTGTATATTACTACGCAATAATAAAGCAAGTGTTAGTATTAACAAATTAGTAGTGGCACCTTTATGAATTTTGTACTTAAAGATCCTTAGTTGTATTCTTGATTATTATTAAAGCAAATTGGTGCTGACTATACCACAGTCAGTGCACGCCCTCAAAGCCAACAGGTCAACTGTAGTGCTCTTATTAAATCAATTATAATGATAATAGAAAAATGTGGTCAGACAAGGGCACATAAAAGCAAAGTATCAGGGATAAGCAACTTGATTAAATATCTTTCATACTTTCACACTCTTTGAACAAATTTCTTACCTAGGTATTGTTATTCCTCCATTTTGTTTATTTTCATAATTTGCATTCAATTATTTCTTAATCAAAAGGACTTTAAAGCTGATAGATCAATCAGTTATTATTGTTTATTAGGAATATATTGTATGCAAATTGTTTAAAAAATTCATATATATATATATATATATATATATATATATATATATAAAACCAATGTTTGAATATTTTCTTATAATTGTGTTAGTGTTTTAAAAAGGTGTACATGCACAAAAGATAGTGCATCCTCTTTCTTTCAGCTCTTTTTATAGTTTTATGTATCAGGAATTAATAAATGATCATCTGGTCCTTATCTTATTTTAAAATGATTTAAATCTAACCTGAAGCACAAAACAACACACAACAAATAAACAAACTACACGGTCTCATCATTTATTTACAAGAATAAAGGTAAAATCATAAAGCCATGTGTGAAAAACAAGTATACTTTATGATTCAAAACCTTGTAGAACCAACATTGGAGGAATAACTTGTGGTACTTGTGACTTTATCAAATGTTTGACTTTATCAATCTCTTAAATCATTGTAGAGGAATTTTGGCCTACTCTTATTTACAACATCCCTAAGATTTGTGAGCATCACATCTCCCTTAGGGTCTTACCACAGCATTTCAATTATGTTGAGGTCTGGAAATTGACTGGCTCATCCAATCTGTGGTAGATTTGTCGGTGTACTTGAGATCATTGTCCTGCTGCATGAACCATATTTGGCCAAGTTTTAGTTGTCGCACAGATGGCCTCATATTAGACTCAGACTGCAAAACAAACCTAAATCATCACATATCAACCATAGTGCTGGACCGATGGTATGAGGGGTTTGTACCCATATGCTGTGTTGGGTTTTAATTAAATGTTACACCAGGCATTAAGGCCAAACATCTCCAGTTTCCTCCCATCAGTCCAATGGAAATTTAACATGTTAACTGAGGCCTGTAGCATCTGAGATGTAACTCTTAGGTTTTTTTACAGTTTCTCTAAGACTTACAAAGTCTGTCCTTGGGGTGATTTTGTTATAATGTCCGCTCCTGGGAAGATAGGGAAAATAGAATATTTTCTATTTGTGAGTGATCTTTCTTTCTGTAGAATGAAAATGTCAAATTGTTTGGAAATATCCTTATAGCCCCTGCCAGAATAACTGGCAGCAAGTATTTTTTTCTCTAGTACCATTGATGTCTTTCCTTCGTGACAATGTGTTAACACACACCTAAATGCTCCAGAGCAGTAATCCGTCAAAACTTCTACTTTTATAGAGGTGGCCACATTTGTTGATCATCAATTAATAACATGTATTTAATTAGCATCACCTGCTGCTACTTAACTTCCTAACTGATATGGAAGTGATAATTGTGTACTTCATTTTTCACACAGTGCTTCTGTAGTTTGACTTGTTTGTTTTAGTTTTTGTTACATAAATAATGATAATGCGCCATATGTCATTGTCCAGTGTCTATCCGTGTTGTTGTTGTCCATCTTAGGTAGTATTTACCTGTGAAGACCTGCCAAGGACTAGATGATGTATTTCTATTGCCCTAATGTGAAAAACTTAAGAATTAAAAGGTGTACTTTCTTTTTTCATGACTGTACATTCAAACAGTGCCTAAATATGGAAAAGCTAAGTGCATCCCTATATTTAGCAATATTTCAAAGCCTTACTAATTTATCCATAACAGTAGACCTGTTTGATGCAGCATTGTAGTGCAAGTTGTGGAAATATTATGGTTTGGGTACCATTTCTGTTCTAGGGTCTGAGCAGCCTGCAGTCACGTAAACTATGAATTCTGCATCATAGCAAGCTGTGCTTGTTGAGAATGGGACGCCATCTGTATGAAAATTGAATTAGAAATTGATTTTTGTTAACATATTAATGATCTAAAGCACAAAAGCAAATCCACCAAGCAATGGCTCAAAGAAGACCTAGAGGGCTGACCTGGTCAGTTCCTGAATAAAATTATATTGTGTATGTTGTTTTGTAGAATATGCATTGCACAGTTTATGCAAGAAAAAAAAGGAGTGGTCAAAAATATAATCTATGTTTTACACAATACCACTACATCCGTTGATATTTTTGTTGAATAAATTATTTTAAAGCACATTTTCTTGAGACTAGAGTCACATTAAACCAAAAGTCCAGGGACCACGGGGCTGCAAGCAGGTGTTTCACAGTATCACTTGCTCCTGACACATGACTATGTATTTGATGAGAAAAATCACTACCAGCAAGAATATAATATAATTGATTACTTTTTAGTCCAAAATTTTATTGGCCCCTTTTTTCATGTCATATCATTACCTAGCCTAGCTATCTTAGGTGTTCAGGTTTTCAGATTTCTTACTTTAACTCCAACACATGGGTTCAAAGATTTCAGTTTCTGCTATTGCCTGATAGAAGCAGCCATTCATCATTAGGGGCCTATGCTGATAGCCTTTGGGCTTGTGTGGATAACATCAGCTTGTTATCAGTTTAAGCTTATTCTGAAACCATTGATAGATGTTTTTCAACTGCAGTTGACCTCTTTTTTTTTTTTTTTTGCTTTCCCATAGACTTGCTAGCATTAATAAATTAAATTACCAGTTTGAGTAAAAAGTACCTTTTTCTTTTCATCAACAAATCTTTCTTCCCCAAACACTCCCTCGTGTGCAAAATGGAGGCTGCATGAGGGAAGGGGTGGTTTGCATGACTTGCAGAAACAATCTTTTACTAAACACAGCTGAGGTTGTCCGTGATCTTGGGGGGGTTAGCTTTTTCTACAACCTCTTCTAACTCTTTAATGACCAAGATAAACTCTGCAGTTGTTTTTTTTTTTTGCATATGAAAGCACTGCTTGGTCCACAAGTTAATGAATGTCTAGGATCCATAAAGTTTTCTTTTTTGCTTTGTTTGTGATTAACTTACTGTGAGGATTTTATAAAGTAACTGACACCACGCTACCTAACAATATGTTGAGACAAACACCTGTCCTAATTGTATTTATTAAAAAATGTACCTGTTCCAACTTACATACAAATTCAACTTAAGAACAAACCTACAGTCCCTATTTGTATTAATTTGCAGCAACTGGAATGTTTTAGTAAATTTACTTAGTTTGCATGTGCATGATTTGTATTCATTTGTTAAAATATAGAAAACTTGTAAAACTTTTTGACTTTGTTTTACAATTTATTACAGTGAGAAATGTGGTTATGGATTTATCAGTGGTTTTACATTGTAATGACTAGATCCTGTTTGAATCTGAAAGGCTGAACTTGGTAGACCTGTGCTGGTTATATATATGTGTATATACAACGTATAGAAGGACTGTAGGCTAACACAAGCAGGTTGTTAATAGTTGTTGAGTTTGAATCCCTATCTGCTTTACAACTGTTAACATAAAGGGCCTGAATTACAAAAGCTCTCCAAGGCTGGGGAAGACATTCATCAATAAACCTGGGTGATCCAGACAGTCAGGAATGGATTTCCTAAAAGTATTTTGATAGCAAATGTGTTCAATCCTGAACCAGATCCATTCTGGGATTGCTGGATCACCCAGGTTCACTGATGAAAGTGTATCTTCTAAAGCCTTGGCTCAAGGTATAAGTCACATGGAAAGTGCCTCGTTGTCAGTGAGTCAGCTGACTTTTACATTTGCATTATGAGAATGAGCAGTAAATCAGAACCTTTCAGCAGCTATGCAAAGCAGGCACCAGGCAGATACCCCCAAGTACAAATATAATTACAAACTGAACACAAAAATACATTTTAAAGGAAGAAGATGAGGTTATTTACATGGAAATACCATTTTTAAATGTATATCTAATTATCTTACAAAAACCTCATTAATAATAGCCCCTGGCATTTTTATACATTTGTAATACAATATGTGATATAAAAAATGTCAGCATTTATTTATCTGCATTGCAGACATTTCAATTTGCTTGTGGGAGGCAAGAATGCTTTTCTGCATTTGTAAATTTGACATTTATTACTTTTGTTGTTGTCATTTTGTTAATTTAACAATAAAATATAAATCTGTAAAATGTAATATAACGATTGCTTTGTTGCTATACTACTTGTTACAACTTTGGTTTTAAAATTCAGTTTGATTTTAATTGGCGTGTTTTTGTTTGCATATGTAATTTTTGGCTACTTTCTCATAGTGCACATCAAGTTCAGATGAAGCAATGAGTATTTTTGTATACATACTCACTACAGCCAATATTACTTCTGCCATCCACTTAACCATAACCATAACCATCCACTTTAAAGTCAAAATCATCAAAATGAGAAGTGTTTCTGCTCACCATACGACTCAAACTATATCCAACCCTTCCCACTGTCAATAATCACTAACCTCCTTCAGCCCTCTTGGTCTTGATGAGGTTTCCTCTCTTCTCTCATCTCCGTGCCCACTCCTCCACCCTGGCCTCTACAATAACCAAAATATTTAACCTCCCCCTTCCCTCTAGTATTTTCCCCTCGGCCTTCAAACATTGGTTACCTAATCCTGACAAAACTCTCTCTACTTTCTATCTAATCATAAACTGCATTGGTATCAGTGACACTGCTCCCTCTTGGATAGCTTCCTACCTATCTGACATTTCCTTTCAGGTTTCTTTCAGTGGTAATTCCTCCTCTCCTACTCTCCTCCTTGTTTGTGTTCCCCAAAAGTCAGTCTTTTTGCCTACCAGAGTCATAAGAGATTCTCCTCAATATCTTTAAAAATTGCCAAACTGGAAGCAGAAAATTGTTATTGGCTCTTTTACTGTGGAATTGTGAAAGCAAAATATTGATCAACTCATTGAATAGGGTTATAAAAAACATTGTATACAAATGCTATTTTTGTTATATTAATTGTTACATACTCATACTTTAAGTTTTTTGTTTTCTAAATAGATCCAGATTTTAAAGATCTTGGAGTTCTTAAACCTTTACCTGGTAAGTACACAGTTTGCTTTTCAGAGTAATTGGTCAGTGAACCTATTTTGACCTTTCTATCTTTCTTCTTTACTTTCTTCTTACGTTTTCTATTTTCTTTAGAACATATTTTAATATGTTTTGCTTGATTTTAATTTAGTTTGTGAATTTGAAATGGGAGGACCAGAAGGAATAATAGAATCCATGCAGATCCTTAAGGAAGGAAAGGCTTCTGCAAATGAGGCAGTTGATTGTAAATGGTATATTCGGGCTCCACCAAAGTCTAAGGTCAGTTTTTGTTATTTATATAAAAAAGGTAATTGATAGGAATATGAAATGTATTGATGTATTTTGAAAAGAAATGCTATTAGGACTGTGCTGTGACCTTTTTTTGTCCACTGGATCTGCATAATGAGAGGTGCTATTTTTTTATATAAAGCTATTAGGCTTGCTGTGGGGTGGATAATGGTATTATGGCATTCTTTTTATTTAAGGTCTGGGTTTGTATTTTAAAGAGACAAAGAGGAAAGAAGAAAATCCCACTTACCTTAATCTCCCTGGCGGTAATCCCAAGCATGGCTCTGGGTTAACTTTCCGTACCAAAAGCAGTCACCCAGAGTAACACTCAGGTGGAATTGTAAAAGGAAATGGAAAGCTTACGTAGTCCCTACGAGCCCGCAGCATCCTCTGACAATGCCTGCCTGGCATCTGCGTCCCCTGGTGATGCAAGCCCAGCTTTTGCATCCCCAGCGTATGAACTTCGATATACAAGGCCAGGGGGCGCAGATGCCAGGCAGGCATGGGATGTGTGACCATGAGCCTGCGGGGCGGAACCTGGTGGGAAATTTAAAATAATACGTATTAACGTATACGCATAGATGAAAACTGTTTACCAGGTTACTTCAATTTTTGCCCTCTTGAAAACCTTCTACTTGATTGAAGAATCTTCTACTTGTGATATACTTATGTTGGATATATGGCCCCCAGCTACATGCTGTGATTCTATTTGCTAAATCAGTACTTTCTGTCCCACTAGACACTAGATATAAGAGGAAATGTCGCAAAAATGAGAAAGAATCCCAATTATGAGGTTTTCAGTATAACAAGTAGGAGTGAGCTAAATTGGAACATTTATTTTTGTGAAAAGTTTATTAAAAATGAAAACATTTTGCCAAAAACCTTAAAGTCTATAGCCAATGAGTTTTAAGCTGATTGCAAAGCCCCTAAATGTGGTACCAAAATTGCTGGAGGGAAAAGAGAAAGAAAGAAAGGAACGAAGGAAGATGGATGTACAAAATATTGCCAGATAGCGTGGTACAAAAACTCTTGTAGATCATAGTATTGAGAATTAATATGAGCTAAATTCTGATTGAAATGACCCTTCCAGTGGCTTTAAATGAATTATGTGCGTTAGTTTTATTGAAAACTTTCAAATGGGTTTCATGGTAAATACAAACTGATTATTTTTTTCCCTTAAATTGTTTATAAACAAAGTGGTATTTAGTGGCAATGGCCCTGAGCTACTTATTGAGTCAGCTGTTAAATACATGTTATTTCCAATTATATTTTTATATATAGTTGAATAGTTGAATCCGATCTAGCAGTATTTGTTGGAGAACTGGGTTTAAATTGAACCTGTTATAAAGTGAGAAATGAGCAAATAGATGTTCATTGTAATGCAGAAAGGTTATTGCTTATTTGTCTTTCTGCATTTTTGCACTGTTTAGGTTCTTTGTTAACTAGAGAATCCTCCTCATCTGACACATTTGTGAAAATGCTGGATTAGTAACACCCCATTGAACACTGTGTTAGCTCTCACTAGCCCCTGTATCAGTGCAGGACATATTAGTGACCTAAAAGTCAGCACCAGAAATTTCTACATTTCGAAGGGACCAGGTGTCCGGCACTCATTAAACTTTGATGCATAAAAATGATTCTCTGGGCACCAAGCTTTTAAAGAAAGCAGGGATTGGCATCACTGCCAACAGAACAGGTTGAGCTCCTTTAGAAAACTGAATCTTTTTTCACATTTTGCAAATAGGTAATTTTAATATTGCGTTCTCCTTTATATTCTGCACTGCTTTTTCTAAATGTAAAAAATCTACTGAATGGTGTTTTTTTCCATTGGCAACGTCTTTTTCCAAAGTTAGGCTGACCATATATTAGACAATCCATGTTAAAGTAAATGATCAATGTCTCTCTTAAGATGATATGATCATCTGTACCCAGTGCATGAGTTTCATTACAGTTCCTTACTCTATAAATAAGGTCTTTTTCCACTGCCCAATACTTTTGGTAAACGACCAATAGTCCACAATTTTCTCTTCATTTTCTATCAATCTTCACAAGAACATATACTTTCTCCTCTTTTTCCATAAGCGTTTCACTGCTTACAGGCAGTAAGTGTCAACGTGCTCAAATGTAGAAGTAAATGTAATTCTGTGCTTTTAAGATGATCTGTGTTGCCTACATATTTAATGACATAACATTTATCTGTATTAATTCCAAGAAAGAGATTTGGAGACATTCTTGGGAAACATTTTTCCTGCAAATATTAAGTACCCACTATTCATAAATAATGAAAGGATTGTGAAGTTTAATAAATGGTTTGCTTTGAATAGCAGATAATTGAAGTACTTACTGATTGAACTCTGAATGCTCAATCAATGTGTAATAGCCATGATGTGCTCACAAAATGTACTTTAATTCCAGATATACTTAAGATTTTTGGACTATGAAATGCAAAATTCAAACGAATGTAAAAGGAACTTTGTGGCTGTTTATGATGGGAGCAGTTCAGTTGAAGATTTGAAAGCTAAATTTTGCAGTACGGTTGCTAATGATGTGATGCTGCGTACAGGACTTGGAGTAATCCGGATGTGGGCGGATGAAGGCAGCCGTACCAGTCATTTCCAAATGCTCTTCACATCTTTCCAAGAACGTAAGGAAAATACATCATGATGATATCATAAACCATACCGGATGTTTGTTTGTTTGTTTTTTTTGCAAATATCCTTATGTTGAGATAATGTTTTTATCTTTTTTTCTGCCAATACAAAATTGATTAGTTTTAATTAAAATTATCAGTTCTTCTGAGCCTTCTTTGTATATAGGTAATTCTATCCTTTTACACTATTCCAAAATGTTCATAAATGCTGCTACTTTTTCATATGGCTGATGTAGAAAAAACGAAGATTTCCACCACATGTATTTGCTGCTGCTTGATTTTATGTAGTAAGAATATTTATGACCTAATTTAAACTTTAGCTTGTCAGGCAGGCTTAAATATTTTTGGGATAAATAGTATAGTTTTACTTACCAGTATGGTATAAGGTTACACTGGTGTTATAAAGCTTAAAAAATTAGACAAAAGCTGTATGGTTATTTATAAGCGTCTAACAGCATTTTAAACTATGGCAGAAAGAAGGTAGAGTATGAAAAAAAAAACTAATAACACCGCACATGCTTTAAAATGCCCATACACATTCACAGCCAAAAATGCCGATAATATCCCATTATTTAAATTGGGCATTTGAGCGTTCAAAAGGATTTATAGATGTCTTATGGGCATTTTAACATTTTTCAAATGTGCAGGATGCGTTTTCCTTACAGCCCAAAAAGAAAACATTCTGGTGTGCACTGATCTATTAGGCTAAAAGGTCATTTCAAACATGTTGTATGCAAAGATGTCTGAATCTACTGTACAATTTATTTTGTTTTAAGTATTAAAGCATACTTTAATTTGTGCATTCCTGTTCTGGGGAAGTCAGCTAAGGCTGGAGATCACCTTTAAGTGTAAGATTGGTGAGATTGGTGTGACAGTATATAGTATAAATTGACATTGGGTGCAAACATGCTTCCAACATTTATCTAAAAACCTTTAAATGCAGGGGTGCAGTACATGCCAAAAAAGTTAATTCAGTGAGCATTAGAACATGAACCGGGGTTTTAATCTCAATGTCGATCTAATGTAATGCTGTGGAAATGAAATCAATTTCATTACACTTCTCAGTGCAGTACAGTAGAAGCCATAGTGCTCATCAGCATGTGATCCCCAGAATGCCATGTATTGCTGTAACATATTGATTTGTTGTAAAGGATGACTAACATATTTCACTAAAAGGATATTGAATCTACCAGACTTCGCATAGCTAATTAAAAAACAAACAAACATTTAAACTTTTACTAATAATAAATCCAGTGGATTAGTACATTTTTGTTTAGAAGTGTTTCTGTGATCTTAATAAAAGACATTGCATCAGCTTTTCTTCATCTGCTCTCCATATTGAAATGACTGATGACATAGGGCCTATACCTGACTGGAGATTTTAATTGCGAAGTCATTTTAGATCAATATCATGTTGACAGCAATCTCATTTTGTAACATATTGATTTTGTCGTATAAAATAACTAAAATATTTCACAAATAGAATCCTGCATTTACAAACAAAGAGAGCTCCCATGTAGAACATCACAAACACACTTATTTGTTTTTAAGTATTTTATAAAAAAAAAGGAATAATCATAGACCATGAATATTCTGTAAGCCTGTCTATATTTTACTGGTAAAACAAATGTTCTTTAGTTACATTTTTCTGCCGGTTTTGTACCCTTGGATGTGAATGGATATAGGGATCCTTGAAACCCTAGCTGATAATCCACAAAGTAGTTGTCTTTACCTGAAAGTAAGATTCTTATCTTCATTACCTGATCTCTGGTTAGACTGTGAATATACTTATATCTGTCAGTCAAAATTACCTTTATTTCTCTGTAGAAATGTGCTTCCTTTTGAGTAATGACAGGACAGAATCCCCCCATTAACCTTTGGAAAGTATAGTTTTTATTGGTTGATTGACAGTAGTGTGAATGAGGGAACTGGACTCCCCAAGGATTTCTTTGGCTTTTGATGGTTTTGTATTGTACAAAGACACTGATTGGCTGCTGAGGCAGAGTCAGCCATTAATTAACTTTTCTTGGCAAAGATCCAAAAGTATCAGAGAAGCATTTAAGCTGCAGATGGTCTAGTGTTGTAAATGCTATTTCGTTGATTTGGTTGTTTTCTGGTAGCAGGAACACAGAACGTGATAGGTTTGTTAAAGCAATTTCTTGTTTTCAATTGAAAAATCTGAATTTCGTATGCAAATGTAATATTTTCCATTTCTAATAAGGAAAGAAAGGCCATAATCCCCACCATCTTTATTATACGATAGGGTACGGCTACTTTTAGGTTTTTTTGGTTTAAAAAAGAAAAAAATATGTCCAAATGGATAGCATAAAAGGGTACAAAAAGCACATGCCTACATATTCCTCATAGTATAAAAATAATGTTCCAAAAAAATGATATTGGGTCCATATACACAACTTTTAAAAATGAGATCAATAGATAGTTCTTATAACCGTCTGAATAACTAATCCAGTTCTAGTTGATTTTAATAAATTTGGCAGATAACTATATGCAGACATAAACAACCAGAAATCGTTAGAAAAACTTGCACCAGTCCAAGTGCAGTTTTGCATCAATGCCATTTTTACAGTCTGTAGAATATGTTTATTTTCCATTCTCCAAGGAAGAGTTGCAGAAGGTCGAACCTGGGTTTGGTTCTACCATCTCAAAAAAAATTGATACATGCCTAGGGGTGATCAATTGCATCCAAATCTGTTTAAATTGCTTCATGTGACGGAAAAGAGCAATTCAACAATGGGAAAGAGCGTCAATTCCAACATTATTTAGGACATGTATGACTCTCTTCAGTGTAAAAGCAGAAGATCCTAGCTCCCAGGCAGCTCTAACAACACCCAGATTTTCTACTGCTTTGAAAGTGGAAAATACAAAGCATATGTTAACAGGTAAGTGTAATCTTTTTCTATGTAGACATCTTTATAGGCCAATGTATAGGTAATATTTTTTGGATGAATATTGGATCTTCATCACAAAGATCCCTACATTGCACTATTTACACTGGGTTTATTATGTTAATGTATTCTGTGAGAATTATCATTGAATACAATATTTATTTTTGCCAAAAAAAAAACCCACCGTCTTTATTTTGTTTTGTTGGTTCATATGCCGATCAAGGGTTGGCAAGATCCCAAATTGAGGAAAACTTTATATATATTCTTTATAGTACGATTTCACTATTACCAGTCATACCCTCAATTGTATGATCATCAATCACTATTGCTGTGCTTTCAAATTTCTCTTGGAATGAGCCAGAAGTTTTTTTAGAGCAGGGTAAAACTGCATTAAAACTGTCACAAATATTTGCTGCATTTGTATCTGTAACTTATTTGTACTAAATTCTGTCACTTTTCTCTCTTCTAGAAGCTCCTTCCATGAAAAATAAGATCAAAGTAGACATTTATGATGCTGGTGTGCAGATGGTAGTGGATAGTACTGGGGATGCATCTTATCTACTCTGTAGAAAATGAAGACTACGTACACACATCAGATTATTCTTGCCCAATACATATGGTCAGGCCCATCTTGGGCGAGAATCTGACGAATGTGTACGTAGGGTCACCCGATGATGTTCCTGATCTATGGGAAACCAATGATGAATGACCACAATAAAAAGTGAAAGAAAGGAGAGTGAACAGTGCGGTGTTGCTTCCTCGTTATGCCCCATTCCCCTCTCCATTGAACAGAATGGTGCTGTATGTACAGTGCTTGTTGGTTTACCTTTTTGTCACTAGAAACAATCATAAAGATAGTTTTCCGCGACAATAATTGATTATGTGTATGTGTATGTGTATGCAGCCTTTGACTTAGGCAACTTTACCATCCAAAGTGTGAGACAAGTCAGTAACAAAAAACTATTTTCCTACCATGTATAGAAACCTAACAATTTGATAAACATTGTGTAGCCATAAAAAAACAAATCTCTAAAGTCAGGTTTTTATTGTGATTTTTTTTTGTGTTGACCTTGAAAATCAAATTTTCTTGAATTTTTGTAACTCATCTCTTGGAAGGAGACATAAAGGCAGTGAGGCACAGGAAAAAAATGTTGAAGTTTCAATGTAAGGGTGTCCATAAATAACCTTAACATGTCTAGCTATGCTTCTGATAAGTTAAGAATTTAGTTTTACATGAAACATCTGCTTGTGTTTTACGAGGCAGAATCAATTTAGAACATTGCAGTATTATGGAGAACATAACAGGAAGGGAAATAATGCCAAGTGTTTTTGCATTCTTGAGTTGAGGGCTGTTGTCTAATTAAAAGAAAAAGGTGATGTCATTAATAGCAAACATTTGATTGAAGAAGATTTAACTGCCTGTGTCTTATTAATTTACAGGGCTGAAGAACATTGCGTTTGCATATCGGTGCCAACTTCGTTAACATAAATTGGTTCTGGAGGAAATGTTTATTTTTTATAATTAAATTAAAATACATATATAGGGTCAGTTGATGGAGTTAGAGTTGTAATGTTCGGGAAATGGTTAGTTGGACAGATAGAAAAGGGAGAAATGGAGAGAAGAATGAAGGCATAGATGGAAGAGGGAGTTAGGGATTAATGTAAGTGAAAGTGCCTTTGAGAAGACCTGACCATGTGGTCAGCGCTATTGATTATCAGTACTATATTTATTTCCCACAAATGATGGGATCTGTATGGAAGTTTGTATAAGTTTCTTCCTAGGGCTTTAGTATTGCTGCTACAATCCAAGAATATACTTGGGACAGGGTCTAATGTACGTAGGTGTCTACATACTACAAATGACATATTGGACATGATTTAAAAAACATCTCCAGGACTGTGGAAGAACCCGGATTATCTAGCAAATCTGGAATGGAATTCCTAAAAATAATTTGATGTTAGAGGGGAAAAATTTTTAATCCTGGAGCAGATCCATTCCACATTTGCTGAATTACCCAGGTTCACCTACAATTGTCTATCTTCTCCAAGCTTGTAGAGCTTTAATAAATCAGGCACTATGTATTCTCCATAAGCTTATCCTAACAACCATATAGTATTAACCTCAAAACAATAGAAGGCTTACAAGTATTTTTATATCTGATAACTGAGGTTTCAATATTTATCTACTGGCTACAGTAGATAAAGTAGTTAGTTATGACTGGCTTATCACAGCCAGGGGAGTAACTTTGGACACATGTCCACTCTGTAGGGGTACCAGACAGAAGGAAAGACTGGACAGATTTAACCATGCCAACTGCACCCAAGAAATTTAATTTATTTAGAAGAAATTGCACTTTAAATAGCATGGTCTAAAGGTAATGCAAAGCACCATGCTTTGAATTTTAAGAGACTCTGAGATTTCTGGAGAGATACATTTATCATAGTAAGTGAAGCACTTAGACTGGTGAAATATCTTGAAATTGACATTAGGACTATTGAACCAATAGATACACTGGGAAATTCATCAGTAGCTCAGTTAGGCTTGCTTGGGTAAACACAGATCTATTGTTAGCAAACAAGTAATCAGTAAAATGTATGAATAGATTTTTTGTGGGTGTGTGTAATTTTGTGATTTTATAGGGTGAACTATATCTGATTGGCAATTTAACTACTAGTTGGCTAGCTGACGCCAGTAATCCTATTTGTAACATGGTTGGTCTCAGTATATTGAAAATAGGGCAATAGCATAACATTAAAGCGAAACTTTCAGCCCCAAAAGACAAAACAAAAAAAAAAAAACTTCACAGGTGTAAAGCCCTTGATCCCTCTGGTCCATTAGGTCCTGGGCTGTCCCGTCTTCCCTCTTCTTTTGGACAGCAGATGCAGTCATCTTCTTCCACTGGCTTCCGTCACCTGATCTTGAACTGTGCAGGCATGAAACACTTTTTTTTCTACATACCACAAAAGCCCCTTCTGCACATGCCCATGATATGGGATGCACAGAAGGAGCAGATTCCTGGTATACATATGTAACCCATTCAGTCTTCACTACCACAGTGGTAAAGAAAAAAAGGGAGGAGTCCTCCCTAAAAAAATTAAATATAATTAAATATTATACCTTAATATATAATTAAATATTATACCTAGGGTTACATACCTTTTATGATATGTAAAAAATGTGATCCTCTTTAAAATTTGGTGGGTAACTTGTTTTAAAGCGGACCTATCACCAAAATATTTACTTTACATAAAAGGGTAGTCAACCCTTTATGTAAAGTAAAAATCATCATCTTTTTTTTTTTACAGGCTCTACCCCTCTGTCTTTATCACTGCAATAAAGCCAGAATGGGAGCGCAGAGCCTCCTGGAATTCTCAAGTCATGTCTCCCAGAAGCTGGCTGCTCATTGGAAGGGAAATTGCCGATCTCACACATGCACAGCAAGATCGTCACTCTTTTTTTCCCCTTACAGCAGACTATATCACCAGATTTTACGCCTTTGCAGTGCGATATCTGGTGACGTAGCCGAAAGATAACAGAGAAAGATGGCAGCACCCAACGCTTTCTCCACGACTGTACGAAGGAAGATTACAGGACCACGTGGGATCCAATCGAGGACATGAGGGATCTGTGGAATTTTTTTTTTAAGTTTAGTTCCGCTTTAACATCTAAAACTGAAATCTTGTACATTTTCAATCTGAACTAGTATTCTTTTTTTCTGTGTTTAGATGATTGTTCTATTTTGTTTTAAAAATGTTATTGCATATCCACTTAAAGTTTATTTGATTTTCCTTTTTGATTTATTGTGTTTTGTCAATGAAATCTTGATCATTTCACATATTGACATTTAGGATAATGCAATACTTTTGTTCTTTATTTGATATTTTAAAATGTAATGCCTTTGCAGACTTGCTGCATGTGGGGAATTTTGTTTGCCTGTGCAATAAATTTTAAATTGACAAGCCAGACTACCTTTTAGCATTAAATATCCGATTTCTATGTATTATTTGAATTAAAAATACAGAAAAGTACAGTTCGTTATGTCATATATTCATACAGATTCATTTATGTCATTTTTGATACTTGATAAAAAATGAAACATTTAAACCCTGTTGAAAACAATATGGACAGTGTAATCTACCAACACTTAGGGCTTTATTTATAAAACAGGGAATCTGACATTCTCTCAAACATTCCCTGGTGAGGATCAATTTCTGCCATTGAAACACATACACCTGGAAGATTCCCACGAGGGAATGTCTGATTTCCTGTTTTGTAGAGCCCTTGGAGCTAACACGCTTTTCCAGTGATAATTAGCAAATGCTCAAAAGTCCTCTTCTATATTCACATTTCCTTTCTTTTCAGTGGAGCCTGTGCAGAGACATCAATGCTGCATTGCAGGGACATTTTAAGAAAATGTATTTAAATACCTAAACCCACATTCATTTGAAATAAAAAAAAAACAGGTGCTCTAATTAATTTGTATCACACATTGCTTCCTTGCAAAAAGATTGCTGAGTATAAGTTACACAATAAAATGCATAATAATACACAAAGACTTGAATGCAGCCTTGTATTCCTGAAAGGAATTGTGTTCTTTTTAAATATAGCAAAGAAATCTCAGCACCCCAGTAACTCTGTAATTTTCATAAAATTGGTATTTTTCTGTAACTTTTGTAAAGTTTTTATGCGTGTGTATATGTGTGTGTGTGTATATATATATATATATATATATATACACTGTATATATTTTAGTGGTATATGTGTTAATAGCACCTATGCTTAATAGCACCTATGCATCCAGATAAAAACTTACTTTCAAATGTTACAGTCAATTTAAATTCAATATCAGCATATATTTACTGTTAAAGTTTATTTATTACATGAAAGAAAAAACACATCACACTGCATAGCTGTGTATATTATGGTTTGATAAAATATTGCATTGTGATCAAATACTGCCATCTGCTGTTAATATCAGGTCTTGCACTTTTATTATATTCAAAGAGTATCAACTAACAGTACTGCTGCAGTTTGAGGCATTATAATGGTTAGTTTTGATTACGTATGTTAAATGTTTTTATTTTCCCCCATGATCAAGCAACACACATTTTAACAAAGGTTTGCCAATTTTTGGTTTATAAAGTGACTTTATGCAAACTTGACTTTGCTGCCTTCTAACCCTACATGCTTGCAAAATCTTTTGCACAAGGAAATCTGCCGCTAAGGTAGAAAAACCCCATCCAGACACCAGATATATTTTTCATTCTGGCAACACATAACAAATGAGTAGAGAAATACGCTACCAATTCTACCTTAACCCTGAAATGAGATAAAAACAAAAAACATGAACGTGGTTTTTAAAATACCCTATGTCTCTCCCCATGTCCCAGTTCCCCCCAACTGCATAGGCTAATCAGACTAAAGCCTGACCCTTGCCCTGGAAGGTTGAATCCATTTTGGAAAATGCAGAGTTTTCAAAGAAGGGGGTGGCCCTCAATGAAGTATTCAATCAGTATGTTACAAAGAATTCAGGGGTCAGGTGCGTGATGTAGAGTGCAGAGGTCAGTAGCATGGAACGCATATAACAGCTGTGTGTAGCACTATAGTGTAAGTGTCTGAAGTATGTAACAGAGTGCAGGGGTCAGTAGTATGTAATGTTCATACACACCTCTTTAGGTATAAACAAGTTATTGCTTACTTTTTCATTTAACCACCTAGCCATTAAGCCCGACCTTCGTTCGGGCAAAAAAAAAATGGCTAGGATGGTTAACCCCGAGATTTTTCCCATCCATACTTACCTGGTCCCCCTGTGCTCATCCAGCGTCGTTTTCATATTCCAGCGTCGTCCTCCGTCCAGCGTCGTCCGTCGATCTCCCTCTCCAGCGTCGGGTGCCAGCGGGACAGGTAAGATGCCGGCCGGCATCTTGTGTTCCGCCGCCCGGCATCTTACCTGGTCCCGCTGATCGTTCCACGTCCTTCTCGTTCCAACGCCGGATGATCTCTGAAGGGAGAAAAAAAAAACGGACGGCTCCTCCTTGCGTGCGTGATGACGTCGGCGCATGTGCGGGAAATTTAGAAACTCATTCATTCATTTTGTATTGGATTCAATACAAACTCCTGTATTCAATCCAATACAAAATAATTCAAATAACTACAAAGTGTGTAATTGGTAAATTCAAACTGTCATTTTGTATTGGATTGGATACAAACTCCCGTATCCAATCCAATACAAAAGATTAAAAAAAAATAAAAGTAAATAACTTGGAAATTCAAATTTATATTTTGTATTTGATTGGATACAAACTTGCGTATCCAATCCAATACAAAATAATATAAAATTAATACAAAGTACATAACTGGTAAATTCAAACGCTCATTTTATATTGGATTGAATACAAACTCTTGTATCCAATCCAATACAAAAAAATAAAAAAAAAAATAAAATAAAAGTAAATAACTTGGAAATTCAAATTCTTATTTTGTATTGGATTGGATACAAACTCCCGTATCCAATCAAAAAAACAAACCCCAATAAATACAGAATCAAAGTTTTAAAAATTGCCACTTATTCCCTGGATGGCTAGTGTATAACACTGTGTCTTATCTTACCTTTGCTGATCTTCGCCTAATTTTGACCATTTGCTGCCTGCTTTGACCTCTGCCTGGACTCCGACATCTCTGCCTGCCGCCTGCCCTGACCTCTGCCTGGACTCTGACATCTCCGCCTGCTTTGACCTCTGCTTGGACTCTGACATCTCTGCCTGGACCTGGACATCACCGCCTGCCTGACCCCCCCTGCCATGGCTTCAAGCTTTGTTTATGTAGTCATGTTTAAGCTGATTTTTGAGTTTTTCCTTTAATTTTATTAAAAGTAATTTTTTTTTTTAAATGATTGTGTGTTTCAAACATTTTTTATATTCATAATATCTACTAGACCCCTGTTCGGACATATTTCTGTAAGTTACAGGTCTACAATTTAAATAAAAAAATTTCATGAAAAACAGTGGATCACTTTTGGTACAGAAATCTAGACCTCAGTGTAACGCTCAGGAGGTTAAGTCCCTCTGCTGGCAAGGCTGGCGGACCCTTCAGCTTCTTCAGTTCTTGGTCCCTGCTCTTGTGTGATGCCTACACTTGTACCTGGGCAGTAAAAAGATGTGCACCTGCCTATCCCACATTCAAGTCATGTGTCTGGGACATGGGATCAATAAATATCACTTTATTTCTGTGTAGGCATCTCTGCCAGGTCTACATGCTTAGTAACCCTTTTATGGTTGGAGGTCCACATTGCATTGGGCAAAGAGGCTTTTTGCGTTGAACAGTTTTCCTCCTCTTTCTCATTGTTGCCCAATTTGTCCATCCAGGCTTGGTAGTACAAATAGAATGTCTGTATTGCTTTGATGTGTCCCTATGACACACAGTGATAGCACAATAGTGAAAAATTAACCCTTGTTGGCTTATAAAACATGTTTTTGTGAAAAAAAAAAACAAAACAAAATGCTGATTTTTACTAATCCCTGCTTACTCCTGAACTTGTTATGGATTGCCCAATCTACCGGCTTAACCTGATTTATCTAGTACTTTGTGGTGACATTTACTATTTTCTGGCTTGATATCAGCTCAGATTGTCTGACTGCTCCATATTTACTACCTTGTTCTTGCTGGGGAATGGTTTCCTTGTTAAGACCTGATACTCTGGTGCTTAAGACTGTACAAGACTTTGGTATTTAAATACATAAGTACTGGTGTATAAACCTATAGTTTGTTTCATAGGATCAGGTTTTGCCATTTGAAGGTACATTTATAAACTCTTTGTGAAAATTCAATATAGGAATCGTTTTATTCTTGGTATAAAAAACAAAAATGCCTAATGAAATCTAAATCATTATGTTCTGTTTCTTTTTTTTTTCTAGCTCCATGTGAAGCAAATTCATTTTTTTGTCATAGTAATATGTGCATTAATAATACATTGGTCTGCAATGGAGTTCAGAACTGTGTATACCCTTGGGATGAAAACCACTGCAAAGGTAAAAAAATGCTACATTGATTGCACAAAGAAATTTATATACTGTAAATGATTATGAATCACTATCCTGTTTGAATTGTGATAAAAATGTCAGAGATTGTGAGACAAACTTTGAACTTTCAGACATATGACTGCGTCTTCGTGTTTATGTACCTGTCATATCCCATCATATCCTATCCTAAAATATTGATTGCCTATACTGCTTGCATTTTAGCCACCAAATTCTTTGGTATTCTATTTTAAATCAAACCACCGCTACCAAACAGCAATTTCAGGACTGTGACACACCCCCTGCTTCTTTGCTTGAAAAGAGAGGATAAGCAGTATTCCAATAAATTCATTCCTCTCTGTAGCTTGTAATCACTGCTACAGTGGATGATTGGATCCCAAAGTTTGCCCTAGTTTCCTTTTAAAATACACCCATTGGCCCTGATTTGTTAAATCTCTCCAGGGCTGGAAAAGTTACACTTCCATCAGTGAAGCTGGCTGATACAGGAAACCCAAAATGGATCTGGCCCACAATTGAAAACATTTCCTAACAAATAGCAAACAACTTTTAGGAAATCTATTCCAGGTTTGTTGGATCACCCAGCTTCACGTATGAAAGTGTAACCTCTCCCGCCTTCGCAAGCTTTTTTAATTAAGGCCCATTGTGTCATAATTCACAGCAGTTGTTGAACCTGTTGGCCAACTAATAGAAATGCATTGCCAATAAGTTTCTAGCTGAGAAACTATAAACTAAACTGTATGATCCCTTTCCAAAAGTCTTTATAATTGGTGCTTATTGGATAAGACAATCAGAAACAGAAAAATACATCATCAAAAGTAACTGCTTCTTTTATTGCTGGTAGATCTTAGAGGTGTGTCTAGTGGTTGGCAAGGTGAGCACCTCCCCTGAGGCATGGGAGTCAGGGGAGCCTTGGTGTCATTGAGCTACTGATGATGACTACAGTGGCAAATCATGCTGCTGGTGGTCTCAAATTGAGTGCCATGCTACTAATAATAGGAACCTCATAGACCTCATCATCATGGGGAGAAGTCAGGAGGGGAGATGCCGCCGACTTGCCAAAGTTCAGGAAGTTGCATCACTTTGCAACCTGAACAGTGGAGTTAGAGTTAATTTCCCCTGCATCTTTCCCATTTCCTCCCTGCAGGTGATGTCTGTGTGTAGAAGGTGTCACACAGGGTACTCTTATTATCTATAAGAGACTATAAGGTTTCACTAGGCAGTGAATGTTGCAGATGTTTGCTGCATTCACCCTCAATATAGTCCGCTTACACTAAATAACACAGACCACAGTGGTTGGGACAACGTGAGAGCATTAACTATATGGGAAATCACTGATCAGCAGACCTGTCCGTTATTGTAAGTTACATAGTTACATAGTAAGTCAGGTTGAAAAAAGACATAAGTCCATCAAGTTCAACCTCTAGGAAAATAAATATATCCCAGATATAAAACCCTATGGACATGGATGATCCAGAGGAAGGCAAAAAAACCCTGTTACAATTTACTCCAACTGGGGGAAAAAATCCTTCTTGATTCTCCGAGACAGTTGGATGTTCCCTGGATCAACAGTTTCTGTTATCTGACACTAGTTGACACTAGAACAGGAATAGAGGAAAAATCTTTTAATAGAGTAAAGTTGTTCTACTGACAACTGTGTAAGAGGGGTTTCCTTCACTTTCTTTCTTTTAATAAAAACATGGCTTTAGATATTCTTTAAATACTTGCTTCCTTTAGCCATGTATTTGCTAACTATATAAAAAAAAATTGTTTTTAGTTGTTTATAAAATATTTTTATTTTGCAGAAAAACGAAAATCAAGTCTTTTTGACCAGCTTACCAATACTAGTGGGACAGTTATTGGCATCTCCTCTTGCATTGTCATCATCCTCATTATAATATCTGTCATTGTACAGATCAAACAGCCTCGTAAGAAGTACATCCAAAGGAAAGCAGAGTTTGACCAAACAGTATTCCAGGAGGTGTTTGAACCTCCGCATTATGAGTTATGCACTCTTAGAGGTACAGGAGCTCCAGCAGACATTGCTGATGTCACAGAAGATTTTGAGAACTACCATAAATTACGGAGATCATCTTCAAAATGCATTCACGACCATCACTGTGGATCACTGACTAGCGCTAAGGGCAGTCGTAGTAACCTTAGCACAAGGGAGCCTACCGTACTACCAGACACTCCAAACCCACCTGCTAAGCCCAGTTTACAACCTATGAACAGAAGAAACATTCTTGTAATGAAGCATAGTTATTCACAGGATGCAGCAGATACATGTGACATTGATGAAATTGAGGAAGTCCCCACCACTAGCCACAGGCTGTCGAGGCATGACAAATCTGTCCAGCGGTCAGTATCAATACATTTTTGATAAAGACTTTTATTTAAGGACTTGTTGTTATCTGCAAAAAAATTACTATCTTTTATGTTGCATCATTTTCCTTTTTGCATCACTTAGTTTATTACATTTTTGAGCTTTAAAAAAAAAAAAAAAAAAAATCAGCTACTGTAATACAATTAGAATAAGCACACAAAAGTTTTTATGTTTAAAAGCTGCACAGCTAGTTTTAGGCTGCACAGTCCCTACAGTGTTCAGCTAGTACATCAAGTACAGAGTACTTGGATTGAATGCAACATGAGAAGTCACTAATACTCCACTATATTGATTTATTGTGAAAAAACTCACCACAGCTATGACAAAAATACCCAAGGGTCCCACCTTTAGAGTGACTCAATAACACTGAGTATATCAAGGAAAGGAACCCTTGCAAGACCCTGAAACATTGTCTATTTTCCCTAGTTACAAAGTTTTTAACAATAAATCATTGAAACACGTTAAAGAAAGTGCTAGTAACTTTTCTTTCTTTTTAACTGGAAACGTTAGTAATACTGAAATAATAAGTTAGCATAGTTCACAAATAAGTTCCAGTGTTCTCCCCAGCCCCTTTTAGCCATGCGTAGCACCCGGCTCTTTTCAGAAACCACCCGGCTGATTTTGGGTGGTTACTGAAGAGTTGGGTCACAATACATGGGCTGCCAACCACCTACAATTTCTTCCCACTCGACACACATACACACACATTTAGATATGTGTGCGTGTTTTTAAATTTTTCAATTTAGTGATCTTTAAAGTAATAGAAAATAAAACATTTTAGAATTTAGATTGCACTTTAGTACATGGTTCTGTCTTACAATTTATTAAGAAAACTAGCAGGACTATTTGGTGAAAAACCATTTTTTATATGCAATGTTTAATAAATGACTTTACAGTACAATAGAAGTTACCTTTCCATAAATCATTGGATGTTATAGCAATTTTTGTATGTTTTCCGTGTTTGTAGTGCATGCATATTTGTGCTTCTGTGTTTGTTCACATGCACTACATTCTTTTTTTGCACATTAAAACCACTTATCTCTTAAAAACTCCTCTCTTCTTTAAGTGTGTTGCATGCCAGTGTGTTTTGTGGTGTGTGATTCACTAATCTAAACATCCCTGAATGTAATCCGTTTTATGCAAACATAATGAGTGAAATAGCCATAACATTCCAGGTTCTGCCTCATTGGGTCTCTAAACAAACATGAAACTGAATACAACACAACTAGAGTATGAGAAGCAAACTAAAGGTAAGTCTAAACTATGTAGCATGTCTTAATTTATTGCATTTTACCTAACTACATTAAATGATCACTAACACCTATGCATGAAAAGAAATGATGCAGTTTAGTGTTTTTAGTGTTCTGGAAAATTGGAATGCAGCTTTTTTTGAATGTGTGTTTACTCACAAGGTATGCACATGTAAACTGATTACTGAAAACTAGGCTAAGGCATCCATCAGCTGGTTCACCTTTCAAAAACTTTAGCAAGTTTTTTCCTTTTACAAGATTTAATAAAGCTCTTCAAGGCTGGAGAGGATGCACTTTTATCAGTGTAGCTGGGTGATCTAGTAAACCTGGAAAAGTCATTTGCTATTTGTTAGCAAATATTTTCAATCCTGGACCAGATCTAGCTTCACTGATGAAAGTGTATCCTCTCCAGCCTTGGAAAACGTTATTAAATCAGGCCATTTGTCTTAGATCTGTGTGTGAGTGATTACAGTGAACATGTCAGCTGTTTAAAACGTTTTGGGTTTAATGTCTCCAAAGCAGAAAATGGCACAATACATTATTCTGTGTGCCTTTTTAAACTAGTCAAGGTATTTGTCAGGTTTAGGGAAGCCAGAGAATGGTAAATTTATGGCATCTTCTATATTGGTTTGTGTCAAAAGTTTTGATGAGTGTTATCATCAGATATAAAGCCCATACAAAATATTGTGGAAGAAAATCTTTAGCTATATCTGGCTGGACATAGAGTTAGTCTCAGAACACTGAAGCCTCCATTGTTAGCCTCATTTGGAATATGACTATTTAAAGGCTTTCTCACAAACTCTTATGGACATTTCCCCTCTAAAGCAAGGACATAATGACCACCTCTGCCTTCCCTGGTCATGGGGATGGGGAACCAAAACGGGAGCTGGTCAGCAGATGAGGAATGGGCCATGTGGCTTCCATCCTCACTATTACTTTATGTAATTACTAACTGCAAGCTGCTGTCCTTGCATTTTCTCCCTGCCCTTTTCAGTGGTAAAAAACACTAAATGGAAGCGGGGAAGTCGAAAAAGATGCTAGGAATGTAGTAAACTGCTTAGCTGTTCATTTCAGACTGGAAAATTCTTGGTATGTACAGAAAATGCAATGGACCCAAGGTCCTTCCAAGGGGCCTATCTAAAACTTTGCTGAGGTCCTCTTGATTTCTCTCTTAGTACTTCATGGATAAGGTGTTAATTAAAGAATTGACCACTATTAGTCACAGACTGATTTTTATTTTTACTCAACATCACAGCACATTAGCAAAGCATTGCAGTGTTTTACTACATAATTACTTTTTATCTTTTTATAAGGTATATTGCTCCAACTACACATTAATGTGTAGTTGATAACTAGATCTAGCTACCATAAGTATTATAACTCCTTCCATTGTATTTTAGTGGCTTATGGTAATTAGGCTTTGCTAACAATCAGATGCAACAGGTAGAATTATATTACAGGTTGTTAGTAACAAAAGGTTACAGTAAGGATGAGAAAATTACTTAATGTAATAGGTAGAGATTTAGGTGTTAGATTACAAGTTTTTGTTTGGGTGCTTCAAGAACTGTGAACATACGTTTTTTTCCCACAATGACCTGCCCTGATGCACAAATAATTTTTAATTTGCTTCTGTTGATGACACAATTAACAACAAGTAAATATTAACAAGTTTAACATGTTATTCTACTTTTATAGGCAGTACCGAAAATTTTATTTTAAATAAAATGAAGAAAAGTAATCTCCAGTGCATGCTACAGTACTACCAGTTGTATTTAAACATAAAAATGAAAAAAACTGTAATAAAAAATGCCTACATGTTAATATTTTTTCTAAACCTTTTGCAACACAAATTAAATTATTTAGATTAAACATTTGAATTAGACTATAGTAGAAAATATTACTATATAGTCCCTATACACACTATTGCTCAATACTAGTAAACAGAAAAAAACATTAATACAATAAAAAAATGCTGGTATGTTTTGATGAAATTAATAATGGGGTATAGTTATGAATTCACATGTCGCTTGAACTTAGATTTGGTCATTCGTTAGTTAATTGGTCACTAAGTGTCAGAATGAGTCTTAGTTTAAAAAAAAAACACTTTGAAATAAGCAATGCATGGGGATTTGAATGGCTATGTACTAAAATACAGCTAAATTGATAGGCTAAAAAATTTAAAATACAGTTAAATGAGTTAAATTAAAAAATAACTTTTAAGCATTAAACAATATATATATATATATATATATATATATATATATATATATAATGAATATTTTAATGAATAGGAAAGCACCTAAATATGTAAAAAAAAAAAAGCTTTTATTAAATAGAAGTGTGATGGCACTGAGAAGTGACACTCAAGTACTAATTCAATTAAAAATACTGTGGCACCAAAGATTGGGGGTTTTATTTTGAGTTATAATACCACACTTGGATACAGTTAAAATTCCAAATTTAATAATTACACATATGAAAAAATATCAAAAATTTGAACATATAAAAGCGTTAAAATATCAGTGTAATAGAAACAGTTTTTTTAACTTAGCTTTTAATTTTTAAACATAATTATTATGTACAGGATAGTTTCTCTTATGTGTTTTGCAGAGTCTTCTCTGCTTCATCAGACCAGAAACTATGTTAGATAAGTGAAGTACATGGGTTTCCTCTAAATATATAAGAATATAATAGATATAAATTCTTTATGATAACAATTTTCAGACTGAGAGATGTGATTTTGATTAGTACAGCCTTAACTCCCCCTAGCGGTTATCCCGAGTGAGACTTGGGGTGGATCTTACCTGCAAAAAGCAGTAATTCTGAGTCACACTCGGGTCGCCAAAAACATAAAAAAACCCCACTTACCTTGTTCCTTTGGTGTCCCTCGGCATCCTGCTCGTTCCTTTTAGGTCCTCGGAATACGTTTTCTTCCTTCAATCTTCAGCCGGCGATTGCGGAGACGTTCTCCGGGGTTTCCTGGTGAGGTCGGTGCATGCGTTGGTGCAGGCAGTAGGCACAGCGGGAAATTCAATTAATTTTGTGATGGATTCAATACAAAATACCTGTATTGAATCCAATACAAAGAAATCTTTTTACTATCTCCCTCTCTCTCTCTCTCTCTCTCTCTTTCTCTCTCTCTCTCTATATATATATATATATATATATATATATATATATATATATATATATAAAATGTCATTATATATATATTATACATGCTACTGTTAAGTTATATTACATGTTTTAGTATTTTTATGCAGCATTATTTTAACAGTGTTTCTTTATTCAAAGTTTATTATTAAAAGTAATAAATATTTGACATATTTTGGTGAGTTATGTAAGAATTATAGGCCTACGATGGAAAATAAATTTCCATGCCAAAGAAATGTAACGCTTTTTGCGTGAAAATACAGACAGAATCGGAATGCCAGAGGGGTTAGGAGAAGACGCAGATTTTCCTGAAGGAGATATGGTGGTAATACCACTTTGTAGTGAAACAAGCAAAAAACCAGATAACAAAAGTTATATGGAAGTTTGTGAGAGGTTCCTGGTGTTTATAAAGGGAGATCTTGTTTTTCAGTGTTGTTTTCACTATTCATGAAGCAAAAGGGTAAAAATCCTCAGGAAAATAAAGACCACAAGATGTATTCAATGTAGTGGCCAAAAGCAGAGGAACTAACTCAATTACCAATAAAAATGTAGAGGGTCATGCTGGCAGTGGTTAGTAAGGGTAGGAAAAAAAAATAATTGTTCTGTTTTTGAGGTAAATACATAGTTGTCCTACAGTGTTTCAATTGAATTAAGACACACAATATCCAAGACATAATTGTCTAATACTAGTAAAATAAGATAAAATAAAACACAGAACTGTGCTTTGTGCATTATTATTGTCCTTGAAAGACCTTCTACACAAATGTAATCATTCAATTTAAAATAATAGCAAAAATTAAAATACTGAAATAATGAAAAATATTGCACCATTATGGAGTGAGAAATACTGCCTGTATGTTTTTCATTACTCGATAGCCCACAGTTTAATAATCTCAACACAATTCTGCATGTTAAAAGTTGTTATAAAAAGTCAAGTCTGATTTTCAAGATATTATAGAAACTTTGAGTTTGATGTAATATTTTGCCCCTTTGAAGTTTAATGAAAATAATATAATATAAATAATAACATATTAATAAAAACATTCTCTACCTGGAGGCAGAGCTCATTCTAAAAAAGCTTGTGACATTATTTGAGTTGATCCCCGTGTAAACAAAAAGAAATGAAAGCAGGATGTAATTTTGTGCAGAGACATATTTAAGCCTTTGATCTATTTACACATTTGATGGTGGATGAATGTACAGTACACCTAAATAATCGCATGGTGGTCATCTGAGAAAACAACATTCTTATATTGGTAGCAATATTAAAGTAAAATGGACCAGTGCTTTCATTTGATCTCCTGTTCTGAATGATTGGCTTCTGTGGCATACCCTAATGTTCACTTATAAAATGTCCATAGTTTAAATTCATTTAAAAAATAGGCAAACAAAAGCATGCAAAAAAATTGTCTGTTAAGCCACAAGAAAGTGAGCTTGGGATTGCCATGGATTTCCATTATGCCAATGTTCAGCTTTTTTTGTTTTTATTTCCATTCTTCCTAATTCCCTTCCAGTAGTATCTATAGGAAAATACATATTTCAGTAAAAGTGGCAGAATAACGACACAATTTAACAGGTAGCGGGTCTTTTCTTTAAGGTCAATATTTAAAAATGTTTAAATGCTTTACCGTGCTAGGGAAATGCCTTAAAGGTGGTAATGTTTTTTATGAAAAAAGTGGGGTTCCCCTTAGAAGTTATTCAGTCCCTAAATATTCTGTGTACGGATCTTCTGTGTAATGAGGTGATAGATGCTGGACATTTTTTTTCTTTTTTTCAAATAGTATGTGTTTGTGTTTAGAGTGGGATCCACCTTAATGTTCCAACTGAATTACTCTAAATTATTTTGCTTTTTATAATACCAATATAAAGTTATAATAAAATGATGAAATAACAGGAAATATGTAAAATAAACATCCCTTACCCCCAAAAAACAGTAGGCTCTCGCCTTGTAAAACAAAAGCAAGATATTACTAATTAGTAATATAAAGTAATGCAAAGTATACTGTTACAAGGATGGGACAGTTAAAGTATATCTTCTTCTCTGTGTTATAAAGCTGCAGAGCACAAACAAAAACCTCATATCATTCTCCGTTTCAAAATGTTTTGCCTGATGTAAATTAAGGTAGATTAAACAACATTAGTATTTATTGCTTTAAGAACCAGCAATGTCTTGGCTACTTTCTTTGTGTTTGACATTGTCTGAAACCTCTCTTCTAGAAATAAGGTGACATACTATGCCTTATAGATAGCTAACTAATAAGGCTGATGAAGATTTGCATTGACCAGGACGCACTCAATTAGCTGATGGTCATGCTAGAATCTTTCAATATTCTGTTAATTTTGCTTATGCTTAAAATATAAAATGTACACAAAGGGCTATATTTTAAAACAGGGAATCTGACATTCCCTGGTGGGAATGAATTACTGCCATTGAAACACATAGACCTGGAAAAATCTCACAAATCAAAAATGATGATTAAAAAGAACAAATATACATTTATTTAGGAGGGGGTTCTATTTTATTGCATAACAGGACATATTTTTTATAGTTAAATATTGTTTTTGCATGGCTTGACAAGCAGTGATAACTGTGATTGTAAATCTGTGGTTCATGATTTATAAATGCTGTGCTATTTTAAAAACACTTTGTGACTTTAATATCACCATATGGATTAGATTTCATTATTCTCACTGAATGCGTGTTTTATGTAAACATTGTGATTGTACAATCTTTTTATGGATCATAAACTGTTATATGTTAACATGATTATTTCTGTTTTTGCCTTTTAGGGGGAAGTGTTTTAATTATTTGTTTTGCTTTCAGAGAAGAACTTTTTGCTACTCTAGGAGACAAATGGTTATGCTCTTTAGAAAATTCTCACATTCATCTTCAGAGAGTGGACTCTGTTCTAAACTCATTCCACTGCCTTGTTACATAATAGGACTTTCAGACACTCCTACCCTCAATATGAAGATTCTGCTACTCAATGACATTTGTTGTAATTTGGTTGCTGGCCACCAAGTGCTCCTTAGTTTTTAAATACATTTTGAAATTTACTGGATACTTGAAGAAGAATCTAGTTACTGATTGCAGATACCCCAGCATTATTTGGTATCTTTCTTTAATGAGCTGAAATTTGATTTTATGTTTTATGAAACAAAACAGATGTGAAGCAAAATATAGTTAATTTCTCTTTATAATCTTTATTAATTTGTATGTAATTTGCATCTTACTAATTCCTTGAAATAAATAGTCATGGTTTTTAAAGTTAATTATTTGAATAAAAATGAAAAGTACAACATCCACCTACAATTGGAATAATAAAAAATTCATACAAATGAGAATATTTTCATATTTTTTTTCTCAATGGCAATAAGAGATTTATCTTCATTTGTGTTTATTTATTTTAGTTATCAATGCCGTTTTTGCTTTGTTGCTTTTCTGCATCTGGTAATATATTTAAATTGGCATTCTGTATACAGATTTCTTGGGTAGCTAAAATTTGTGGAAATTATTTTCAGTCTAGAAATTCAAAGCTTAGGTAAGGTAATGTTTCCTTGCACAATGAAACAATAAGCATGCATTATAATTTAATATTATTAATTATTTACCTCCCTTTTTATTGCTTGCAAATCGTACTATGTTATATTAGTACATCAAATAATGTATAGAATTTCCTAGAAATTAATCATAATGTTTCTATTTACAAAATGAACAAATGTATTGAGCTTTAAAACAAGATGAAGAATCATTTGGAATTTAAAAGACTCCTATATACCCAATAATTTAATACCATCAGTAAACAGATAAGGCTCGAAAGCCAGAAGGTAATATATATGAATATTTCATTTTTTTTTCTTTTCATGTTAAGTGATGGAAAATGTAAGCATATTTTTTAAGAAGAGCTTTTCCATGGATTTGTGTTAAGAACCTAAATGAAGTACAAAAATAACTTTGATTTGTATGTTATTTTTTTAAGTAAACTAATAAATATATTGTATCTCATAACATCTATTAAAATATACTTCCAAAATGTATTGCTGCTCGTCTGGATACCTTTAATCCCTTAACACCAGAATACCTAATAAAAATTACATTAAATGTTAAAACAATTCCACATAGGGCTTCTAAATTATTTATTACTATACTCAATGTTTTCATTTTTTACCTTCAGAGGAATTTTTTGGGATATTGTCCGCCCTACTTCCCTACTTGCAACCTTCTTACCCCTACTGTACGATTGATGGGGCTCGCAGACCCATGGTATTGCCAGTAAGCACAGGCTTGCAGTGAACATTTCGATTCAGCACTGTCAGTTATGCTCAAAATTTATTTGTTTCCATAAAAAGCCTTTATTAGTTGTTCTAGCATACAGGCTTTCATTTACAGCAAAATGAGACAGGCATCCCTGTAAGCATGTTTTTAACTGGTAACTATGCAATCTGTCAAAGCCTGCCTTCAAACTTTGTCACGCAATTACAACATTTGAAATATGCATAAAGATATTGCTGAGTAGCAGCAGTATACAAGTATATTTAATAAATAAAGTTACTTGTAATCTTAAGGTGTGTTTGATTTGAATAATTCATCATAAAACCAATTTTTATGAAAAATACATTTTCCAGAGTTTTTTCAGCACTATTATCATAAACGAACCATATTGCAACTTATAGTGTATAGTCTGAAAATTTTTTTTAAAACAATAATAAATTAACAAACAATAGCATTAATAAAAAAGGAATGGTAATACATGTTATGCTTACATGATAATGATACATAAGATATTTTTTTTAATTTAAAACTTTTGAGGTTGATCCTTTAAGATTAGGGTTAACAGTACATTATACCCTATTGGATAAATGTATAATCCACAGTTTACATTTTCCAATAGATATTCAAAGGCTCAGATGTATTTATATTTTACAATTTAGAACAAACATTGCTTGTTAAGTTTATGGTGTCTGTTTATAAAGCAGTTGCCAAACATTCCCCATTGATATTTAAAATGTGGATGTGGGAGATTCTCCATCAAAGAATGTGAGATTCACTGCTTCATAAAAAGTATTTACATTTTTATCATTATTAATCATTTATGTAATTTAAATAATACCAAGCATCTCTGTATTTCTAAATTTTTTTTTTCTAATAATTCCTAGTAAATGCAAAAAAAGCATTTTTTGTTCCAAGAATAGTATATATTTTCTTTTTTTCTACCTAATTTCCTATTTAAAATGTCTTAGGCAGCATTTTCACAGAGCGTCAGTGGGATGGCTAGCTGACAGCTGCTTTGTCCCATTAACACCTGCCATAGCTAGTGTCTAGAGCTCTCATTCATTCAAAGTTACGGAGACAGAAACGCCTTAAAAATGCAGCCTTAGCCTTAAAAGGGTTGGAAGCCCACCTGTAACCCCAAAACAGAAGATAGATGAACTTATCATTCTACAATGTACGAGTCTTCCTTTGAAACTGTGATTCATTCTACTTTGTTGTACATTGGTCTTATTGTTAGACAGAACTCTTCCAATTCCCATGGCCATAAAGAGTATCAAAGTCTAAGGTATTCTTGTAAAAGAGACCTCAACTATAAACAATGGCTGAACAGCAGTACAAGCAGGTAAAGACTAAACACTGAAGGACTGGACCTAGAATGAAGGAACCAAGCTACAAACCTACAGAATGTAGATATATAGAAAGTTACCAAAGATAAGCCTCAGCTGTTCAAAAAACATGCAAAAGCCCAAACAAGAAGACAAAGGACCTGATTTAATAAAGTTCTCCATACATTCCATTGTACATATAGAGAGTTCTCTTCCCAACTATTAACTTTAAGATCTTTACAAGGGACAAGAGGCCACGTTTTGCGGAAAAGAAGTTTCAGCTCTGTAAAAGGAAGGGATTCTTCACTGTAGGGTCTGTGAAAATGCGAATTAGACTCCCTCAGGGAGTAACTACTATAGATTGATTTAGGAAAAAGCTGGATGCTTTTCTAGAAGCACAGAATATCACTGGGTATTAAGGCTTTAGAGTAAAGATAACAGAAACTGTTGATCCATGGAACATCAGATTGCCTCATGGAATCAGGAAGGAATTTTTACCCCTGTTGGAGGGGTTTTTTACCTTCCTCTGGACCAACTATATCCATACGGTTGGTATGGATATAGTTTATTTCCCTAGTGGTTGAACCTTATGGACCTGACTAATTATTTAACTGTGTAACATAGTGAAACATGTATATGAAACTGGGGGCAACTGGCCTTAATCAAAATCCAGTTTTACATTATTATTCCTAAAACAAAACATTTTTGAATTCGTTATACAATTTATTTCCGTACTTTGTTCACAGTTCAGAAAAATTGAGCACTGGAGATCTATCTCTATATTAAACAAACAACCTAAAAGTGACTTCTTAAATTTTTCTCTTTCCACCTATCCTCACATAAAATGTAAATGTTAATAACTTTGTGATGCATAATATTTTAATTTCTAGGAAAAGGGGACAAAATCAAATTGTCATCTCAATCTTGACACATCTGTAACAACATTATCGTTTGAATAATAGTTATTTTTCACCCTAAAATGTTACTTATCAATCCAGTTATTTTATTACACAATATTTAAAACTTTATACAGTTAAAGAGACAATGGTTTAAGCTTGACATGTGTGCCCCACGCTTTATGCAATGTTTTGATGCACATAATTTGGTAGATGAAGTCAGCAGATCTTTACCTCCTTCACTATGCTAATTTAAAAATCCCTCACAAGATGATAATTTACTTTGCTAAAAGAACAGCTTATTTTCCTTGAGTAAATCACCCCCTTAGAGTTTTGAACTTGCAACAAATGAACAATGATTTAATAATGTATCTTATATAAAGGCTTTTACATAGTAGTATGTGGTTATATTTCGGAATATTATTTTGCAGATGCCTAAACATGTGAAAAGCACCCACACATGACTGGGTATCAAATAAGCCGGATTTTGTGTTTCAGCAAAATAGATATTGTGGGCCTGATTTATTAAAGCTCTCCAAGGCTGGAAGAGGATACACTTTCATCAGTAAACCTTGGTGTTCCAGCAAACCTGAAATGGATTTCCTAAAGTAATTTGCTTTTTGTTAGCAAACGTTTACAGTCTTGGACCAGATCCATTCCAGGTTTTTTGGATCCCCCAGTTCACTGATAAAAGCGTATTCTCTTCAGATAATTTTTTTTTAGTAAAGATTCTACATTTTTTTTTTTTTGGTACTAAATCACCTTGATTGTCTTCATTCCCACTCACAAATATGTATGTATTTTGTTTGGTTGATGATATACTTAGGTAGTTGTTTTTAGATAATATAAATAGAGCTACAGAAACACTTTAGGGCATCTCTGAATTCAGATCGAACCTGTTCATCTTTAGTTTTAGTGGGTAAATGTAAGTAAATCATGCATCTGGCATATTCAATACCTTCATCTATCATAAATTATAATACGTTAAACAGATATGATATACACAGGCATCCATGTGATTGCACTTCTCTACTTGAAGCATTTTTCCAACTACAGATAATTATGTTGCAGGTTACAGCTCTAATATTTATATCCATAATTATATCAAAAACGTGGACTAAGGGAAACCTGACATAACATTAGCACACTCTAAATCTGATAGCAAAATAAATGTCTCTAAATATATGACATGTCATATCAATTACTCAAATTGTACAACACAGTCACAGCATCACTATTGTAGATTCTATACCCAGACTCTACATAACTTATTAAAGGGTAAGCATAGTGTAGTTTTCTAACTTAATTGTCTTACACCTACTGATAATATGATGACCATGATCTTTATGCTTCTTTGACGTACAAAATGGTAAATAGGAAACATGAATCCAACTCAATCAATCTTGAAAGAAGAATGAAAATTGTATTGAGTGTTACTACGTGTTCACCAAGATTTTTTTGACCTGACAATGCCTTCAGATAAAGAATCTTGGTTAATTTTCAAATCACTTCACTAGATGGTTCTGCGTCTTCATGTAAAGTGTATACCAAACATATTATTAGAGTTTGTTATACCCTTTACATGAGGACACAGCACCATCTATCGGTAGCCAACAATTGTGCAGAAAAGATCATTTAAATGTGACACATCATAACCAACTCCAAAGAACAAAATACTTTAACCTGCATAAATTGTCAAACGAAAGAAACAGACTAAGTCCATTTGATTTTATTTTTTTCTCTTTTTAATTGAATATTTTAAAAATAACACACCATTGATGCATTTATTTACATTTATTGTATTGTTTTTTTTGTTGATTACTGTTTTAAATGTTAACAGTAATGGCCACATTTTGTGCCCTGGGTGTTATAATGTAGTAAATGCAGTGTCCTTTTTTAAGGTAAAAGGAGGTACCTGGTTTTATATTAGAATAATATATAGATTTATTTTATTTATAGCAGCACCACACAACATACCTTGCTTAATGGAACACAAAGATATAGTCGTATCATTTACCTTTATTTAGTAGAATGTTCTAATAGGTGATCCAATGGGAAAACTGTTACCTATTGCAAGTACATGGTTGTGTCCTTGGTTCCTGGATCACTTTCACCTTAAGCAGATATGAACATGCCATAAGCATTTTAACTGGCAAAGCCTAGTCTACCGTAGATTAAATAAAACATTGTTAACTTCTTAGCTATGACATGGTTAATTAGCTAATCTAAGGCTTTATATTTACTATATACCATAATGGTGCTAATAAATTGTGTGTGATTTATTAAATTCAAATATTATTAAAAATAATTGTATCACGTTTTGTAGTTTTTGGGGTTCAAATGATATACATTACATAACATTGTTTTAGATTGTTGCAACAACATTTAGTATATTTTTGCACAGTTTTGCATCTTTGCAGCCAGAACCATGTCACCGGATTGGTGATCTTGACCTTGAAATACATTTTGGGGGCTTTTAAGGTGCCATACATATTTAAAGTAATTTTGTTTCTTACAAATTCACAAAGTATGCACAAAAGATTGAACAGATGGATAAACAGTTTTTTGTTACCCACAATATATATATATATATATATATATATATATATATATATGACATACTTGTACTGTATGTGTCTAAAATCTGTCAAAGTCTGTCCAAACAACAAAGAGCAAATCTTTATGGGTTAATGTATGCAGGTTTTATGAATTTGAAAGAAAAAAGAAAGAACATTTTCAAAAAAAAAACTCTAATCTAATTATAAAACAGGGAATCAGACTTTCCCTCAAACATTCTCTTGTGGGAATCTTCCAGCTCCACCTGTTTCAATGGAAGTAATTGATTTCCATCAGGGAATGTTTGAGGGAATGTCAGATTCTCTGCTTTATAGAGCCCAATGAGTGACCTGGTATAGATGTAGCTGCTCAATATGTGCTTATGTCTAAATCCATCCATAATAATTTCCAACGTGAACATAAAAGAGTTCAAACTCACATTCAACATTTAAATTGGTAACACAGCAACATATATAATGAAAGCAAAGTCCGCCCAAAAACCCATTTTGTTATATTTATAATATAACCCATATACACACTCACATATTATATATATATATATATATATATATATATGAATATATAGTGGTATACCACCCTTGTGGGATCACCTTTTCTGGGGTAAAAGGTACTCTCAGACTACAAGAGAGGTGTATGGAGCACACTGGAGACAGTAGAAACGGTTGAAACTGACCTGCAGTCAGTTTTTTTAAAAGGTTGCAAAAGATAAAAAAAAACAAAAATAAATCCTAGCCAATCAGGCACTAACTAAACATCAGGCAGATTCTTCTCTACCAATTGGTGGCTAACTCAGCCAACTCAACACAAATGTTCCAGCATGTGCTTCTTTTCGAGTCACTCCCTTGTTGCCTTGGATATGTGTTTTCGGTCATTGTCATGCTGGAATACCCGTCCACGACCCATTTTCAATGCTTTGGCTGAGGGAAGAAGGTGCTCACCCAAGATTTGACGGTACATGGCCCCGTCCATTGTGCCTTTGATGTGGTGAAGGTTTCCTGTCTCCTTAGCAGAAAAACACCCACAAAGCATAATGTGTCCACCTCCAATGTTTGACGGTGGGGATAGTGTTCTTAGGGCCATAGGCAACATTCCTCCACCTCCAAACACGGCGAGCTGAGTTGATGTCAAAGAGCTCAATTTTGGTCTCATCTGACCACAACACTTTCACCCAGTTCTCCTCTGGATCATTTAGATGTTCATTGGCAAACTGCAGACGGGCCTGTACATGTGCTGTCTTGTTTTCTTGATGACTATGGTCCCAGCTGCCCTGAGATCATTGACATGTTCCCCCTGTGTAGTTCTGGGCTGCTTCGGCACAATTCTCATGATTATTGCAACTCCACGAGGGGAGATTTTGCATAGAGCCCCAGACTGAGGGAGATCGATAGGTATTTTGTGTTTCTTCCTTTGCAAATTATCGCGCCATCTGTTGTCACCTTCTTATCAAGCTGCTTGGCAATAGTCTTGTAGCCCAGTCCAGCCTTTTGTAGGTCTACGATCTTGTCCCTGGATAGTTTGGAATCTGATTCAATGATTGCTTCTGTGAACATGAGTCTTTTATACAGATACTGTAACAAGCTTGGATTAGAAGCACTCCCTTACAGAGGGTGCTCCTAATCTCAGCTCGTTACCTGCATACAGTGAAGACACCTGGGAACCTGAAATCTTGCTGGTTGATAGGGGATCAAATACTTATTTCACTCATTACAATGCACATCAAGCTCTGACTTTTGACACTTGGTTTTTGATGGTTCTTTTGTTGTTATATATATATATATATAGATATATGAATATATATATATATATAGATATATATGGTAAATTTAGATTAGGTTAAAGGTTAATATTTGCAATAGGTCTCTTCATCATTTTACATAGTATTTTTGAGTTGAATTTTCTTTAGTCAACTAAATGAGTTCCTGTCAGCTCTTTTCTTTGTAGTTATACTAATAGGCATGACATTTACAATATTGTCAGTCTTAATACTCCATTGACAAATGGAAGGCTATGAGGGCACAGAGTACTTCGGGCTTTGTAATATTCACCCTCCTGCCCTTCTTAAATTGACATGTGAATTTTGATTTATTTACTTGCCCTTTCTATGGGCATAAATGCTCAAGGGAAACTCATTTAATCTTCCACATGAGAGATTTGTCACCACTAAGGAATGCTTGCTGTCTTAACTTGTCACTCATTGTAAACTGAAATCTGTATTGGAATTTAAAACTTAAACTCTGCTATATTTGCTATTAAACGTAGATTACATTATTTTTTCTTTCTAGAGAATTAAATCAGTCATCATTTTACTTGTAGAAAATTTCATAAATTGTTTCACACATTCGGAATTGCCTTAAATAAAAGTATATCTGTTGCTGAGAAACTCACAACATCTAACTTCACTAACAAAATGTGTTATTTTATTGACTCAGTTACTTCAATGTGGATATCTGAAAATCGCTCAGTAAAGCTTGGCCGAGAATGAATGGAAGCAGTAAATAACCATACGGTATTGCATGGGAAAGTTGAAGCCAAATTAGTGTGAACCTATATAATAATATAGTTATGTAGTCTATCCTGCTACCTCAGGTTCCTACCTGATTTGTAACTGTCCAACTGTATGGCCCTGGTCCAGCGTCAGTATTCACCAGGTGCCTGACCCCCAATCTAACGCCTATAGACATTGGGAGACTGGTTGTGCCTCCCAGCAAATGGTTACCCCCAGGACTACTGTTTGCAAGGAATGGCATCTGGGGAAGGACTGGCAGAGGACCAGGAGCCTACAGATAATACAGTAGAAGGTGCTTACAGAGGCTAATCCAGAATACTAAGCCAGAGGTCATACACGGATCAGTCCACCAGACAAAGTATCCAAGGGTAAATACAAAGCAGAATTGGGGGTCACAGGCAGCATACAATCCAGGTGTCAGGAACAGGCAAAGGTCAGCAACAGTAAATCAAACGAATTCATACACTAGCAGAAAGTCAACCTAGCTCAACCCTACAACAGACACACATTATTGGGAAACGAGAGGCTATAAAGACCCAGCAGCCAATGGCAGTGCAGAACTAAGATCAGGAACTACTCCGCTAATTAGCCTCAGCACAACTCACAAATCGCCTTCATCTGCACACAGTCTCTGAGCAGGGGATGCCAAGAGACCATTTACAGCCAAAGGGAAACCAGGGATGCCGCAGATTGCAGACAGCTATTTGCCAGATCTTCCCTGGTGCTGCAAGTGATGCTGTTGAAAGGATTATAAACAGGGCGTGTTGACCTGCAGTGACCTTCAGGGGTCCTTGTACATCCACATGCGGAAGATGATCTTAACTTATATTAAATAAATATAAAGAAAAAGATGTCAGAACAGTTACCATTAGAACTTCATCAAATAATTTTTATTTCCCTATCCTTTGTCATCGGTTGTGACCCTTCTAATTGAATAGAAGGTGATTTTAATGCTAAGCTGTTTATGGCTTGTTAAACTTGCATGCTTAGTGTCTAGGCCTAAGTTTAAACTTATTGGTTATAATTACAAATGTTAAACTTTTTCATATTAGGTAATAAAAATATCAGTAATAAGGGGCAATTTGCATTTCATGCAGCTTATCTTTGGTATATTATTTAGTTATGATGTAAAATCGATGTTTATATTATGGTGCTGAATATATTCCCATAGGCAAATGTTAAACTTGGCTGGTTTGGCTGGTTTTGTAAAAGTTGACCTCAGCAGCATTCCTGTTATAAGTTTCACATGCACTAAATGAATAAAGCCATCTGCACTGTAAAAAAAACAACTAGTAATTTTTGTAAGTCCACTTTTTATTTTATGATTCTACCAATAAATTAACTCAGAATACATATAATGAAAACAAGAAAAAGGAAAACAAGAATGAAAAAAACACAAGAGTGAAAAATGTATGAAGTAACCTTCAATTTGTTACCTTTGATTGGAGATCCACCATTAAATTCCCCTTGTGATAGACTTCCTGCTTCTCAAAACTTCTGTTCTGGCATCTTTCTCATCAGGCTGAGTATAATGATCCTATAAATGTGCTTTTATCATACTGTCACAAATAACAAGGAGGGGAGGGAAACAGAAAGGTAAATACAAGGCACTAGGCCTCCAATGGCTAGGGAAATGGGAATGGTCACCCCTTACAGACACCCTAACCTAGCCCTAACTCCTGACCGTATGAATATCCCCTCAT
The DNA here is from genome assembly GCF_032062135.1 of Pyxicephalus adspersus. Lineage (NCBI taxonomy): Eukaryota > Metazoa > Chordata > Amphibia > Anura > Pyxicephalidae > Pyxicephalus > Pyxicephalus adspersus. The sequence continues at coordinate 52,777,336 of NC_092862.1, read as the reverse complement.
GGTGGGAATACTCATACATGGGAACCTAGGCCCTAGTAGCCCTGAATTGCCCTAGGAGTAGTGACTGGGCTTGAGACTACTGGTTCCTTCCCTGAGGCCTCCCTGAGGCCTAGTAACAACAAAAGAAGTTCAATCTTATCTTATCTTATCTTATCTTAATTAGCAAATAGAGGAGCAGGAACTCTGGAGAGGACAACACACCAGCTCTTCACATCCCAAAAGTGAATATCAACCGCATAGCATGAAGTGTGAGGCCAGACTAAATGGAGGAGCTGTAATGACCACCAGCTGCAGTTGAGACAAGAGGTGTGGTACAAACAACAACACTGAAACAAGTAAAAACAAAGAGACCATTAGATAACCTCACGTGCAGCTTGTCTCACAGATCTTCTAGCCTTGGTCACGGAAGGGACCGCTAAAATGGAGAATGCTGACATTCTCAAACATGCCTGTGACATCACCAGGTAGAAGTGTATTTCCTGCATAAAGGAATGGAATATTGCTTTAGCAGGATAGTCTTGTACAGAGCTTAAAGTGAACTAAAAGTAAAAAATTGCAACCAGGCAGTCACAATTTTTTATTTACACTCACCTGTCCTTTCCCCATCACAGGCACTGCCTCTTCCACTCCTTTTACAGGTGTTGGATCTTTGACCATCTTGATAGGCAAGGCCAGGATGACTTACTCCCACTCACATACACGGGAGTTTAGTTAGCTGTGAGACGCCAGTATTCTGCAATTAACTGTGCATGAACAGCTTACTGTATTTAGAAAAAAAGATTGTGAGCAGACAGGTAAGCATGTTTTATTGCAGTTGGAGCAACATCTGGCTGTTTGTATTTTTGGAATACAGAACTTTAGTTCCACTTTAAGAACTCTGCTTGAAGGCTGCCTGCAATGAATGGTTTGTCCTTTGTGAATCTACTTTAATGCAAACTGTACTCATGCCTGTTGGCTTTAGGTATCTGCCTACCCAATATTGGTTTATCATAGAACAAAACCCTTATATCCTTAAATGGTTTACTGATAAAGACAATATATTCCTTAGGACCCATGTCCTAAGCTTATCATCTGGCTACAAAGAGTTTTTACATTTAATAAAAGCAAAGGGCCAGCAATAGTTTATAAGTTTTAATGATTATGTAAATGGGAACAAGGGATGTCACAACAAGTGGAGCTGTTTTCTATTTAACTTTATTGAAGACACACAATCTATAATAGAAATATTTGAGGGTTTAGTGAAATAAACAAAATAGAGAAATTATTTTTTTAAGAAAAAATGATGCAAATAAATTATTGCTAGCATAAATATGTATTTAAAGTTTTGCTAAGCAAGAACAGGCCACACAAATATCTGAGCTGTCACAGAGTATACTGCTTTTGAACTCATTGCATGTTCAGTTTTTGCAATTAAATGTCAACTTTGATCATATTGAGTAGCAAATGAACAAAAGAGAAATAATATAAACTTGCTACAAACTCTATTTCTAAAGCAGGGAATCTGACATTCCCTCAAACATTCCCGTGTGGGAATCTTCCAGGTCCATGTGTTTCAATAGCAGTAATTGATTCTCATCTAGGAATGCTGAGGGAACATCAGATTCCCTGTTTTAGAAATATAGCCCTTTTTTGTAGACATCTGACACCCATCCCATCTCCTTATTCATTTCAATTACAGAGGAAGTCAGTAAATGGCAATTTGTTGGCCATTGTTTGAGATGTAGATTAAGGCTGCTAGATTTTTGTCATTGGAAACAGTTTTTCATGACTGTTTCCAATGATAAAAGACTGAAAGATGAATGATTGAGTGCTACATACAGCGCTGTTCTGCTCAATGCAGAGGGTGGGGGGGAACGAGCGAGCAGCACCCTGCTGCACTCTTCTCCCTTCACCTGCATTGAGGTTGTTCGTTTTCTGTTGCTAATGGATCCGCCAGGACTGATCCATGAACGACATAGGATGGCCTCTGTACACATGAGCAGATTCTTGTCCGAGATGAGCCTCTTGGCTCGTATTGGCCAAGAATCATCTGATGTGTGTACATAGCTTTAGACTCTTATGAACAATTGGGTGTTCAAGGGCCTTATAAAAAGGAGAAATCTACTAAAAAAGTATTAACGTTTTACCATAAACATGAAATGGTCTGGAATCCATGTCTTCATTTTAAATCAGTACTGCACTGCATTTTTTTTATATTGCCTAAGACAGATGGCATGAATCTGAATAAAACTAGGGTAATGTTAAAAGCACATAAAGTAAGGCATAGTTACACAGAAATTAGGAAGTTGGTCCATTTAACCACAAGTATATTTTAATAGCATTGTTAACTAACTTTACTGGCAGTCTAAAATTAACTGATCTGTAAATTATCTGTGCAGAATAAAATAAAAGTAAGCCATTGAAAGAATAAAGAAAAACAAATGTAAAACAGATATTCAGTAAAACGACAGTAATAAAAGACATTGTCCAGCAGAGGGCACTAAATGCATGTGAATAACATATAAAAGTCAGAAAATAGGAGGAAATGATAGAAAGAAATAATGAAACAAATTCAAAACAAAAGAGCATATTTTCTAACTTTATTCTTTTGGGCATGATTTTTTCATCATGCCCAAAAAATTAATTTTGATTAGTTTGTCATAAACCACTATCTCAGTCTGGTGAAATACTGTACTTGCTTTCCAAGAAAAGACAGGGTTTTTAAGTTTAATAAAACCCATTTCCAAAATTCTACTAAAACAATAACCAATCTTTAAACCATCTTATGTAACCAATGTGGTATAAAATAAATAAAACCAAAATTCAGATATAATATACTGACCATAAGTCATTTATTAAGCAGATGGAACTATTTGTATGCTGTTAGTCATGTTTATCTAACAAATAAGTAGGAATGTGTGAAGAGCAAATACTTATACCAACTTATTTATAGTAAACTTTTTTTCATCTTATAGGTATATACAGTTAGATCCATAAATATTTGGACTCAGACAACTTTTTTTCTAATTCTTGTTCTGTACATTACCACAAAATAATTTTAAATGAAACAACTCAGATGCAGTTGAACTGCAGACTTTCAGCTTTAATTCAGTGGGTTGATAAAAAGATTGCATAAAAATGTGAGGAACCAAAGCCTTTTTTTTTACACAATCACTTCATTTCAGGGGCTCAAAAGTAATTGGACAAATTAAAAAGCCATTGTCCATTAAAAAATGGACATCACCAGATGCTGGGTTTCCTCCTTTTTAATGCTCTGCCAGGTCTTTACTTCAGTGACTTTCAGTTCCTGTTTGTTGGCCTTTCTGTCCGAAGTTTAGTCTTCAACAAGTGAAATGCATGCTCAATTGGGTTCAGATCAGGTGACTGACTTGGCCATTCAAGAATATTCTGTATTAGTCTGTCATTTGCAATCCCTATTTAATGTACAGCGCTGCGTAATATGTTGGCGCTATATAAATCCTGTTTAATAATATTAATAATAATAAAGGCCCATTTTATGGGCAAAAATATAGAAGGGAGATCAAAGAGGTGATTAAATCAGGAGGGGGTTAAATGGCTCCTAACTGATGAGGTTTAATGGGGGAATGCTTAGGCCTTAGCTTTGTGACTATGAATGAAGTAATTTATTTTTAGTTAAATGTTTCTAAAAGAAGAAAATCATGATTTTCCTGAAGAGATGTAATACCCGCAAACCCGTGCCTATTAAAGCGGAAGTAAATAAAAAAAAAAAAAAAAAAACTCATTTTTACTTTTCACAGATCATTCGATCCCTCTAGGGATTTTCTGGATCGGGTCCCTGCGTGAGATCGGTGTTTTTTTTCCCATTGAAGAAAAAGCTCCTCCTGCACATGCCCAAGAATGGTCATGGGCAGAAGGAGCAGTCAAAATCCACCTGGAATGCATGGCAGATGTATCCCAGGATACATACTTTTTTCCCCCTTTGGACACCACTTGGGTTGTAGCCCTGAGGAAAAATCAGGGTTACACAAAGAGGAAATTGTGAGATGGTTAAAGCAGAAGCCCTCAATATAATATACCCAGTCCCTCTCTCTGTTAGAGAGTGCATCAACAAAGGCCAACAGGTAAGAAGCCTACTTGGCCCCAACACAGACAATGTTTAGGTTTTGCGCTAAAGAGTACATTTTTGGAAAAAGGAGGCCTTTTCTTTAAAACCTTGGTGGTTTAGCCTCAGGAGCTGGCAGTTTATCTTAATACCCAGTACACAAAAATACAAAATAAAGGTACATGCATTTGTAACAGCGCAGCTCTGCACGTAAAATGTTTTCTTAATTTTCAATATGCTGGCAAATATCCCTAAAATCCTGACAACTTAACAGAATTGTCAATTTACAGGTCATAGTATTATTAGCAGAGTTTTTTCCATTACTAATTTCATAGTTACCCAGGTTGAAAGAGTCCATCAAGTTCAACCATCAGCCAGTTCAATCAGAACAACAAACATATTAGAAGTCTGGCCATTTCTGTATTGTACGTGCATTTCACCTTGGCTCTGAACACCTATGCAACTACAGTGTAGTCAGACATATGCATTGCCACAATGAAATGACTTTCACAGCTGCTGTAACACTAAACGGAAATAAAATATGGATAATTTGTTAGACACTTACAGGTGTAAGAAATGATAAGTGATTATGGTATGGCACCTATTTCCTTTAACTGCTCAAAACCAGGATATGTTCATTGACATATAAACACCTACCTGCTAATAGTATCAACATTCCCTCAGTACAGCATTCTTCAGGCATTTGACATGGTCTCTGTTTACCTCTCCGTCTTCTTTTCTATTCACTTTGTTATTTTTTTCTAACCCCAAGAGCCTCAACTTCTAAAACAGCTTTTATCTTTTGCTCTGTGTAAAATGCCCTTTAAAAAGCTGAACATAATAATGTCAAGTACATCTGATTGCCATCTTCTTTATATTATTCTCAGGAAAGTCACATATATTAGTTAGACCATAGCTGCCCTTTCAGTTCGCCTTCTTAGCTCACATTTTTTTTTCTCTCTTTACAATCCAGTGTGCTCAGTCCATTGATTTCTCTAGAAATAAAATCTTTGTGTAAACAAGAAAGGATTTCTGTAAATATCAAGCAATTTCATAGCCAGTATGGTAAGATATTTTGCTTTATCAATGCTTCCCCTCTATGGCCAGTATTTAGGACAAAATGGTTAAAAGGAATGCATGATCTTTCAAATTATTTTTAGATATACATGCTAAGCAGATGAGCTTTTTTATGCATACTTTCTTAATATAATTTTTTTCTTATAAAACTACCTTGGGCAACCAATTTTCCCACCACATATGTAGACCACATATGTTTGCTGTTAGGCAGTGCAACACATGGTTGTGTTCTACTGCTCCTATATATATATACTATATATAGGAGCAGTATACTATATATACTGAAAAAGTTCTTGGGCCATCCCACTTTTTAACACGTGTGATTTTGTCACTGTAGATGTAAACTGTAATTTTTAGGACTGTACCAATACTTTTTTTTTAAATTTGATAAAGCCATGTTAAAAGAAAATATAGAACTTTGTTTATTAGGTATTAGATATGGGGCTGTCAAATTTTTGCAGAAGAAAACTCATGAAAAGTGCTCATCATACTCAAAAGTGGTGTGCCAACTTTCAGCGTGAAGATTTATAGATTGAATATGTAGCAACAAGATCTGGGCAGCCATTATCAACTCTTGAAATTGTTATTCGTGTTTATGACCTGATTTTGGCAGATGGGCAATTCTTAGCTAAAGCAGTTTCTCAGACACTAGAGATATTCAGAGGATGTTTTGGGTCCATAATTATTGAGCAGTTGTGTATGCAGAAGATAAGTGGGTGTTGAAATGTTTGAATGCCAATGAGAATGACCTTAAGTTGATTTTGTAGCATTTGGATGATTTAGTATAAATGAATAATTTTTTGGAATGGCTTTGGATATAAAACATGGAGATTGTGGTCTGGAGACCACACAACAGTCCTTGAAGTAGCAGGTCCTCAAGAAACTTAAAACTCAACTCAAAAAAAGTCTTCAGGTCATGGCCTAATTTATTGAAATATGGAAAGTATTATGATGAGTGGCAATTTTTAGAAGGGCCAAACAATTCATGCAAAATATTATTCTATTTTGCATGAACTGTTGTGCCAAAATAGTACGTGTTAAAGATGGCTTCCTGCTTCGTCCTGGGAGTTCTGAGTAGATTTAAGAAACGAATAAAAACATAACTTAGGTTTATACACTGGCAAGACACTTTATTAGGTACACCCAGTACCAGGTTGGACCCCTTACAGAAGTGTTGTATTTCTGCATGGCATAGATTCAGCAAGCTGGAAACATTAATCAAGGATTTTGGTCCATAACCGTTGCTGCACATTTGTTGGCTGCACATCTATGGTACAAATGTCCAGCTCCACTGCATCTCAAAGGTGCATTTCTGGACTGAGAACTGATTGTGAAGTATTTGAGAACAATAATCTGATTGTCGTATTTATGAAACTAGGGGACATGAAGAAATAATGAGAAAAGACTGGGGTTTACTTGGCAAAAAGAGATATTCAAATATATTCATTTATATAACATCCAAAGTGCAAATCACAATAGGGATCAATTACAAAAACAAAAAGAAGTTATATAAAAGACATCCAGGGTAAAGCATGCCTGAATCGCTATAGGTAGGGAAGTGCCTTGGTTACTAGACAATCAGTTGTCTGACTAAGAGCTGCAACAAGTGTAGAAAGGAGGCACAGTTTTCTCTATCCCAACGCTTTTCGCCAGAAGGCTTCTTCAGGGGATATAGGTAGAGGGTCAGAGCAACTGTATGATGGAATATAATAAACAACGATTTAGAAAATCATCCTATAAGTACACAAATATAATATAACAATATTCCAATGCAAAGAACAGGTCAAATATCATAGTTTTACTATGACTGTTGATTATAACATAGTCAAATCCAAATCAGAACAAATTATTAAGCAGAGATATTGATGGTATTATACATATGGATTAAAAAAATCATTCAGGGAAACAGTTCAAAGGTAATATACAGGGTATTATTAGCATAAAATATATGTACAAAGATGTTTGTATAATATGTGTAGCTTAATAAAAGGTGTAGGAGTAGGTGTAGGATTTATAGCCAAGTGTGACTGATGTACAAGAGAAGGTATTCAACATTACGACTTAAATTTGGGCTGCTTACAGTACAGAGAAAAACAGATTTTTTACTTACTCAAACACTTACTCGTACACAAAATGACATGTAGAATGTATGAACTGGTGGTGGGAAGGAAAAGAATGCTATATCCCTATCAAACCCCAGATGCAAGAAACAGTCTCCTGGGTTGTTTAACACACAATATGCCAAAATGCTCCCAAGCAGATAAATTCAAAGAAAAAACATGTGAATGTTTTTCAGATTATCCAAAATCAGGTATGGGAGGAGGTTTATTTATTCCTAATTACCTGAGATAGATGATAGATGAGAGATAGATTTATGATGAGCCATCATGTTGTGGCACTTAAACAATGCTCAGTTGGTTCTAGGACGCCCCAAAGCGTGCCAAGAAAACATCACTTACCACCAGCCTAGACCACTAATATAAGGCAAGATGGATCCATGCTGTCATGTTGTTGACACGAAGGCCCAGTCCAATATTCTATTGTCCAATTTTGATGAACCCATGCTCTTCTGCTGTTGTAGCCCATCTGGTTGGATGTGTTGTGTGTTCAGAGATGCTCTTCTGCAATAGCAAGTGGATTTGAGTTCCTGTTGCCTTTCTATCAGTTCAAACCAGTCTGTTCTTTCTCTTCTGACCTCTGAACTGTAACTCACTGGATATTTTTCCTTTTTTGTGACATTCTCTATAAACCCTGGAGATGGCTGTGCATAAAAATACCAGCAGACCAGCCTGTCTGGAATCAACAATCATGTCACAATAAAAGTAAAAATAAAAAAGACCAAAGGACAAGAATCATGTTTTTAATTTTATGGGAAATATTAGTCAAGAAGTTTTGCCCATTTATAAAACCACTGTTAAAGTGTATGTACAGGCAAAACTGGGGAGAATGGGGAGTGTTGACTCTGCCAGTTTACTTGTTGCAGTTTATTGAACATTTTCCTGTCCCAGAGATGCAACATGAAGTTTGAAAATTGAATTTTACTTTTGAACGGTTGTTCCATTAAATTTTGTTCTGATGATAACTCTAAAATATAGGATTTTATCTCACTTTTGTGACAATAGCCCCCCCCTACAAACCAGGGGAAAAACTCCCAGATGGAAACACAAACAGCAAAAAAAAAAAAAAAAAAAAAACTTAACATGCACTCAAACTTTTTTTTCAGTGTGGCAAAATTTCCTTTGCAAGCTGTTTAAACCACTCTAAACCTAGCAAAATCGAAAGGAATGAAGTTAAGAAAAATATTTTCTAAAGCTGGAATTGTACATGTATTCATTTTTTTATTTTGCTTTTGTCAAAAGTGGTTGAAAACTGAACCATATATAGCAAATTAACCCATTTAGCAAAAACGCCAAAATACAAAAACAATTATTTCACGGATCCTCACAAATTGGTGTGTTTATTTTTAAACATTAGTAGATTTATATTTGATGGGTGAAACAACATTAAGTTCACGTTCAAAAGCAATGGTTAATAAACCAATTAGCAGTAAGTTTTTGTTCCTTTCTAATTTTTATATTTCGACTCTTTCCCTATTATATGCTATTTTCTACTGATACATTTTATTTAATGTTCCCCTTGTGGCCAGGAACAAATGTGCATTCATCCATAGCTGCTATCAGTGGCAGGTTTTACTGCAGGGTATTTTTCAAATCATGTAGGTACACGCTACATTCATTTCTTGCTATTTACAGTTGGATGAATTTGTGAAAGCCAAAGAACACATTTACTAGTTGAGCCTCATTGTGCTGATAAACACTTTTGTTAAAAAAAATCCCTTCTGTATCAAAGCAATTTGTGGATAATACTGAAGCACATATCAGCTGTACTTACATGTGTTAGGCACCGAAAGGGAAATATAAAACGATTACTTAAGGTACACACAATGGTGACCTTTATGTAAACTGTCAGTGACTGCTGAAAGGCAAAATAACTGTATTTATTAAAAAATAAAAATGCAAAAGTGTTGTGCCAATTTACAGAAGGGTTTTCAGGTTTTATCCACTATTGTAATAGAGGAGCCATATACAGTAATTTAGATGTGAAATATACTGTTTGCTGATGTGTATGAGAAAAGTATCACTGTGCTCAAAACTGGAGCAATGATATCTTTAGTCTTATAGGGAGTAGGTGGGTTGGACTCTTCAGCTTGGACAACTACAAGCACAAATTTAAGAGACCCCAGTATCCATAAGTAGAGATAAGTGAGCACTGAAAAAATCTGTCACACTGTTGAATTACAGGTTTCCATCCAAAACTCACTCTGCTAACCATCTGGTAAATCTGAGTTACGCTACTTTTTAGGGACTGCTTTTACTGTTTTGTCACTGTTGCTAATGTTTTGGTGGAAACTTATAATAATGGAACAGTAACCCCAGTAAATAGAACTTTCCTATTTGTGGGTAGTGGTAGCAGCACTAGCAGACAGTACCATAGAGAATTTACAAGCCTAATGAAACTTCAAGTTTCATTTTCTGTTATATGAAAAATCACTCATGTTTGCCAAAATCTCTGGGTAGAAAGTTATGAACTTGACAATCTATGGCCTAACACCCTAACCCTAGCAATACAGCCCATTAATGGCATCCTGGGTTTTTACATTGGGGAACACTCATGTACTTTACAATTAACTACTTATCAGTCTACCTCTTGGAGCAGATGCAAAAAAACCTAAAAGTTTCTAATACTACATACTCAGCCCCAAATTTCACTGCAGTAATTGCAGCATTAAACAGTAATGGTTTAGAAAGGAAGAGGAAGGAGAATATATTGACCACTATTGCCGTGATATGAAACAGAGCCCAATGTAGTTCAAAAAACATGTAAAAATGTGCTAAATGATGTATGATGTCCTCCAGCCAGTAGGGCTGTGTGTTGGCGTAAATCTGGCAATATTATGCATATAAAATTTGTTGTGTTATACTGTGATACTGTTAATAAAGTGAATATTGCATTTAAAAAAAACAAAACACTAATTTTAGGAAACCTGTAATAGCATAAACAGAAAAGACTTGCTGAGCTGAGAGAATTCAATGATAGTTTTCTCTTGACACTGACACTGACAGCGATGTTGGTGATGTGTTGTTGGGGGGTATAGTGTAATAAGGTTCGATTGTATTTTTCATTTTACATTTTAATAACAGTTTTGAATCAGCAAATTTAGGTGGATACAGCATTAAAAACATAATATTGAAATACTTAAGTGTATTAAAGTTTTTTACACTTCTACCTATATGAAATGAGATGGTTTCTATTTATTGGGCTCTAGCTACAGCTTCTAATGCACACTATAAAAAACTCAGTGTGCACTTAAATCAGAGAAAGCATCTTCAACACAGGAAAGGAGTTTGTAAAACAGTGCAAGTTTAATGGTAAGGCTGCAGCTTAGCAACAAATACCTAACTTTGTTACAGAAAATTAAAGAATAGAATGATAAATCCAGCAGAACTCAGCACACAGTGTCACCTTTTCCCGTTATTCATCCCATGGCTAATGGTACAGTAAAAAAAAAAACAAAAGAAAACTTCTTTAGGGAGGACGTAATGTGCCACTTTATTTTCCATTTGATGCTCAGGACTGTTTAATGCATCAGGAACAAATGTCTCATTTTCAATTCTTATTGATATGTCACCAGAATAGGTAATTAGCTTTTATAACTGTAAGGTATAAGCTGCATGTAAATGTAGGTTTAATACAGAACAAACATTTCTAAAAAAAACACCATTACTATTTGGGGATATCGTTTGTAAATTATTCAAACCATCAAATTGTGCTGCAGACATATTTTTTAAACACATTTTCTTTCCATTTATGCCTTTAGGGTGTATTTAAATCCAAGAATAAAATGAGGTATGTTGCAGCTCACAGTTCTTAGATGTTGTGCTGCATTGCTTTTCATTTTTAGGCATCTTTTAATGTTCTCCTGGTAATCCTGCCAGTAATACACTTTCAGTCTTAGATTGACAATGATCACTCAATGTACTGTATTGATGGACAAGCTGTGTTAGGACAGGAAGTATGTAAGAACTTCAGGATACCTTCCTTGTTCCTCATCTTCATAACATAGGGGAAGGTGTTCTGTAGGTGAACTGGGCAGGGAGATAACACTGCAATGTGTACAGGACAGCAGTGGTAGAATCTGGAGAGATCAATAGGTATAGAAAAAATAATACAATGGTTTATTGGTATATTTAAATTGTATTTAAAAAACAAAACCTAAAATGTAATATATTGCCAATTACCGGTCCTGAGATTTGGGGGAGGTGTATATAGATGTATATAGGGAATGGAGGGGTTATGGTACGTTGACAATAGTGAGTTTATGCCACAGTTTAAAGATACTTTCTTTTAAAGCTGAAAATGTTCTTAGCCTTAAAAACTTTAGGAATTGGTAAGCTGCAACAGGTGTATTTTAATGTGTTGAAAAGAAAGCTTTAAAAAAGTTATGTGCATGGGCCCACCAATTCTGGGACTGGAGTAGGCAAACTGTGTTTTTGCAATACAGTACAGGTTGACATTTAAAAATCCGGGAACTTCCTGTCCTGAGTAGTGCCGGATTTTCCGGATTTTTGAAGGTTATATTTACCTCCACACACAGGCCACCCTTCCTCTCGTCGCACCTGCAGACATCTGGCACAGTTCGGAGAGCAGGCAGCAGGGACGTCTCAACGTGTATTTAGTGTAGCAAGCAGACCTAAGCTGTTTCTGCAGAACAGCGCCATCAAAACCAAAAGTGGCCAAACAGTGTAATACAGTACCTGTATTGAAAATGCGCTTTTAATTCATGCCAGAAAACTGAAAGAACCGGATTATCGATGGCTGGATTTTCGATTGTCAATCTGTGCTTCATAATATTTTTGCTTTACTGTTCCTACTTACAATGCAAGTCAACTGACTAATTCAAAACAATGCACTCTTTATATTCTATATAACTTTGGTCATACTTGTATTGTATTTTTTCTTTAGTGGTATGCATGTGTTACCCTTGTCTGATTGTGCAGTATATTAGGCACAACCTAAATAAAATGTGCAGTGCTGAAATAATTAGCAAAATAGAATTATAGGCACATAGCCATTTACTATCATCTTTTAGTACACACATCACAAACATATATCCCAAAGAAAGGCTTAATGGTCTATTTGTGCAGAAATTTTGCTTAGTCAGTTTGGAATTTTTATTGTAGTCTAAACCCATACGGCTTACAAAAACAAATAACCTGGATAAAAGTACTGCCTCCTATCTTATTTTGGTTGCTGACTTAATTCTTCATGTTGAATAATATATAAGTCTGAAAAGGTGCTGACTGTGACCCATTTTCAAGACCATTGCTATAATTAAAAAGAATAGAAAGATGGTATATTTATAAAGCTGGGAATCTTTTTAAGTGCATGTGTTTTAAATGACAGTGATTGATTTACCACCTATGCCTGTTTGGTGAAGTTCTCTTTCTTTGCTTCATAAATATGCCCATAAAGGTTTTGATACAAACACACAATGACAAAGACAATGGCAATACACAATGACATGTGAGAAACTGTGATCAAAAACGGCCTTTTTATCATTTAAAAAAAAAAAAAAAAACACTTCTGACTATATGGAGTATACTTTCTAGAAGTACAGAGCTGCTATCTGACCAGAGACCTCACAAGAGCTGAACTCCTGGCAGTATCTAGACCAGTGTTTTTTGGCCTTTTTAAAATAGAGGGACTATTGGAAAAACTTTCAGATCTTCAGGGAACCCCTGCTATAATTACTATATATACACATTTCACAGTGCATTAGTGGCATGGTCTTTAGTGGTGCTGGTCAGTGAGAAGAAAGTCTCCCTTACAGATAGCCAAAAAGATCATTGATGTCAGGTAAACTGACCGTAGAGGCACAAGTTGCTCATTGCTCAAAGAACCCCTAGCAACCTCTGAAAGAACCCTGGTTGGGAACTACTGCTATAGGAAGACCTTAAACAATTTTCATTCACTCTAAACCTAAATAACTCCAAGTCAAATGTACAACGGAAGCAACACCTCTAAAGGTAAAGAGAAAATCTACATAGAAACTAAATACAGAAACAAGTTTGTATTTCAAAGATTTTATTGAGTTTTCAAAAGAAAGTTAATAAGTTTTTCACAAATTGTCTACATTTATAAAAATAAAAGAGATTGAGAAATCAAAATAATCACAAAACAAAGTTTCTTATGTAAAATAGAAAGGATATAAACACATTTCTGCAGAATTGTATACAATCAAAATGAAAATGACAAAGTGTCACTAAAACCTAATTATTACATGCGTAACTACACAAAAAGAAAACATAAAAATATCCAGGATTGCAAAACATATCCTATGTATGGAGTGAGACGACTGTGTAAACAAACAGGAAAGTCTAGCTACAATATTAACTATGCGACTAGAAGTATTCCTCAGGATCAAAATGTAAAATTAACAGTTAGGAAGCCGAATAAAAAAGAGACATGAGTGAGTACCTCTTGTAAACTACCACTCAAGGGACAGGGTAGGGTAAGGACAAGAGAAGGGTGTAGAATTTAAATATAGCAGTGGTTTCTCACAAGGGATTTAATGTTATTATTTATTGTCATAAGCTATCCAAGGGTCCCAGGTCTTGTAGAATGTGTTCAGATTATTTTGTAGGGTGCAAGTAAGTTTGTTGTTGGTCATGATGCAATTTAGTTTGTGTTTAGTAAAATCAAGGAGGATAGATGATGCCTTCCAGTAACAGGCAATCGTGATACGAGCCACCAATAGAATATATTTGACCAGTTTACAATATGTTCTAGGAACCGAATCTGCTAATTTAGAAAATAAAGCACTCTCCACCCGTTTTGGAAGGTTATTTTGTAGAATTGTATAAATGGGGTTATAAATGCGAATCCAGAATCTTTGAACTTTGAGACATGTCCACCATGCATGAAACATGGTGCCCAACTGTCCACATCCCCTATAAAACAATGGAGGGATGGCTAAATTAAGTTTATGAATCCGGGTGGGCACCATGTACCTTTGTAACAAAACTTTATAATTAGTTTCTAATAATGATGTATTTAAAGAGATAGAGGACAAAGAAGCAGCCAACAGTTGCCAATCTTGTACATCCCAGTCCACTGCTAAATCTGTCTCCCACTGGGTCATGTAAAACAAATTCTTCTTGCATGGAAAAAGGGTGCCATAAACTACAGATATTCGCCTTTTAGCTTCAGTGATTGAGCGACAGGATTTCTCAAAAGCTGAGCTCTGATTGGGAGGAGACAGACCCTTTAGTTTAGATTGAATAAACAATCTAATTTGACAGAAATGAAACATTTCAATAACTGGAAGAGCAAATTTGTCCTGAAGATGGGAACTGTTAACAATACTTTTACCCTCCAAAAAAAAAACCTATACAATAAACAGAAACACGTTTAAATACATAAACCTACAGATAACACTGTTTACTATAACCGTGTACCTAAAAAAAAAAGGTGAAAGGCAAATGTTCCCTATTAAATAACTTTTTAGGAAATGATCAATTACTTAAAGAAAAAAGAGGTGAAGCACTGTAAACATGTATGTGAAATAATATATAATATTCATCCTATATTTCCAGAGCACTCCCATTGGCAAAACTTGAATTAAAACTGTAATGTGTGACATGTACTTGAAATGAAGAATTCATAAAAATTAAAACCTAAAAAACAAAATAAAAAAAGCTTTTATATTCTTTTTAAAAATAATGATTTTAAACACATTTTCGTTATGCATTATGAACAGATATGTACTCAGTCCTTAGGGACACATTTATAAAAGGGTGAGCTGTCAGAATGTGAGAAAATGGTGGTATTTTAAGTAAAATAATAGCAATTTTCAAATCAAATCAGAAAAGGTAATCAGCTGACAAAACTGTCACGTCAATGAATGATCGTCAGTACATGAATGAAATGCAACTATTTATTAGTTACCATCAGTTCTACAATTGTCAGCACAATCCTGATCACCACATTATAGGGGCTTATGGATCTATGCAACTTTGTCTGAAATTATTCCTTTCGGAAATAGTAGAAAACCATATTTATTTTAAACACAGTGATAGCCGTTTTAGCCATGACCACCACTTTACAAAGGTAGTGCAGGTAGCATATTCACTTTAGTGGTGGCTGTATATGCTACTTTTGTAAAGTGGCTGCTGAGGCAAAAGTAGCAATATGAATGTTTAAAATGACACCACTAATCTCCACTATTTCCAGAATGGCGACCAGTTACTCTATTCAAGTAAACAGAGCCCCTGGGTGGTATAGTAGTTATAAACTTAGCTGAACACTTGGAGTATGGCTCAAATAACAGATAGTCAATAAATCGTCATGGGGACCCCTGCCCATAAAACTACATAATAATATTTTGCCAGGGGGGTTTTCTCCATACACAGATATTTCCTTAATTTCTTCCACTCTTGATGTAAATTTTATTCAGTAAATTCAAATCCTATATACCCTGTTAAAGAGTTTTCAAAATGATTCAATGTACTAAGAATATGTAGTTACCATTCTACCTTCTGGGCCATTAATGCTGGGTGTTCTGATGACTGGCCCACTGTCCCTGTACACATTCCTAACACTCATAACCCTGTGAAGATCCATGATTGCTGGAATCCTTTTTGACAGTAAATTACTGATATAATTCTTTAGCCTTTGTTCTCTCGAAAAGTGACAGCGAAAGGTGTTGAGTTCTTGAAGGAGATATGGGTGTTGGAGAAATTTCGGTAAAGTTTGAAAAATTTGTGTATTCATTTGTGTCATCACTCCAAGTGTTCAGTTGGGCACAATGACATGCTCATCTTTAATCATTTGCAATAAAAAAATGATTTTATTGTATGTTCATTTTCTTGGACATTTGGGATGTGGGATGTGGTAACTAGTCGCAAGGTTAGTGGGTCCATCAATAAACAATTTCTTAAAAACACTAATTTAATATATATGCCCCTAAAATAGTTCTGTACCATGCAGAGCTGTCAATGACATAACAGTGTTATAACAGGACATTTGCCTCCTTGGGAGAGATGATTCCTATCGAAAATAGTGGAGAATTTTGTTGTTTTTTTAAGACTTTTGTTATGACCACCACTTTACAAATGTAGTATACGTCACCAATTCACTTAACTTGTGGCTGCACATACCACTTTTGTAAACTGGCAGCCAAGGCCTGAAAAGTCCCCATCATGATTTTTCTGTTATTGAGTGCTCTATGTCTTTGGGATGGGTGGTAACCGGTAACCAGTTAAAAAAAATGGCTCAAAAAGACTTTTATTATATCTGTCTCTAAAAAGTATGTGTACCATACAGGGCTGCCTACAACTTCATACAATTGCATACAATTAAAAACTGACCACATATGCAGGACCTAGGAGATAGCATATCTCCAAAAAACTCAAATTCATAAATTAGATCATATACATTCCATCACACTCTACTAAAGCCACCATGTCCTGAAATTCATGCATGATCAAGTAACCCATCACTAAAACAAAGATTTTATTTAAAGGGTTTTAATTAGAAAAAAATTACTGTCAGAATAACTGAAACCCCAGAGCTTCTACTAATTACCACACCTCAGCAGTTACCTGTGCTGCCGCTGTGTATTGAAGAATGATAGTGTCTGCAGAAGTGACAGCTCTTTTAAAAAAAGACAAGAAAACAGGCCATTCCTGTAACATTGTCTAACCATTGTTTATCACAGTCACCTGTGCTCTTCTTCTAGTACAGAATCCATGGGGAATTGTAATCTGTGTCTCACTTGCAGCCTGACCCTTTCACTGCACCCGTCACAGTTCTTGTTGTAGCTAGTGTTTTACATACAAGAAACACATAAAAATAACGCACATCGAGAAGCCTTTCATTGTATGCAGTAGAAAAAATACCATTCATACCAACATTTACAGAGGTGTGAATATGTAAATGATAGCTAACTAAATGGGATTTACTTACCAATAGGTACAAACATAAAAAAGATAATGTGCAGGTAAAAATTGTAAAGCTGCTACTTTAAAATACTGTCTAATGCTCATGAAAAATTCTTTTTTTGCATGTGACTGAATAAATAAAGTGAGCATAAATTCAACTTCTTCAATAGGCTATGAGAATATTCATTTTGCTATGTGAACAATCTCTATTCCTGATCTACCTCAATGAGTGAATGATATGAATGCAAAAAAAAATGAAGCATATACATGCATAGCTTCTTAGCTAAACCTAAATGTCAGATTATAACAGGCATTGTGTCTGCTGGTAATATCATAATCCTAGGCATAAAATCAGAATTATCTCTGCCTATATCCCTGAAATGTCAGACTACAGGGACATCTATATACCAGAGTTAGACCCAGGGCACACAGCAATCAAGACTTAGTGATTTAACTGGTCTGAACACTCCCTCTCTTCTTATGCAATTTGAGTTTGGAAAAGCAGTGGCATCACAAAAGTCATAGGAGACAACACAATTGCTATGGGCCTGGTGTAGAAGATATTAAGAAATAAGATATATAAGAAATTAAAGATTAATTATGAAGTTTCCAGGATATAGCAAAAGTCAGATTTTAGGATAATTGTCAATCAACAATTTCCCTCTGTGCAGTAAAAAGCATTTGTTTAGCAGTATTGGCATTGAAAATGTATTGTCCTATGAACTTTATCTACAGGCTGAGATTAACCCTTTGTGCTTAAAGCGTTCAAAAATCCCAGAGTGTGTTTTCAGAGGCTGGGGATTGTAGTTCTGCAAAAGTATAAAGAATACGTTTTTATTGATGTAGTTTTATTATTGTCTTGTAACCATGTCTCATCTGACAATTCATGCCACACTTCTGTTTTTGTACACACACCAAGGTCAGTTCTTGGGGAAGCCTATAACACTAATTGCATGATTTTGGGATCTGGGGAAAAAATACTTGTATTAGGGGAATTGTACGCATAAAAAGTTTAGTTTGTAAAATTGTAAATACCATTAAATATATCTTTTATCAGTACTACAATTATACCTATCCATAGCACTGAACTCCAGTAGACTACTGCCTGCCTAATGAAAGCTGCCTGTCTATGGTTTAGATACATTAGGATAAATGACACACCATAGATGGCACTGCCAACTGCTATGAAAAGTTAACCAGAGGGGCCTTCAAAAAAACTTTGGCATTGGCTCCCATAATCTGTGATATGTGAGGACAGATTATGAGGGGTGTAACTTTTACTCACTATGCCACAGAAAACTGGACAGGAAGGACATGTAGCATATATATATATATATATATATATATATATATATATATATATTTATTTATTTATATTTATGTCACAAATCATATTATGCAACAATAAAGAAGTAGAGCCTTTAGTTAGGCTTTGAAGACGCATCAGATAATGATGGGGTGTGTGTGCATATAGATTTAAGAATATTGACATTTGACCCCCAACAATGCGTGTTTAGTTCACTAAAAATCAATGTCAATTTTCTAAATATTTTGTCAATTGTAATACATTGAAAAATATTGACATTGTTTGCAGTGATATGAATGTCAATTAGGGTCAATAAGTTCATATGCATGTACTGTAATATCTTCTTCAGTTTGACACATTGGATCTATTATCTGGCCGACATGATCCAAACAAATCCTGCATCACATCCATTGTGTTACAGTGTCTCTTTTTCTATTAACACTCTCTGTAGACTCAAGCAATTAATTGAAATCCTTTACAGTTTGTATTGAACTAATAACACATGGGGCCCAGTGTATTGAAAAGTGCAGCAATGACCATACGCACAGACACAACAATATAGTGCACTGGTCTCTTGCGGGAACTTGTGACATTTGAACATACAGTGCAGAAAAACATACAATGCACATAATAGATGAAAAATATCCATATGTCATGCACGATATATAACATAATTCACAACCTGATGCAGATCTTCAGTTGAAAATGATAAAGCATAGTTGTATCAGACACTGAATAGAAGGACAAAAAAAACAAAATAATATTATATGTATTCTGAAAAGCTCTCGGTGAATAAATCTCCAAGACTAGAGCTCATTGAGAACAATTTAAATAAAATATCTCGATGCAATGATGCACAAATACACAAAGGAAAATGCCTTAGTAGGTTCTAGTTTTTTTCCAGCAAAAATTGTCTTGCTACATTCACTTCAAGATGTTTTCTTTAGAAACCATTAATCCATGCAAATTGATGCCGAGTTAGACATTACCCATCCATGAAACATGTCTGTGTGATCACATCAAAAATCCCCCAGGGATTCCTATAGGACGTTTCCATGAAAACCAATCGTCAGGAGGCCGGCGAAATATCATCACACAGGTACAGACTGCAATAAAACCAAGTTGACATCTCATCCGGCTATGCATGAGTTTATCGGATTTATTGTAAATGTTTTCAATGTGTTCCTTTTCAAAGTGTCCCATATGAGGCGGAAATGTCAACAGGAATATACCGATAAAATGTCACTGTGTGTATGTTGTATTGTCGTACAAGTAACTTACATGGTCTTATTAGGAGTCTCATCATCAAATAAGATGTTCAATATAGAAAGTGTAATGTTTGTTTGCAGCTGTACGTAACACAGGCTCTACCTGGAAGTAATAAAAAGAAAAATTGAGGCTTAGGTCTGGGATAGCTGTATAACACAGTTTGCATTCCATGTAGGTTTATATACGGTAACGTATAGCTACTAAGTACCTGAGTTTGGAAACTTCACTCTTTATGCATGACAAAGCCCCTATATATAGTATGCTCATGATGTGCAATATTTGCTGTTTTTAACATGACAATTTTATCTTCATTTAATATTCTTATTTTCATTTACTTTTATTTTTAAGAAAAGCAAAATTTATTATGTATAAGTAATATTATCAACTTGTACTTTTTTAAAAAAAATTCTGTATTTATTGAAAATAAATAAATAAATAAAAAGTTACGCACATTTTTGTACCAACAATACTGCTACCTTCTGGTTGGTATTAGCAACGAGACTCTATGCGCTCCTAATGGAGGAAAGCAGAAAAGGTGGCAATTCTGGGGAGAGATTAAATAACAACTGAAAAAAAATGACAATTGATGAAAAAATATGGCTGGTAATATATAAATAAGATTAACAGGATAGTTACTTAAGTTTAATTCAACTGCTTTAGTCTAACAGTAAATATCCTGTTGATGATATGTTATTATATATAAATATTTTTTTTTTCATGTGAGATCAAATAATAATCATATGCAAAATAAATATGCAGTATTGTGCAGAAACTCTAAATAAGTCAGTAATAAAGTGTCTAATATGAGTCCATCAATTCTTAAAGGTGAAACACTTAAAGGTGAATGGACTTCCCAATGAAGGAGTTTTTACAAGCTCAATAGATTTCTTAAATAAAAAGCTGGATGCAAATCTAAGTGCACAGAACATAACTGGGTATTAGGTTTTAGATGGAATGATCCAGAGACTGTTGATCCAGGGAATATCCAACTGCCTAAGGGAATCAGGAAGGATTCTTTTCTCCCCAATTGGACCATATTGTTTAGGGTATCTAGATGTTCTGGATTAACTGTACATATAAAGGTAAAGGTTTCTGTCTGGAATATGCACCTACCCTAGCAAAAGTATATTTATTATCATTTTTATTATTATTACCATTTGTTTAAACCACAGACTTGTGATTTTTATTCAACCAGGCTATGTAACTAACATCAAAAGTTTTTTTTTCTGTATATACATGGTTTTGCTTCATAGCAAACAATCATCCCTTTATTATTCTGATCCCAAAAAAACTATCATCTGATTTCTTCTTTTCCTATATATCAGCATAATCTTAGGGATGGCTTTAATAAATAGGTCCCAGTGTGGGTTACCTTCAAATTCCAATATTTTTGTATTTCAAAGAATAGATTGATGTATGTGTTCTTTTGAAAGGGCTAATAATTAATCAAACTGGCATGAGTGCAGTAATTACTTTTAGGGATATAGTTAAAGTAATAAATGCCATTTATAACTGGGCAGGTTTTTAAATACTTGAGGACTTTCCATAACAGTGCCCTATTTACAAGGCAATGACACCCCCTGCTGTGTTCAGTGAAACATGCAGTTATAACTGATGATACGAATGACTGCGACATACATCATCATGGCAACGTTCAAGGTATAGTCTCTTCACACTGGGGAAAAGACTTAATTAAGGATCATAAAAGCCTTTATTCCCACTGATGGAATTCAGGTGCAGGAAGCTGCTGTCATTTCTCAGTGTGACCACTAGATGTCGCCACTAAACCAGCAATGCCCATCTGATGGGTCTCTGAGCATTTAATTGGGATGTAACAGAAGGTTCAATAGTCTTGATAAATAAGTATTTTGCCAGAACGAACAATGAAGCTTTGTGCAGTGAAAAAAAAAACACTTTCATATGTGGACGAAAGCCCTTGCAATATTTGCCAGATTTCATTATAATAACTGCACTGGCTTGAGAATATCATTTTCAAGTAGTTGTTAATTATTGCAAAAAAAAAAGTGTAACACACCACAATGGCATGTGGTTATCATATATAAATTAGCTGAGCCCTTTTTAAGTTTCTGATGACTGGTTGCAGTATGCAGCACCTTTGTCTCTGCAATCTCAAGGGGGTTCCCCAGCACTGGTGATCACTTTGTATATGATGAGTGTCAATGTGAATGTGAGGATAATATGTGCAGGACAGAAAAAAAAAAAAGAGGGGAATAAAGTCCTGCATTGAGGGGAAATGACAGATATGTAAAGTAAGTGAAGGGAGGGAGGTAGAGAGCAGGCAGAGAGGAGGGAGATTCAGGCTGTTAGCAATGGGCGGGCGAGAATGAGGAGTCTCCTGTTTTGCTGTGTGTTTGCCAGCACAACCCCAGCTCGTTGTGTCTAAGCAATACAACTTCATAGGCAACCAAGATCCAGTCTGATCTGTATTGTCACACAATGGATGTTCCAGGTAAATGATTTCTTCTTTCTCCAGGCTTTTACTAGAAAACTTAGAGGAGCAGAAATAGAACTTTTAGAACCTACAGGTCCACTTTCTATGATTACTTGTCTACTGCACCATTGATCTGTCTGTCTTTTTTCTGAATTTGTTCATTTTTAATGGTTGATTTCTTCCTTGCAGTTCTAGGAATAGTTGTAAGTGGTCAGATGAGGGAAAATGTTAGAAAGTTTATCAGTAAAAGAAAGTCTGAGATGTTCTGATCATTAGGAATTAATGATGGGCAGATGGAAAGGACAAGCTAGGTGTGTTAGATAGCTCAGTGGGATTGCATGTGTTTTAGGATTTTTTTTTGTTAAAACTACAGAAGTGGTGGATCTTGTTACAGCACAAATTGCAGCTTTAATGTACAGAATATAAGAAGGAAAAGAGTTGTGTAAGACTGATATAGAACATTGCAAAACTTTATTATGTGCTAATGCAGACAATAGCAAGGGAATCCAGCTGTGTATAACTTTAATTTACTAATACAGATATTATATAAATACAGAGGTGTATGCTGTTTGTATACTTATATATGGGACTAATATAATCTTACAGTTCATATATAGAACTTTTAGAGAATAAATGTAGATTTAGATGTGTATGACTTTAATATACGGATACATGTAATTTATAGTAAAAAAAAACAGAGCTGTGCATGACTTTGTTTTCATACAGATCATCTATAGCAATGAAAAGAGCTGTGCAAAACTTCAATATGCTAATGTTAATCATCAACCGCAAAGGGAGTTGTGCATGACTTAAATATACTATGGAAATCATCAATGACAAGGCATACAGTTGTGTATGTTTTTATTATACTCATACAGATCATTTCTAATCATACATTGATGTATACCTCCTAGATATGCTTATTCAGAATATCTAGAGCTAAAATACAGACTCTAATATACTGAAACAGATCTGCTATAACAATAGAAAGAGATGTGTAAAACTTTATTATAGAAATGATACAGTGGTGTGAGATTTCTTTTTATATATTGATGCAGATCATCTACGGTATATAGCAAGACAGATCATTTATAGCAATCTATAGAGCAGTATAAAACTTTAATGTATTAATACAAATTATGTATGGCAAAGATAAAGCTGTGTAAGATTTTCATAGCAATAAGGATCATCTATGGCAAAAAATAGAACTCGACTGGATTTTATTGTTCTAATAGAAAGCATCTATGATAAAAATAGAACTGTGCAATACTTGGATGCACTTGTATAGAGGATACTGCACACAGATGGGTTTTAGAGCCATGCATTAGAAGCATTTAAAGTGTATAGAGGATGTAAAGAAGTTTCTTGCGATGTGCCCTGCATTTGATGATTGCTTTTATTTCAAGGTGTAGCCCAACAATCAAACTGAACGCACAGAGAAGAAGAACGGTCTTTAGACTGATCAGGCAAGGCAGAGAGCAAGTCAGAGGCTGCCAGCTAAGTGGACCCCGATTGCTGTGGCAGGATGAGTCTATGGGGGTATGCTGCAGGAGCGAGAAGAGCTGGAGCAGCACTGAAACCTTTCAAGTGGGAGCAAAGCTTCCTAAGAGCCGCTAAACTGCTGCTGTCCATGGTGCTGATGCTGCTAGCGCCACCTACAGTCAGCGCTCAGAATGATACAGAACCTATTGTGCTGGAAGGAAAGTGCCTGGTGGTCTGTGATTCTAACCCGTCTTCAGATGGAGCGATCACGTCGTCCTTGGGCATTTCAGTGCGATCTGGAAGTGCCAAAGTGGCCTTTTCTGCAATTAGGAACACCAACCATGAGCCCTCTGAGATGAGCAACCGCACCATGACTATCTATTTCGATCAGGTATATATGTCCCACCAAGCACAATATGTGTCACCTGTCCAAATATGTGTTGTAGCAAGCCCTAGATAAAAAAGAGAATGTTCTAAAATCCTAAAAAATAAGGCTAAGCTCCATGGTCTCTCTCTAATAATAGGATCCAGCAGCTCTGGGTAATCAGATGCATGGCACAAAGAATTGGACAAGATTGAGACATGGAATGACATGTACAAGGGGAGAACTGCTAACTGGATAAGTGCAGACAAAGATGACAAGCCATGTATGACACTAGTCCTAATATGACAAGGTGATCATTCACCTTTGGCTTTGATCAGAGTAGTTCTGATATATATTTTCTTTCCTGATCCTTCCTAAGATAGAACTGGATTGCTAAAATAAGTGTAAAATGACAAAGGCCACTGCCTAATTGCTCTATTTTATTGTGAGTGGTAATGAGATACTTAATCACCCAAAACAGCGTACATGGCTGGGTCATCTGCTTCATAATTTACACTAAAATGAAGTGACAGCACCGTCCTACCTGTTATGTGCATCTGACTATTCTAATAGTAACAGTGATATAATCCGCATCATGTACATGGAAGGGCAGCAAAATCATTTAAATATCAAATAAACATAGTAGAAAAAAAATGAGAATGCAAATGTCTTGGATGGTGTTTTTTTAACAATGTTTCTAATAATAACATGATGGGAATGTTGGCGAACGTGTGATAGTTTTTTGAGTAGATTCTGTACTATTTAAAGCAAAATCTATCTATCTATCTATCTATCTATCTATCTGTATGTATATATATATATATATATATATATATATATATAGTCATGTATAGCTATAGAGATAGATAAAGCTAATTGTTGTAAAAAAAAACAGTCATGGAAGATTAAAACATAAATTGATTGCAGAATAAATTATTCAGAATTAGTATGTTAGATTACTACAATAATTTACTATTTGCAAAACAGAGCAAGTAAAAAGAAGTACTTAGAAGATTTTCTTGTGAATGGATTGTGCTTATTATTGTTCCTTAGGCTTTTTGTATATAAATACTTTTTTTGCTTATAAACACTTTTTAAACATGTTTTAAGTGTTTTGTTTCCGTCAAATTCACCTTAAAATGATGGGATAGAGAAAGGCTTTGGAATCTGAATGATAATGTGGTTATAAGCTGCCTTAATATAGCTTCTTCAAAAAGAATGAACAACTAAGATGCATGCTGGTATTTTTATATATTTGTATTATAATTTTTATATTGGTATTATCTTTATTTATTAGGCATTTTTTTAATTGTAAATGCTATGATATTTTTTGGCTAAATTTAAAAATGGTATTCTCATCCAGTAAACTGATTTAGATAGAGATGAATTAACGTTGTTAAAATGTTAGAACAAAATCCTTGTAGCAATTGTTTATTTAAAAAATTGTTGTTCATGGAAAACCCTAATTAAAGCTCATGTTGACTAGTAGATTCTTCCAAGCAGAATATCTTCAAGCATCAACTTTCTTTTATAGAATCAGTATATGTAAATGGCTATTTCATTAAGCCATAAAGGGTAGTAAAGTTATGACGACCTACCTTACCTTTTATGCTAATCCCTACCATCTACACAAAATAAGTATTTTAATAGAGCAATGAATACACCAGTTGTAGGTTCTATTATATGAGCTATAGAGAATGACTGTATAAATGTCACCTTGTAAAATATCCAATGACATCTTCAAAACCCACAGATATGGGGAGAACAGACCTGCTGCATTGTTGTAAACTTGTCTCTGTAGAGTTATTGCGCAGAGAATTTTATATGCATATTGATGGAATATAAAAGTGGATGGTATTCTTTGCCTTGACAGTATTACTTATAATGCCCTAGTTTCACACTGTTATTTTAGCAGTCACCCTAGAAGCACATGAATATTATATATGACAAGGAAGACATTCTACCTTGTCGTTGCACCTTATTTTAAAGGCTGCATGATAGGATTGGTTGACTTACAGTAAAGCTTGTAAGCTATACCAAATGTTATATGAATAGCTGTCAGAAAACCCGAGCGATTTATGAGGATGTTACAAGGTTTTGCTGTGTTACTAATGCACACCATGCTCTATTACTGTGATTGATCAAGTGTGGCTTAACCTTTTTCTAGGTGTTAGTAAATATTGGAAACCATTTTGATCTTGCCTCCAGTGCATTTGTAGCACCCAGGAAAGGAATCTACAGTTTCAGTTTTCACGTGGTCAAAGTGTACAACAGACAGACAATCCAGGTGGGTGACATTTAGGACTAAACACTATTACATTTTAAGAGTTTATAAAGATATCTCTTTTTTAATAAGGAACTAAGACAAAGCACAGATGTTGGGAAAGGTGCAATAACCCATAGCAATTAGTTAAATGTCACCTTTCAACAGTTTAGTGGAATGGGAACAATGAAAAATGATGAACAGGTGCTGTTAGTTACTCCACTATATATTTTCTTTTGCCCTTTTAGAAAAGCTTTATTTTTTCACTGTAATATAAATTATTCTTTGACAAAATATTTAAACTATAATACTGCTTTATTTAATAAGACTAAAGAAAGAGCAAAGATGATGTACAAATAGCAGTAGCTTACAGGAACTATTGGGATTGTACCTATCTTTAGTCAAAATTATGAAAGGCGACTTCTAATTGGCTACTTGAAATGATAAAATGAAAATAACAAATTACAAAGCGCAATAAAAATGGTAAAATTAGTTCTATATTTACAGCATAGAAATAACAGGGAGGGATGTGGGTGGGCTATACATAATAGATATGAAAATGCCCTTTGATAATCTTGCAGTCAAATGGGTGATTAAATGAAATAGGCTATTAGGCAGATTTATAGAGTGGGCCTGTCTTGAAAACCACATGTCATATATCTATACATGATGCTGTTTTTCTCTTTTATGCAGGTAAGTCTAATGCAAAACAACTACCCGGTGATTTCTGCCTTTGCTGGAGATCAGGATGTTACCAGGGAAGCAGCCAGTAATGGGGTCTTGCTGCATATGGAAAGAGCTGATAAGGTGCATCTAAGACTGGACAGGGGCAACCTCATGGGAGGATGGAAATATTCAACCTTCTCTGGCTTTTTAGTTTTTCCATTATAAGGAATGCAAGAGAGAACAGAAAGGATTTGACTGTCCACGTAGCCATTAATGTGGTGGAACAAGATATTATCTCCAACATCCCTCTCTGATTGTCTCTGTAGAAGAATGAATTATCTTCTAGGTAAAATATATACTATGATATTGACATTTCCTTGGGAAACTGCGCCTCTAATTAGTTTTAGACGACAGTGATCTTTAGGATAAATGAAATTATCGACCCAAGCAATTTGTACCTGTGATTGTAAAGTCAATATCGGAATTTATTGTTGGGATCATTGACTTTTTTTGTTGTTATTCTGAGACAAATACTTGGACTACACAGTCAATGTGAGGAGTCACAAAGAGAAGAATCCAAAATCCTGATTACGTGTTCTTGCAATGCCTTCTTTAGTGTTTGTATAGCCTTAAGAAACGAATGGCTTCAGTCTCAGTAATGTATATTTTTGGATTTATGGACATGACTGTGTCAAGAAGTGCTTTATACAGACAAGCAAAATTTGCACGATTGGAATTATCTATTTTGTTTTTGTGTTGTTTGTGTATTCTTGATATTTTTTTTTTTCAGGGTGCTGACCATGTAAATTAGGTTGACCAATATGAAAAAAAATATATAGCTGTAAATCAAAGTAAAGCTTACAAATTAAAAGCGGTCTTTTATCTCATAGTGTTTGCTTGTACATACATTGTCTTTTGCCTGATCCTTTAGACCTTTTCAGGGAAAGAACTGAGCATTAGCCTAATACTCTTTTCTTGTTTTATAACTATTAACATGTTATGATTTGGATAAGGGTGTTGGAATATAATACTTGATCCGCGGACATTTTAATGATATTTATTTGTTCCCTGTAGTAAAAACCTGGCCTCAACATTCTTTTTTGTATAGAATATTAATATTTTAGTTTAAATGTAAATGTTAGCTGTTTGTTTAAATAATTATTTTAAATAGAACTACCAAATCTGTGTGATGATGTGATTGGGAGGCCAAGCAAGAAAACACTGCATGTAGGTTTCTATATTCCATATCTGTTCTGGACTAGTTTGCAGTTTTTTTTAATTTATTTGTTTTAATTAGATGCTATCTCAGTAGAAATAAACAACTTGGCATAGCTACATAACCCATTGTATAGTGAAGTTCCAGATTCCCAGAAGTCTTTGCTTTACTAAAAAAGATGTCAAGGCTTTGCTCAAAGACAAAATGTATTATTCATCCAACCAGGAAATTGAGAATATTCCCTGCATCAAAGAGATCTAAAATACAGTGTTGTTTCATAATTGGCTAGTAATGTAAGAATGAATAACACTGAAATGTTTGTAAAGTTCATTGTGTTTAATTGTAGGAAGAAAAGACAACATTCTGCAGAAAAGAGCAACAAATGAAACATGCTCTTATTTTATTCAGTAACATTATAACATTTATTGATGGCCTAATTTATAGTTATTGTCTGTGTTCAGTGCAGCTTCAACTGCAATTTCTTCTCCCATATGACAGGTAATATTTGAATAATAGGAACCACAAAGCTGAAAGCCTCGTGCATATTTTATAGTATAGATTTCTCGATCGATAATAATGTCATATATATATATGACATTTGTTTTATTCAGAGCACAATGCTTCAAAACAGACACAATGTTTATCTCCACCACCTAGGTAGGTTACTGACCCCCTTAATTCTGATTGTGGAGAGACTTACTGTAACTCTTGTCAATAACTGGACATATGTATTTATTTTGACATCTGCACTAATATGTTTAGAACCACACTGTCCTAATTTATACTTCCTTATTAATGATACATAGTATTTCTGCGATATATGTCAGCTTAGATTCGTTCAACTTTAATGTTTGGCTTTTAATAATAATAAGCATTTTTAACTGTCATCTGCATCAGGCCTTCATAGTGAAGGCTTTTGTGATCATGTGATGGCTGCAGATAAGCCTTACTTCATTGGGCTGATTTTCTAAAGGAGTTTACAAAGGTATGTGTGTAAATATGCATTTCAGTTATGCAATATTCTGCAAATGAAATAAGTGAAAAGAAAATTGCTTTTCACATTATTTAAAAATTGAAATGGGTATGAACATGTGTGAAGATTCTCAACTCCTTTAGTGAATGATTCTCCATGTGTTTTGTGTACTATTAGAGCATTAAAATAACGTACCCATCTCTGACTTGCAATTTCACATCTGGCTGGGATCCGCAGTGTGGATGGTTATTCTTCAAAGCTGGTGTTCCTAGCAATAGCTGGATCTCCAACAAAGAATTTGCCAAATGCTTAACACAAAAGTTCATATTCTACACTGCTGTACAGGGCATTCCTGTGGAGAAGGAGTATAGACTGTATTTGATGGAATAACATTTGCTGCTGTACATCTAGTTAAAAAAGTCTCACTTCTGCATTTATTTATTACAATTGTATTTATAATGATAATTAAAAAAAATGAACATTAAGATAATGTTGTATTTATATGATAAGATTAGTCTTATCATATGTATAATGAGTGATCTGTGGTCACTGAGGGTAATAAAAACAGTGCTACAAAGCAATGCTTTATACCAGCAAGGAACAAAATTATTTTCTCATCTAGTTTTCTTCAGTATATCCAAAATCATCCTACTCTTCTGATAAAGTAATCAGACTAATATTATATTATTATCCAGCGTTTCTTTTTTTTCATGCATGTAAAACATTACATCAGATCATAGCGAAGCAGGAAAAGGACAATGAATGGGATTAGCAAGAATATTTTTCATTGTTCTTTGTCCTTTTTGCATATTAAGGCATGTCACTTCAATAGTTTAAAACAAGAGAAAAATATAGTAAATTGTGTTAAATCTTAAGCATATGTTTTCAAAATGATTGCAGTTGGCTGACCAGGATTGCAGGTGCAGCAGTCACAATTAAGCACTAAAAATGCAACAAATCTTTTCAATAATGATATGCAACCTTAATTGCACTGGGTAGGTGTCTGATCTTACTGGTAATTGCTTGCCAAGTCACATAAAATAAATAAATTTAAAAAAAACATATTATAGTAGTAAGGGTACTGCCCCCACATACAGTTTTCATAAATTAACCTTTGGCCTTAAGTCCAAACTACAACATTTTGAAGATGAGCAAATTGTATATAATAATCTTTAAAGGAATCCTGGTATGAAATGAACATGGTGTCATTGCTGACATTTCCTTCCAAAAATGCCCCCAATACTTTTATACTTATTCATTCCTAACTTGGAACGGGTATGCATGGTAGACTTCTGTTTTTTTCTGAACAGCATAGTTTATTCCGGTCAGTAATATAAAGTGTTGATGATGGTGTTTAGTATAACAGCCAGGTAATTACTACTTTTACAAGGTCACCAATTACATGTCCTGTATTTCTGTTAAGGCAGTTTTATTTTGAGACACATTGGAAACT
This sequence comes from Pyxicephalus adspersus, assembly GCF_032062135.1. NCBI lineage: Eukaryota > Metazoa > Chordata > Amphibia > Anura > Pyxicephalidae > Pyxicephalus > Pyxicephalus adspersus. The sequence goes on along the minus strand of NC_092862.1, from coordinate 52,746,750 downwards.
CATTAGAATGCACAAAATGCAAATGTTCAGGCACCGTGCAGTGCAAAAATAAATGGGATGCAACTCCCAAAAAATGACCATGTTGCATCATTTTGCAGTTGCCTGCAAAGCAGTACACAACATGTGCTGGTATGTTCTGTTTTGCATTATAGAGCAGGTATGTAGAGTTGGGACAAAATGAATGACACTGCAGCACAGCAACACATGTACAGAGCATTACTTCATGCTGCAACAATGCATGTGTTGAATGCATTTAACCTATGCGCTGGTATGAACGGGCCTTCATTAATTTTCTTTTTTCCATATACTACAAAAAAAGTCTTCCATGTTTTCTATAGCCACTATTTAAATTCATATTTGCGTATACTAACTGTTAAAGGAAAATAATCTAATTAAAGCTTTTATTTACCATTTATTGATAAATGAGACTATCATTGTCACTGTAAAGACTACATGTAGTGATGTTGCATTCAGAGAGATATGAGAAAAGATCAGACTGCACATCCAGAAAATATAATCCAATATTATCCTGTAAATCTTATTTAATACCACAGCCTCAGTACAATTCGAATAGCAATCTACAGTTATGTACCAACATACTTTTCTCCAAGAAAGATGTTCATAAAATTCTTAACTTTTCCTAATAAAATATTAAAGCATGACTTGTTTTAGAAAAACAGCTGCATACTAGTTATGAAATTATAACATAATATATATATATATTATTGATAATGATAAGAGTAGAGCATGTTCAGCATATTTACCTGGTAACAAAGTGCATTTTTACTGAGCTCTGTGGTTGAGGTGAAGCTGTGTTTTTTTATTTTTCATCATCTGCTTGGGTACTTGTGTTCTGAAGCTTCACCTTATTTTATTATTTTAATTATTATAGATTAGATTATATATTATAGATAGATTTATATTGTAAAGTAAACATATTTTACGTTTTAGGGTAATCAGACACATGTTCTTAATTTTGTAAGGGTGGCCTCTGTGCTCCTTCCATGTTCCGTTAACTATTTTAGTAGATAGCTTATTTGGATTTTCCTTACACTTATTGTAATACTAATACTGCATATTTACCACTTTACAGGCTGCATGTGTAGAAAACACATTATACCAGTATAAGTAACAATGCACAAAATACTGGCTAACACAAGGTTTAATATTGTTATTTGAAAGGCGTTTAATTTATACTTTTTCCTACAAAGTTTACGTAATCACTTAAACTGTACTTAAATGCTGTTTAACCTGTGGATGAGGACAATATTTGGGGCATCATCAATAATTCTTAGCATTCCCAGAATAACAAAGCCAACATGAATTTACCAGAATCTATTTTATTGAGAAACAAAACTTTTAAGGCAATTAAAGCGATGACAAAGAAGAACTTTGACCTCTAGAAGCCCAACAGTATTTGAATGCTTGTGGTCTATATATGGAGAGTAATACATGTTCATATTTATGCCTAGGTTGTTTTCACCCAAACTTACTCATACAAGTTACATGTCATGACAATTAAAACATTTCCCCCATTTAATCTTAACATTAATAATGTCCTTGTTATTTATTATTTCATCATAATGTCCTTGTAGATATTGTGGTTACACTAAGTAGTAATGCTCATTTCTATGAAATGAAGATTTAATTAAGTTAAAAAATACCTAAAATTATTATTATTTATATAGATGATGGCGGTATATACTGTATATATACATCTAGACACAAATAGGGATTCTATATTCTGCAGCTTTTAAATGAATAAACACAGCAGTGTTCTGCACTGGAAAAATTTTTACTTCCAGGACAACCTTAAATAATGGAGTATTTTGACCTGTTTGGGGTAGTTCTTACTGAGAAAACAGAATGAGTGGAATTACCAAAAAATGACATTTGCCCATGTCCACCCAAATATTAATATAAGAAGACAGGAGTAATAACATTTCAGCATAACTGACAATAGGTTGTCTGAAATGTGTTGAATGACTTACTGGACAAAAAAACAAAAGAATATGGCAACCAACTTTAAGACCCATTAGCGCAATAAGACTTGTGCCCTCCCTCATAGTGCTAAGAAAATAAGTTTCCTTCTCTACTACCTTCAGCTAGTCCCTGCTTCCAGAACTGAATTTCTATAAAGCTATAACAGGTCATGGCCTACGGTCAGGGCTGCAAGGGACAGTGCTACTGAAACATCATATGTGTAGCATATTTCTATTTGTAAAAAATATTCTCAAGTGTAATAAACTTCTGTCAGCACAACCTAGATAGATTCACATTACTGCTACCTCCTCACAGTTTGTGAATTTGTATTTGTAGGGTATTGTACTATGGGTTGGTGCACGTAGCATAGAACTGCAGCCAATGCTAGTGTGTAAGTCTATTCTACTCTTGTAGTTGTCTTTAAATGTAAATTTTAGGCTTTCCATTAACATACCTTGTGTGCCATAAACTCCACACATTAAGTTCTGATGGTTGCACTTAAAACACTTAAAAAAAATAACTCTTCTTTTGATCTAAAACAAGTCAGGTTGAGGTCAAGGTGTACCAAACATCCTTCCACTACCAAAGTAAATCTTATCCATTGTAGCTGTTTTTCTTATTTACCTATTTAAATAGTACTTTTTTGTGTTGGGCCATTGTGCCAATTCATTAGTTTAAAGAATCTTTTGATGTGATTTCTAAAAATTCTTTTACAAATAACAGTGTTTATGTAGCGTTTTCATATATTGTCAGTTTTGGCTTCACTAAAATTTTAAAACATTGCCTGCTTTTACCGAAATTTACTATTTTGGCAAACTGCACTGAAGATGAGAAGGAAATGTGAAAGTCTGAGGGTTTGATTATGATTGCTGTCAAGTCATACAAGAACTGAAACAAGTTCATAAATGTTTTCTTTATGTCCTGAGTGAGGTGTGTTTTAGACTTTAATTTGGTATTGCTTACACCAAAAAGAACGACATTTACAGTGTTGCTCAACTTTGCCTAAGTTCAGTAAATGTTCATATAAGCTGTACCCAAATCCAAACCAAAGTTTATTAACTAATTGGTTACCAAGGTAAACCGCTGTCCATTTAACTTTATTCAGTGGACAGCCCCTATCAAACAGGTATAGTACCAACAAGTTTGTCTATTTATTTATTTAAAATTAACTTTTGGCTGCAAGTATGTAAGATATAAGGCGGTGAGTGTTGCTACTGGATGGCAGTCATTAGAGGGTGCCCCTACATTACCCAAAGAGAATATTCCTTGCCATATACTTTTATAACATACTGTAAGTTGGTAGTTAAGGTATACGGTACCAAAATCCTAACAGCATTATCTCTCTCTCTCTCTCTCTCTCTCTCTCTCTCTCTCTCTCTCTCTCTCTCTCTATATATATATATATATATATATATATATATATATATATTAGTTTAAACAAAGTATGTACACCTAGTAGACATTATTGACTTTTTCAGCTTGTTTAAAAAGGGCACACATTGGATTTCCTTTCAGACAGCGGCTGCACAGAAACTGACAAACTGATATACTTTCATAAAAATGTACTTTTTTTTAAAATCATTTTTTGAACAAAAACGTAAATAGATGTAATGATGTACTGAAAGCATTAAAGCTATAATTAATCTCTAATATATTTGATCTACTAAGTTCTATATTTGAAGTTAGTATGGCCCTATTTTGCAGGAATTACTTCTTGAACAGATTTTAAATAAGGGGCCCACTACTCTCTGATATCAACTTGTGCCATATTTTTACCACTCCTCCTTGCAAAATATCTTTTATTGCAAAGTTATACCATTTTCTTACATCAACTGCTTGTTTTATATCACTCACAACATTTTTAATAGGTTTCAAATAATGAGTTGAAATAAACATCTTTTTTATTTAGAATTGTTAGCAGATTTGCTTAAAACTATTTTTAATGGATACATTTTCACTTCAACTTGAGGGTGAGGGTGTATAGACATTTTTCCAAATCTACATTCTTGCTATTTGTGAATATTATTATACTGGTAATTTTGTTTGTAATATGATCATCTCTTCTACCTTTTGCTAAATTTATTTTTCAAAACGCAGTTTGGACATAATAAACCAAGTAATATACTGATTCTAAAATTATTTAAATCTAATCTCAAGTGTAAAACAACACACAACAGATTTGTGTCACTCTTTATTTACCATAAAAACCCAAAATGAAGAAACCATGTGAACAAAAAACTTAAGTAGACTCAGTAGTATGATTCAGTAGATTTCAGTACCACCTTTAGCAGTAATAGCCAATAATAACAAATACTAATAGTTTTCTATATGACTTTATCAGTCTTGTAGTAATTAAGCCCCTTTTTTTTGATAATTGTTGACATGCTTTTGAAAAACCCAGTTGCCTGAGTATATCTAATCTCATTGCTGCCTGATCAGTTTAACATTCTCAAATGAATCTAAACTTTCAGAACAGGTTTCCTTCAAATTATACGAGGTTTCCTTCAAATTATACGCCATCCGTGGTTAGTCTACCAGAATCCAGAGAAAGCTGAATACACAGATGTTGAGAATATTATCCCCTAGCTAATCTAATTTGAAGGTTTTACCTAATGCTTCTGATTGAGAAAGGGTTGGGCAACTTTTAGCTCTTGGCTCTAGGTTTCTATTCAATCAGACTTTATTTTAAAAGTATTGGTCATGAGACTCTACCTATTAACCAATCTTTACTGCAATATATATAGCTTTTGACACAGCTGGTAAAATGTTATGTTTTAGCATGATTAAGGCCCTTTTATAAAAAATGGACATCTGGCATATAAGATAGTACAGGGCCAAGGCATTCAGAAACAGGTATATGTATGAGTCACTGAGGACATTCCACAAAAAGGCATCTGTTAAGGTGCAGCCAATTGTGTGCAGAACTAAAGAATGTGCTGTAAAAGCACAGGCTTGTTGTTATCTAATGGAATTATAAGAGAAACAGGTGGCAATATTAATTGAAATGAGTTTGGAAAATTTAAATATAGTTGAATAAGAAGTGGAAAAAGCAAGAAATATGTAAATGCAGGTTATTTGCAAGTCACTGATGTGTTTTAACAATGCATATGAAAATTACTTACAGGTGAGTAAAAAAATCTCTGAAAAGCCGCATTAAACATTCTTCTTTCTTTTCTATTCTTTTTTCCCCCCAAAATTCCATTTATACAAATTCATGCTTTCTTTTATTTATAAAGTTTTTCAAGGTATACATATAAGAGTCTGCATTAGAAATAAACATTTTAAACTTGGCTAGATAATCAATTTATATTTTACTAAGTATTAAATATGTTTCATTTTGCTTTGGACGCAAGGCATTCATAAAATTAGAATTATTTATGAGGTTAACAAAAAACTAAGGATTTATATGTAGACAGTAATTGCTTTTGTTCTGTAATGCCATCAACACAAAACACACATATACTGTGCAGCAATAGTGAACACAGTCTACTTCAGCTTTTTGAGCAATAAAGTGTTTGGCCCCACATTTTCTTATGGGCACAATAGACTCGAATGAAGCAGTGAACATAACGCGCTAATCTGCATTGTCTTTAAAATACCATGACCAGATGTTGCTGATTTATGATTTGATACTAGCAATCATCTGAATTTTGAAGTTAATTTTTGGAAACATGGTGATTTAAACATATATTCACACAGACAGCACCACAATAGTAAAGTGTGGTGAGACATAGGGAATTACGACAGTAATACTATAATACTATAATATTAATGCGCTAACAAATTCAGCAATGATTGGCACAACGGGGGCAGCTGTTACAAAGCAATGGCACTAAACACATGGGCAATCCACCAATGCATCTATAGCTAAAAAAATAGATAAACATAACAATACCTCCTGACCATACCCAATATATATATTCAAAAATAACTTTGACTTAAAGGTCAAGGTAAATAACAAGGGCACAAAATGTGTCTATCATTGCTAACATTCAGAACAGCATACAATAGTAATGCTAACATACAATTTAATGTGAATAAATACAACCTTGGTGTGATATTAAAAAAAAATTATTGAAAATGGGAACAAAAAATTAAAACCCACATGGGCCCAGGCTGTGAATCCCCCTTCTCTTTCCCTCTTTTACACATTTAGGCTGGTTATGATGGGTCTCTTGCTCTTAAATGATCCTTTGTGCATTGTTGTTGGCCACCAGCCGGTGCCGTGTCTTTAATAATAATGTTATTAATAATAATATTATTAATAAGAATAATAATAATAATAACAAACAGTATTTATTTAGTGTCAACATATATTGCAGCACTGTTCATTAAACAGGGGTGTCAAATGAGAGATACAAACACTGACACAGGAGGAAAGGACCCTGCTCAGAAGAACTTACAATCTAAGAGGATGGTGAAGTAGCACGCAATAGGCCTGATTTATTAAAGCTGGAGAGGATACACTTTCATCAGTGAAGCGGGGTGACCCAGCAAACCTGGAATGGATGTCTTCAAAGTCATTTAGTATTTGCTAGCAAATGTTTTGAATCCTGGACCAGATCCATTCCAGGTTTGCTGGAATTTTAATAAATCAGGCTCTATAAGAGGGGGGGGTATGGATTGAGGAGTGATTAGTGAAGGTTTAAGATACAGAAGAAGGGCAGGCAAGTTTGAAAAAATGGGTTTTAAGAGTTATTTTAAATGTGCAGAAAATATGAGCAAGCTGCATGTTTCCCAAAAGTGTATAAAGTGTGTAATCAACTCTGTCGAATCCAGACAAATGCAGTTATCAGGACAAGTCACAAGTTAAGACCCAAATATACACCAAGATTCCTTCTCTATTGGCATTTGAGGACAAAAAATGTAGTTTATACTTGAGTACATACCTGCTCTTTTTTTTTACTAGAGCAAAGTTTCTATGTGATGCAGAAAAATATGACCTCCATTTTGAAACACAGAATGCAGAGGAGTGGTAATGTTGCGATCTTATCAGTATTCAGGGGTACAAAGACTTGCTTGCAATGAAATTTTAATGAGAAGTTTTTTTGAAATATGTTCTGAAACATCTAGTTATACAGGCCACCCTTGTAGCATATTTCCATGGCTTGTGTTGAACTAATTAAGTGGATTAAGTATATCAATGACAGAGGAGAATTAGAATGAAACAAGATTCTTAAAATCTAGTTAAAAATATTTCGTTTTGTTTGGGTACAGCTATATTTATTATAAAATATGTTCCAAACATTTTTAAAGCCAGATCAGGGTTTTATCAGGGTGTTGTTCTCCACATGTGTTCCAAAAATGTATATTACCTTCACTTTCTGTAACAAAAACACATCACAAAGTGAAGGAAATCTATTAGAAATGAAATAAATCCCCTTCTGGGTTGTCACCATTAGAAGGATCTTCCCTTAATTTTTGTAGGATTTTCTTCTACTTAGTGTGCACCAGAACAAACCCATATGAGCTTTCTAACTAGAATAATTACTGAGGGAACAAATTAATTTATTCAAATGAGTTTCACTTAACCTTACCTAAAACAATACCAAATAAATTATGGGGTTGCAGTTTTCTGGCCAACTTGGCCTAAAATGCCTTTCTGAGTCACTGATCTAGAAAAATGGCACTGATTTATTAAAGCTCCCCAAGGCTAAAGAGGAAACATTTTCAACAGTAAAGCTGGGTGATCCAGCAAGCCTGAAATTGATTTCCTGAAAAGTAATTTGCTATTTGTTAGCAAATGTTTTCAACTATTGACCTGATTCATTCCAGGTTTGCTGGATCACCCAGCTTCACTGATGAAAGTGTATTGTCTCCAGGCTTGGAGAGCTTTAATAAATCAGGCCCAAAGAGAAAAGGAAAGTCAGAATGAAGTCAAAATTCCTTGAAATTAAACCAGTTGTAACAAGGTGGAAGTGTTTGTGGGACTACAAGTGTCAGGAAGGGTTAAAGAACGACATAAAACACTCAGGCTCTGCTTAATATAAAGTTACTATTTATCAATATTGGATGCGTACAATGGTCCAAAACAGCAACAGTTCCACCAGCAAGATCACATGACTTGGTTTACCCCAGGGAGTGCCCATTTCCATACCATCTAACTGGGAAAAGTCAGGCAGGGAGAAGCTGGCATTTCTTTACGTGTATCCAGAAAGTGTCAGCACTCAATTCCATGATATATGGAGTTAACAATTATACACTGATCTCAACCAATCAACTCGTTACATGACCATTGCTAGCTCATTTTGACCAAACCTCCTTGTTACATTATAATATAAAAAAACTTGCAATTGTTAGTATGACTTTATATTTGGTATATTACCAGCTGCTTTCTTTCTCAAGACCCATCAGGCATAGCAGCCATTACTTTCTTCTTACAACCTCTTGTGCCCGGGGATTGCAGTGGATTCCAAGGGCCGCATGAATGAATGCGGACCCCTGCACTAGAGGTTAAATGGGGACAAGCATCAACAGATTTTCCTTTCCTCAGCCAATCAGAGAGCACTGGGGGTTTTGATTTGGGAGACTTGTCCCCATTTAACCTCCAGTGCTGGGGATCGCACACTGAGCTGATCAATGAATGCAGCTGTGTCTGCATTCATTGATCAGCACCGCCTGCGGGCCTTTTTTTTTTTTTTAGAAAATTTTTTCAGGAAAATTTGATCTCGATTGGCGAATTTACACCGGCTGTTACAACTTCGGTAAGCGAGAACGGCCGAATTCACCGCAAGATCGAGTTTAAAAATCTTGCTCGCTCATCCCTATCCACAAGACTTGTATTCAGTATTTCATGTTTTTTTATTTGACTTGCTAAAAACAGGAAAACGGTGGCTCTCTAGAGGAGTAATCAAAAAGCCTCACCATTCCTGCTACACCAGTGGATCAGCACAATGGCTGGTTTATAAGTATTTTCTAAAGGAGAGTTTAACAATGGCAGACATTAAAATTCTATGTACAGGTTTACGTTAGGTGAATATGTCATTACAAACTATATAACACCTGGAAACACATACTATTGACTCAAAAGAAATGAAGCCTATAGCATGTATTATCTGAAATAACATACCATCTGTACAGCACATAATATTGATTTTGAATTGCAATACAAGCCAGTTTCTTCATTTCATCCATTAATTTCAAATATATCAAACATTCTCATGTTTCACTTTTTTTCCAAAACCTTTTTTAATATAAAACTAAAACATATTTTTCATACCAGATGCTTGTTTGAAGTTGGAAACTACAAGCCAGCTGGAAAAAATGCGGCTATTGCCAACCATAGCTGCATTTTTTCTTATTTGTGTGCTGTATTTGAGTACTGGAGTTGATTTTAAGACACATTAATACTAGATGTTCCAAATATGGGCCATAAATGGGCCACATAGGATGGATATGTAAGGTATGGGTCTGATTTATTAAAGCTCTCCAAGACTGGAGAAGATACACTTTCATCAGTGAACCTGCGTGATCCAGCAAACCAGGAAATGTTTTAAATCTTGGGCCAGATCCATTCTAGGTTTGCTAAATCACCAAGATTCACTGATGAAAGTGTATTATCTCCAGTCTTGGAGAGCATTAATAAATTAGGCCCCACGTGTATAGCAATGCTCTGTGGTTTAACATATAAGGACTGTCAAAGCTCGGACAGGCAGTAAACTTCTAAATGCTACTAAGGACAAGTCAAGTAAATGGGCAAAACCCAGGGAAACAGTCACTTCAAAGACAGGAGCAAAGTCATCAGGCTTGAAACCAGTTACAGGTATTTCTGTGGCAGCATAGACCATGCTCTTTTCACACAAAACATAACATATCAAATAACAGTTTTAGTGTGAAATATATAATAAATACTCTTTTGGGAAATTGGGTTTAAGTTAAGTATCTTTCATTTAACCATAATTCATCCAGGCAGTACTGCAGTGTGCCAGTGGACCGATTTCCTGAATCCTGCTTGATCCAGGGGCACTTACTACAACTAGTTCTCACATTCAAAAAGTCCTATCCCCCTACTAGATTTAATTCTACTTCAAAGGTTTGAATGTGTTTAATATTACAGGAAGCGGAGTGACATGGAGTTATGCAGAACAGTTTCCTAAATGTACATTCCTACTGCTTTTCTACTGTCCCGTAAGAGAACCTGACTGCAATGGATCATTGATAACTCACATTAAGATGAACAGAGCAAATCTTCTGATTTTAGCATAGTATCAGTGTTACATTGCTAGCACTTTTTCCACCTGTTCGATAGAATTGTTATTTAACACTTAGGCTCCATTTACACTTGTGATGTGCATTCATGCATGTGAGATTTGTTAAGCTATCCTATTCATTAGACAACTGCACCCCTAACTAGACATTGTATATCACAAAATATAGCAATAACTACAAAATAGAGACCGTCATGAGCTTACAATTTAGAGTTAAAGGAAAGAAACAAAAGGTAAGTCAATTAGTCAACAACTGAATGTCTGGAAGTAGTGGGATTTTGCTGGAAGCATTGCATGGTTAGATTGTATTGTAAATGGTGTCTACTGACAAAGCAGAGACATATTAGTCTTTAGTATTTATATAACAGTCCTGGGATGTATAGTTTATGTAGGAAAGATATCTAATAAATCAGTTGTATGACTCATATAGAATAATATTATATTTACATTGACAGAACATGATTCAAACCTGAAACATCCCGGACACAGCCTAATACTCAGGATGTATTTTCAAACACACTATTTGTAACCCTGGCATTATCTTTCAAGAATTGGATAGCGGTAAAAGAAGAGAAGTATCTATTCATCTATCTTGCATTTTATTTTTACGTTTTATGTACATAATTGTGTATTAGCTATAAATAAACCAACAAGTTAATATATTTAGCAATATATTAAGCAAGATATTTTTCCCTTTGATTTAAAAGTAATCATTAAACAAATCCTGCACTAAAAAGTTTTTTTCAAAATAAGTATAAAGTATTTTTAATTGCAAAGAAGTTGCAAAAATAGTGTTATGAAAGCTATGTATTTGCATCTCTATCTGTCAGATACCACAATACTATTTAGAGTTCTCTCAAGGGCATCTTATAATGATCCATTCCCGAGGTAACTTGGCCACTTTATCATCCCTCACTCTAATCATTTTATGTCATGGGATTGGGTACAAAATGCTGGCAGATAAAGCCTGCCAAATATCTCCGGATAATGCACGGATTTGTTTAATTTTGCATGAATGCGTAAAGAGTTACTTCTGTTCCATTTGTTATAAATTATGTAAATGTTCTTTCAAATATCATTCAGTATGTAGCTTGTGTTATATAGATTGGCTTAACCCATAAAGTGGCATGCCATAAGAAATATCTTCACAGTGTGATGATGACATTGAGTGCAACGTGCCTTTTACAAATGTCAAACTAGTTGTCACCTTCTAAAGGAACACCACAAATCCATACAAGCATGGCTAAGATAAGACATGTACATGGAGTAAATGCGAACAAAAACTAGACATGCAGGCCGTGACAGTTCTGACTTTTTTATTGATGTTGTTAAGTATTAATACTCAAATGTTTCAGACACATTTCAGACACACATTTTTCATCACTGTGATTAAAGGTTGGTGTTATTGTTTGACTTTGGGTCATCCAACATTTGATGCAATTTGAACCAAACAGCGTCATTCGAGCAAATGTTTCTCCCTTTGTGTATGTTAATAATGGGGTGACTGCTGTGTGTATCAAATGTAAAAAGCAGAAAAGCAGACTATAAGCCTGATTCAAAGAAACTAGGGGCTTACTGGCTAGTTCTAATTGGCTGATGGTCATAGAAAGCTGGTGCTGCTATTGTTCTGAGAAGGAACTTCATATAAAGGAAGGGAAAGTAAAGGTTACAAAGTTGGTGACCTTCTACTGGCAAATTGAAAGATATTCTTCAAAACCTTATGTTAATTAATAATTGAAGTAGAAGTTTATTTTAATAACCTTAATTAATCTTATTATATTTAAAAGAAAATGGTGGCAAAAGTCAGTAAGGTATTAGGATCCCTAAACAGTGAAGAAATAGCTTGTTGATGCCCTACCCTATGGCTATTGAATACACTGAACCCCCCCCCCCCCCATGTAAATAATAGCTCACATTAGTGTCTTAAAGTTCAAAGAGCAGTTATGTCTAGACCTAATAAATTAATCTTTTTATGTTTGTGATTTTATGACAGCTGGTGGCCTTACCAGTAAAATCACCTGCAAAAGTTCTGTGGTAAGTGGTAGTAGATACTGGACTAGGGCCATAAAAATATGGCATCTCAATGCTCTGCCTATTTTAGGGTGGGTGCACAATATAATCTATGTGTAGCAATTTGTAAATAGCTATATATAGGACTAATTAGGGCATTGAGACTACCAAAACTTGCAAGTGGTTTAAGTAGTTCTGTTGCATAAAACTGTTCCAAAAAGGTAAATCTTGGACTATATGGATTTATTTTATATCCTTTAGCTGACAGCTAGTAGGAGGTAGCAGCCGTGCCACATTTTTCGGATATGTAGATCATCCAGTGGCAACCATGCTGTCTCAAATTCCATGAAATCAAATGTCATCACCTATGCAAGTAGTTTTAAGTATTTATAAGCTCTTTTTTTCATGAAGATGCAATTAAAAAAAAATGGAAAAAATGCTATACTTTTCCAGCCACCTACACATGCCTGAAAACAGTGACAGCCTGTGACAGCCTGCAATTGTTCCAGGATGTCTAGAGTTTGACGGTAGGTGTCTGGGAGCAATAAACGCCACAGTAAAATTCTTCTAAACATGCAATTTGGCTAAAACAGGTATATAGTTGTTAATATGTTGTGCAATATAAGTTTTTTTTGAAAAATGATTTTTATTGCGACACAACAAGGTTCAGACAAGAATACAAAATAGCAAAATACACAGTGCAAATAAACAACTGAAAACAGTTTAGAGATAAACCTTAGCATCACAACAGTTTTGTGCAATTACAAGAACAGGGATATGTGGGGGGGATGAGAGGAAGGACGGAACAGGGGAAGGAAGGGGCGAAAATACCTGAGCAGTCCTACCATCGACATAAAAACAGTAACATATTTTACAGAACCGAACCTGAAGGTGAGTGTATTGGATCAGTCTGGGAGTGTTGCAGAAGAATACTAAACTCAGAAGAGGTGCTAAACTGTATCCAATAGAACCAGGTCTGAGCAAATTTGTCAACTTTATTTGTACCAGTAGTTATCATATCCTCCATGCAATAAATATCTACCACCCTCTTTAACCATTGGCCAAATGTTGGTGGTCTATCACTATTCCAACAGGCTGGAATGCATGCTTTTGCCGCATTCAACAGGTGTCTCAGTAGAAAACGTTTACTTACTTTCTTGGTAAATCAGAGATATGGAGCAAAGCCAAAGCAGGTTTATCTTTAATATGAGTTAAAAATGTTAGCCCAGGGCAGTCCTAAAAAGTATGCAATAGAGTGCCAGGGGCTGTTTTACATTGCCAACAAGTCCTATCAGCGGGAGGGTAAATTCTGGCCTGTGCAATATGAATTTGAATGTTTTGATCTGTGTGTGTGTGTGCAGGCCAGATGTGATTTGAACTCAAGATAAACATTCTTTTTAATGTTTAGATTACATGTTGAATTACATAAAAAATGTAAGAGTATATTAAATGCACTCTTTCTTATGGGATCTAAACTGAAAAGTAACTTTATAGAATTTTTTTATACAAATTCCTAAATGAAAAAGTTTTGCTCAACTACTGTTTAATTCTGGTAAAGACTAAAAAAAGTACAGACAATAGTTTAATTAAAGGAGTGTAGATAAGAACAACATTTGCTTTTGTAGGACAATAGAAAAGTACAAGTGAAGTATTGCTACGAAGAAAGATTTATCCCACTATATCCTTCCAAGAAAAACCAAAAACTGAGGTTGTTATTGTAATGCACGTGGGTGTGGACCCACTGTGCCACTGACTGGGTATACTCCGGAGGGGCGTAACTAAGCCGCTACTTGGTCTTCACTATAGCCTCTAATGGTGAGGATAGGCTTGGGCCACAGGGTAGCTGCCAGGTGCCAAGATAGGACCCGGCGCCCGTACCTGCAATTAGGAGCAGCGGCGCCGGCACGACCCGCAGGGCTAACAGTTATTATGTAAGCACCAGACTTATATGTAAATTATTATACAGTAACCACGCTAACTTAGAATTTTTTTAAGAGGCAAGAGTTTAAGAAGTAAGATAAGCTCCTGGACCACTGGATATGCTGCAAATTCGTATTTTATTTTGGATTTGCTCTTCCTTACATATCCTTTTCCATGGCTAGCATTACACATCAACACTTCATAACTTTAACGAAGAAATCAATTCCATAAAACTTCAAGCAAAAAAAATTCTGAAGTCAAGTAGGAGCAAAATAAAAGTTTTTAAGAATTGAAAACTTTAACACAACAAAACAGAAAATATGTGCGTAAACACAGCATGAGATAGACGAGTCATCAAACCGTTTTGCAACTACTACTGACACTTTTCACAGATTTCATCTTGTTTCTCTCTCTAAGTGGGTTGTTGAAATGTTTCAATTAAGACAGAATGAAACTTTTAATTAAATATTATCAAATCAAAATAGATAAAACATGTGTTTATGGGGAGCTGCAAAAGTTTTACCTGGAATTGTGATGTGCTTCAAGAGGCAACTTATCATTTAAAATATTTAGGAAAAAACAGGATACGTGGCTAATTGAAATTCACTTCTGTTTTGGTAAAATGCAAATTGACTTAGTTACGAACACCTTTGTTTGTTAAAACACCACCAGAAGTAAAAGACACCAGACCGTCAGCAGCCTTGTCATTAGATGAGGAAATTGAAAGAATGTGCTATAGTTTTCTTCCACAGCTTGGATGGTGAATCAAATTGTTATCTTTAGCAACTGAATCTCATTTCTCAAACTTTTAGATGTTTTTTTTACCTACATTTAACTTTTAACATTTAAATAAAAAGCACTTATGATTGGCTAAGATGTTATTTTATTACTTTATATTTTGTATGATCTAGCATTGCAAGCATATCAAGAAACTTTAAAACTATGTCATCAATACTTTTAAACAATAAAAAAAAATAATTCAATAAATGCAATTTTATCATTATACATAGCAAATAATCATATTGAAAACATGTATTTGCCATGCTGTCATTATTAGGGATGAGCGAGTGAAATTTTAAAATTCGACCTCGCTGAAAATCGGGCTGTTCTTGCTTACCGAACATGAAAGCGAGAATGGCCTGTATAAATTTTTGCTGTCAAGATCAAATTATTTTGGACCTGCAAGAGCAATCAGAAGCTGACAGCTCCACTCCCCTGATTGCTCTTGCAGCTCTGTAGTGTGTGTCCTTGGATAGAGATTCACTATCCAAGAACACACGAGTCCCACGTCTGTGCTCATCATGAATGAATGCAGCTGTGGGAATCATCCTGTGCTCAAACCCCGGGCACTAGAGTTTAAATGAGGGCAAGCTGTACTCCTCCTGCAATGATTTCCTCGATCTTCAGATGGTTATTCGAAATCGGTTCTCCGAAATTTCACTGACCCATCAGAAGTTCGAGGAAATTTTCGCCAGAATGTCAGAGGCATTCTCGCTCTTCCCTAGTGATTATTAGCACAAACTAGCTTTCATGATTTAAAACATTCAAAGTCACATTTTTCAGTGAATAATATTTTGCAGACTTATTTAGTTTTACTTACATTGTCTGCACCTTTATCTGCAGTGTGAGGAAATCAGAGTTTACCTGAAGCCTGACAGTTGTAGCAATCAACTTGACTTCACACAACATTTGCTAAGCAAACATTCTCTCTTCCTTAAATCAATCAACACCCATTTTTTAAGGTCTGTACTACAACTTTCAGACATCAGGTGAACCTTGACTTTCTGGCAATACAGCTGTCAGTCTGAGACAAAGAAAGTAAAGCTAAATAAGAAAAATTCAATCAGTTTTTATATGTGGACCTGCTCATTAATAGTTTGAAGCAGAACTCTATCCAAAAATAAGATAAAAATGAATAGATTAATAAACTATAGACAAACATATCAGCTTTTGTCACAATGTTCACCTTTTGTTTAAAGCGTACCTAAACTCAACATTTTTACTTTACATAGAAGGGTGGACAATTCTTCTATATGAGTTAAAAATGTTTGTGTGTTTATTCAAGTGCTTGATTTTTTTTAAAATAATGCTTAAAGCAATGCACAGAGCCTCCCGGGATACTTACGTCACACATCCCGGGAGGCTCTGGCTGCTCATTCTGCGCATGCCCGACATTGGGGCATTTCTCCCACTAGAGGAAAGTACTGCCAATCTCACAAATGTGCAGAAGAAAGAAGAACGAAGATGACAATGGAAGTGACGATCGAAGACGATCGAAAAATTTCAGGACGATGCAGGACTGGATCATGGAAAGGACCAGTGCCATTGAGGGATCTGCTGGATTAAAGGTAAGTGTGTTTTTTTAGTTTTTAGTTTAGTTCTACTTTAAGGCTTTTTCACACATTTTTTTTTTTTTGCTACTTGATGCCCTTAGTTTATTGGTCAGCATCATTTAATCTATATAGCTTTAATAGTCCTAGACTGACCCCTGAATAGTTATGGATCAGCTTTATTGTCAGAACTGATTGCCCCCCTGTACTGTTTCTTACTTTATCCCTCCAGCTCTGCTACAGTATATAAGGACTGCAAGAATCTGATACAAGTTTAAATTCATAATGACACTGCTTGCATTCAAAAATACATTTAAGTGTGCACTAATGTTTACAGAGCTAAGTTTTACTAAGTTATGTTATTTATATCTGTCTATAGTAAGGCATTTTAGATTTTTAGATGTGTGTGGAGAGACTGCAGTAGTCATATAATGCAAATTCACTCACAAATATTGGTTTGATAGGCAACATACATTCAAGGTACTGGATGTCAGCCAACTAAATGGTGTCCTACATAATTTTTTCTTAAGTCAGGTTTTGTGGGCTTTTTATTATCTTTTAGCTATTTTGCATGCACTTTTCTAAGAGGAACAAAATCACTGCACACTAATATTAGTAAGATGACTGTTAGCGTTAGTCAAATTTCCCTGTGTTCACTTCACTACAATTTCACCTAAATGGACCCCAATGTCCAGGTTGATTTGTTGTCAGATTTAATTCCTATAATAGTCAATGTCAGAGGCTAATTCGACAAACACTATGTCACATAAGGCTCAGTAAATCTGTCGAGTCTTATGCTATGTGGTGTTGTTTAAATTTGCCTCTGACATTGGGCTTAAGTTTTAAAGTTCTTAAATGCTGGAGTGGATACACTTTCATTGGTGAAGCTGGGTGATCCAGCAAATCATTAATGGATTTCTTAAAAGTAATTTGCTATTTGTTAGCAAATGTTTTCAATGTTTGTTAGCAAATGTTGACCAGATCCTGGGTGTGTCACCCAGCTTTACTGATAAAAGTGTATCCTTTACAGTTTACAGGGGAGCTTTATTAAATCAGGCCGATTAACTTCAACTAGATTCAAATTCAGCTGGGAATCTCCCATAGCCTGCTAGACAGACTGCCTGCTGAGTAGTGTTGGTGGAATATCTCACTATTTGATTCAACAGCTATTCGATCGAATAGTGAGATATTATTCGGGTGATCGAATGCCGAATTCAAACACCATTGAAGTCAATAGTTGGAGAATTGGGGTTATTTTTAGGGATTATTAAGGACTGCAAGAGCAATCAGATTGCTCTTGCAGCCCTTTACTAGTTGTATGTGTTCTTGGATAGAGTTTCTCTATCCAGGAACAAAGGGCAATAGATGTGATGAATGGGGAAATGTCCCCATTCAACCTCTAGTGCCTGGGGATCACCTGCAGTCGCAGCTGTGACCACAAAGTTCCCACGATCATGTAACCGTGGGATCTTAACTGAAGATGAACTCTGCAGTTCCACTACGATCCCCGTGGCAATACAGGTTAATTAACCTGTAGTGCTCTGGCGATCGCACACCTTTCTCAATGATTGCAGCTTTGGCTGCAATCATTGATTAGCTCAGTGTGCAATCCCCGAGGCACTACAGGTTAATTGATTGCACACTCTTCTCAATGATTGCAGACTCTACTGCAATCATTGAGAAGATGCCCGGCTGGCAAGTATCTCTTACTCTGTAACACGCACAGTAATTTGATACATTTGTTACATTTTTATCGCAGTGGATCAAAGAAAAATGTAACAAATGTATCAGAATATTACTTTGTTGGAAAGTGTGCTACAGAGTAAGGGATATCATGTCATCATAGGATAACCTAAAAAAAATAGTTAAATAAACACAGTTACACAATAAGTAAATTTTTACATTTTTTATTTAGTTTAGTTTTTTTTTAACACTATTTTTACATTTTTTTGTATCTGAAATTTTACCGTCAAATCTCCTTTTTTTTCGGGTTGGATCTACCCGAATTCAAACAGCCATTTTATGGTCAAATATAAGGACAACTTGAATTTGAACACCAACACTACTGCTGAGCCGTACTATAACTTTTATTGTCAGGTATTGCATAGCTCAGCCAGTAAAAACCGGTGGACTGTGACAGCTGATGGTTGTCTTCATTATGACAGCTACCATAGCTTATCAGTGAGATTTACTGAGCTATTTATCTTTACAAATTATTGTATGGCCTTAGCTACCATATGCTTTACCTGTAATCAACACAGTGCCGAATCCAATACCAAACAACCAACAATATTCAACTTTAATAATTTTTTTTTGGGGGGGGGGTGCTCTTTGTGTTGATTTTGGCACATACTGGAAGCCAAATACCAGGCATACTGACTGTAAAGTAAAGTAAAAAGACACATTTCATGTTTTGTTGAGAGGGTACGCAGAGAAAATCCATGTTACTCAGTGCACATAAGTAATAGCTTTGACCACAGTATGCATTATAAATATATTTAATATAATGCTGCCTGTAAATAATATAATAATAAAAGCCTAAATGTACACCTCTTTATATTTATGTCTTATTTGATCCGAAAGCACATCATACAATTTAAAGCTGCTCATTTGTTTAGCAATGCACCTTTTTTTCCTCAGTAACCAAAGTAATTTGTATATTATAACATTATTTTAAAGTTCAGTAAATAAATATTTAGGTAGATAATTTAAAGGAATACATTCCTTGGGTATGGAGCCACATGTGCACATATACAAACCACAGCACACTCATACCAATTATCTTTATAGCAAATGCTCACTCCTCTTGTGCTTGTTCATTATTTTACTTTAAAATGTAGTTGTTTGAAAAAATGACTCATCAGACAAACATGTTTATACATATGCAGAATAACTTACCTGATTGTTTACTTTACTGTATTATACTGTTTGAATGTAGTGCAAAGCAATTTACTTAACTACTGCCCTCAAAAGTTGAACATATTTACCCTCCCTTTCTTTCGCTAGTTGCTCTGGTGCCAGGAGGAAAGACAAATAAACAACTTTCCTTTATACCAGTGCTGATGAATAGCGTTTGGCAGCTCTGAGATCTAGTACTATTATGAAGAAGCAACGAGTAAGACAGTAGCCCTGTAATAACACAAACTCATGGTCCAAATCTGCATGTTGATCAAAAAATCTCAATAATCCTATATTTCACTGCCTTTCATCACATAGGAGTGCCACGCACAGTAGTGATCCCTCTTGGTTTCCCAAGTAGTGATCCCTACCTGATGAGTATCTTGGGTAGTGCAATGTGATTTTGTTTTTAATTCAGAATATTACAATATTTAACATTTCAGGCATATGTTTTTTTTGTAAAATATAAAGCGTGTATGTCTTTAGTAATACCACCCTTGATGCTAGTCCAATCTTAGGGTAACCCATAGAGCTTAACTGGTAAAATAGAATCCAGTCAATTAAGTATTTGTCAGAGAATGATTGTCCAAAACCTTCTTCTGGTACCACTAAATAAAAGACGTGTCACACAGTATGGCTAAAAGTTGTCATATTCAGGCAATAATAATAGCTAATATATGGGCAGATGATTACTTGTAGTCAAATGACAATAATTGAATATAAAACAGCAGGAAAGTAAAGGGAGATTGATGACCTTGGGTACTACTACAGTCATTGTACAATTGCAATCACTGTATCTTGCTAATTCTAGTCTGGTCATGAGATAAATAAAATTAAAATACATTATTTATTTTCCATAATATAAAAAAGGATGTTTAAGAATTTTACACAAAGTGCGAGGAAAGAAAAAAACCCAAACTGTTTCTGAAAGTCACTACTTATTTATATTTTACGGCCTTAACTTTCACTGGCATGTATTTTGCTTAATTTTATGTACAAAGACCTATAAATCTATATTCTGATCATAAATATTGTTTAAGATGATGGAGGGACTCAAATTACCTGGCATGACTTTCATTGTTATAAATATGTAATTCTTATATTGAAATGTGGCATGGAAATGTGAGAAAACCGGGCTGCAGAATAAGAATCAGAATTTAGTAGGTTTATACGATTGTTTGGCCGAAGGCAAAAGTAATAAAATTCCACATTTAAGCACCATTGGGGCTTATAGAATGAAGACATCTGCATTATTATATTAAAATCTTCCATGGTGTAATAAATACAACTGACAGTAGT
Organism: Pyxicephalus adspersus; assembly: GCF_032062135.1. NCBI lineage: Eukaryota > Metazoa > Chordata > Amphibia > Anura > Pyxicephalidae > Pyxicephalus > Pyxicephalus adspersus. Next base: position 52,726,103 of record NC_092862.1, on the reverse strand, counting down.
GCATGACTTCCCTTATGAAAAAATATGTTGATAGCTGTTCAGACTTAAATACTTGAGAAACCTGAATTTAAAATTTTATGTGTAGTTTGTAGCTAAATGCTCAACAGATGTCCATATTATTGTTCACTGTTGGGCATAAGAAATGCACCTTTTACTTAAAAATCAATAAAAAAGGCATGTTCACATTTTATAAGATCCCATTGTAGTAAATCTTTGCTTTAGGATAACATTTATACCATAATTAGGAAAATAAATAAACTTTCAATTTATAAAATAAATCCTCAGATTGTTTAGCACTGATATAACCTATTGCCCTGCATTTGTTAATATTTTTTTATAGTCTTGCATAAAGTAAATTAAATTTTGGTTTCTAGTCTTCTAGTGAAGTGGCAAAAACTGTTCATCTGTAAGATCTCCAAGCAAGTGCACAAATCAATACATCTCAGCTGATGTATCTGATTTTCTTTGGTCTCCTCTGTATCGATTGCTGGCCAAAGGTTCCCTTAAAAATATGGAATCTAATGAGTGTGAACTTTTGCAAGGGACCCCCATAAAAGTGTATGTTGACCTGTCTTGCTCTCATGTCACAATCCATGCATTTTTCATACTGATAAAAGCTATTTAGTTTACAAGCAACCAAAGCAATGTACTGAATCATTAGGCAGGAACATAGTCCATAAAAACATCCGGTTAGGGAAGGTAGCATACACACAGTTTTATAGCAGGCAAAAACAAAATGGTAACATTCTAGATAAAATGATAATATTCTATATAAAATTATAACATTGGCAGACAATTTAGGCAATTGAAGCCTCCCATGTTTTTGCCTTCAGAACAATTTTTCATCACTTTTGTGTCTGTAATAGTGCAGGCTTCACTACTGTCATGTAGAGTCTAGTATCAATACTTTATTATCTCCACTTTTTTAGAACTTTTAAGGCAAACTCCAGTTCCATTAAGTAATATTTTTTATAATAAAATCCTAATTTATTTGAGCATTACCAATAAATGAAACATGCAATACATGCAATACAAATTGCCGCAATATAATTTCATTTGTTCCAATTTTGTTTCAGTGTGGTTCACAGAATTCACTTCCTCCGGAAAACAATTGCACACAGAGCCAGCCATTAGTGATAATGTAACTTCTGTGGACTCAAGAGAGGACATTCCCCTCACTGAATAGTGAGGATGGCGACACCCATCCCTGCAGCAATGGCAGGTGACTTGTAGAAATTATTGGGTGACTTTACAGTCATCCACATCACTTCTATATGAAAATCCTGCTGATAAAATGTGAAACAAGCCCAGGGCTTCCTTTGGTCCTTTCTCTGCTTGAAGCAGTATTCTGAGCTCAAGCTGTAATGTTGATGTGCCCTAAATGTTGGCCATCATTTAAACCAGAAGAGTAGCGTAATTGAGTCTGTTTCATTAAAGCTTTCCAAGACTGGAGATAAACAGTCATGGGAGAATCTGGACGATCCAGAAAACATGGGATGGATTTGGTTCAGAATTAAAAACATTTACTAAATAATAGTTGAGATGATTTTAAGAACTAACCACTAAACTCATCTTCCACCCAGGTTTTCCCCTAGAGTTCTACTTTAATCTGTCTTTGCACAGTGAGTCTATATACCAGAACCTTATTGTTCAATATGTGTCCTCTTAGATGTATTAGTTGTCATTGACTGCTTATCTGAAGTTTAAATACACTTTTAAAAACTGCAGAATGGTGAGTGGGGAAGATAAATCAGAACATAAAATCTATACAAACAAGATTTTCCATGTAAATGTCTTATGCTTAGGTGTAAATGTGTTATAGGCTCATAATGCTTACCATTTACATATTTTAACATCTGTGGAAGCCAATTTGCAAGGAATTATAGCATAATTTAAGGAAGAAACTACTGAGAACACAAACCCTCCTACTCACTTTATTTCACCTCTTTGCACTTCACAGTTATGGAATTACATTGCTTTTGTTTCTAAATGGCTATATTATGTATTTAAAGTGCAAACCCCTAACATTTGGTGTGTGAAAAATACAATTTACCATATTTAAAATGTTGTCATTGTATAAGATTTTTGGACACTTATTACGTTATTTGTTACTATGGTATTCATTTATTGACTGAAAAAACAATACGAGAATAGGATTTTTAATATACCTCACTTTCGCAAGATCGTAAGGTCTAAACTAATAATAACACTGCTTGCAGTGGAACAGAATAATCAATAGAAATTAGAATGAAACTACATAAATATCATGTTCTTTAAATGCTTTAGCTCTTGAACACTTTTTATTGCTTGTGATCAAATACTAATACAATTCAGCACTCAGCAGTTATGTCCTATAAACAAAATTATGAATGTATATGGATTACAAGCATTATAATACTCAGGTATTCCAAATAGATATACGTTAACCAGTTTATCTAAAATAAATATGTATATGCTACAGAATGGACCTGATTTATTAAAGCTCTTCAAGGCAGGAGAGGATACACTTTCATCAGTGAAGCTGTGTGATCCAGCAAACATGCAATGGATTGCTAGAAAATGTTTTGAATCCTGAACAAGATCCATTTCAGGTTTGCTGGATCACCCAGCTTCACTGATGAAAGTGTATTCTCTCCAGCCTTTGAGAGCTTTAATAAATCAGACCTGATGCATTCAAAACACTTTAAGAGTTAATAAAATAGTATAAGAATGTTTTCATGTAGTAAGGACTTCAGAAACAGTCCAAATGTGAAAACATAACTATTTAAATCAAGGTACATCAGTCGAATAGGAAATTATGGAATTACATTGCGGACCCTTCATTCTAGAAATTCAAATTCTTTGGGCTTATGCTGATACTTTGGCCTCACTAACCTAGAACAAGCATAGATACTGTAAGTTATTCTGTAAAACTTTTTGTTTTGGTTCTGTGGTTCAGACAAATTAAAACCAAGTGTGGAAGCAGACATATTTTGTTTTAAAAGAACACCAGCAATGGTAGCCTATGTATAAACATTTATATTCAACATCTATGTCCAATTTGCTATGACTTAGCAAAGTTCATTGTGTTCCTGTTAAAGTCATTGTCTAAACAAAAAAAACAGCTTCAGTGACATTCTTTCTCATCATTTTTTTAGGAAAGCGTTGACCTTTGCATCTCTTCTTCCTATTTTCATTTCCAATTAAATCACCTTCCATTTACATCTCCGACCACTGGGTAATCAGAGCAATTGGCATGCCTTACAGCATCCATGTGATGTCTTTGAGATTAGCAGGATCAAGTGTTCAATTAAATAGCCTAATCAAGTGCAAGTGAAAGTTGTGTTTTTATTTTCTCTTGCCTGTGATCAAACCAGTGTTTAGTAATTTATATAAAACAATCACAATGGAAAATCGCTAGGGTACAATCACTGCACAATACATCTCCGTATTTTACTGAAGCCCCATGTACAAAAGGTAAATCATAAATACGCATGCTGTGTAAAAACAAAGGAACAAATCTGACATTTCAGGAAGGTAAAGGTCCCCTGTTACTAAAGTGATTGCCATCTTGAAAAAGGAACTTCTACGTCCCCCGAAATGTCATAAAACCTTTTTTTCTTTGTCTTTTTCTTAATATGAGCAATACAAACCTTCCTCTATCTTTTTTTTGGAAACTAAAAAAATGGGGGTATACATTTACTTTATATCTCCTGTATAGTTCAATAAGTTTTGAAGCACAAAATGTATAATACAGGCTTATTTCTAAATTAACATAAACAAGGCTAATGGTTGTAAATGACCTTATCAATGAACCCTTTTATCCAAGTTTATATATAGTAGCCATACTGCTTACCCCATGAAGTGAAAAAAGAAATCTCATCTCATTCTTTGGACTTGTGGAATATTGCTTAATGTCAAGTAAGTGATAATAAGTTATAAACAAATGTGAAAGTTCTTTGGATCTCTGTGCATCAAGCAGGTTTTGAGCCCCCCTCCCAAGCTTTAATTACAGAAAACGATTTCAGTTTTCCTCACAAGAGGTTGTATATTTGAGTTTTCCCGTTATACCTTTAATTATCATAATGTATGTGTTTTCACGGCAGTTGTTACCATAATACTGGGCTTTAATTAACCCACACAGTTTGGGTAGTTGTAATTAACACCACTGCACAATTCACAATGTGTATATCTGTCTTGCTTGAATAAGCATATACATAGCTATAGAAAATTCTTCTTGGGGGCAGAGGTCCCAGATTTGTTATCAATGATTTTGCTTTAACAAGGCAATGAAAAGATAAGACAGATGGTTGCATATACTGAAAATGTATATTTATACTAGTAAACAAAAGCATTTTTAGTCAATGTGCTGTGTAAATACAAAAGTATAGCTCTAATCAAATGAGGAGAAAAAAAAAACATCAAATGAGGAATTATTCTGTGTTTAATAGGAAGTGTAATCTTGCTGAGTGGGATTCTATAGGGGACAACTATTGAAGCATTTCCCAAGTAATTTTTGTTTTTAAAATAATTTATTATTATTTAGGTGTAGGGGAAAAACAAGTTTTATGTGTAATATAGAATACCTAAGTCACTCATTAGCATACCACTTCTTCCATATCTTCTTCTTACATTAAAACCGGATCCTCCAATAGGTTTTGGACCTTTCTGGAGAGGAAATGTGGAATAGAAAGCAAGTGAGCCCCCACCACCATCACAAGCGAAGAAAGGTAATTTGGAACACAGATTGCTTTCTTTAGACAAAACCAGACCCCTATCTGCACCCCGCTGTGGCAAGGGTCATTGTTAGAAAAGAGGGACACATCCTTAGAATGTGAACTCAATAATATAGGGTCTGAAGGTGGGAGGCTTATTGGAATATGTAAACCCCCTTTATTAAAGAGGGAACCAGTTATCCACCTCAGCTCCCATGGGAAATAGGCTTTATCAATTCACAAATCCCTGAAATAAACACAAAACATAGCAAGTTTCCTTATTATTTAATTACATTTTTAAAACCAATTTTTACCTTTGCAGGGTCCAACAATATCCAAAGATGAGATTCCAAGAAGATCTATCCTGTACCGACAACTCCCTGACACACAGTTGGTGAGGAGTTCTATCCAACCTCTGAATAAATGAGTCCTGTATTGTTTACATGTGACTATGACAGCTTTTCCTACAACGATATAACAACTACTGACAGGATCAGGGCCTGAGGCTATCAGGGCCTCGATGAATGACTTGTGAACAGAATGTAGTAGCAGAAGGCTGTAGGGCCCATTTTTCCATCGGCTGGGGGGGGCTTCTTTTATTGTGTGTCAGATTGAAGCCTGGTGTCAGTCCAGTTTAGAAAACGTTGTGTATATTTGTGCCTCTGGGTTCTGTGATATCATTAAACAATAATAAAAATACAATTACATAATTTCTATCAACATTGATATCAAATATTTTTAGCAGTTCTTATCTTTCTGTCCATTATGTTTTATTTATTAGAAGGCTATTTCTATTCTATTCTATTTCTGTATAAGTCACTATTTGCGTGTCAATGCCACGCCCCTGAGCCACCCAAGCCCCAGGACTTGGGTACACAAAGGACAGCGTCGGAGGGAACAAAGATTGACAGTGGATCAGGGATACACAAGATGGGCTACGTTAAGGCATACAGGGAATAACAACAAGCCAGTTGTAGAGAGAAAGAAGGTCAGATGACAAAGCCAAAGGTCATATGAAAGAGTCAGCCAGGTTAGGTATATGAGGAACGGAGAGAGTTCATTGATATGAAGTCAGACAAGAGTTAGTTCAGAAGGCAGGAAACAGTGATCAGATGAAAGCTTAGGTTGAGGTTGAAAAGGAAACAAACAGTAACCAATGCACCCACAGCAATTATCCAACTAGAGCTATTGCCAGCAAAGGTTCTAGGGCCCAGGCGAGCTGGCCACTGATCAATTTAAGTCTGGTCAAGACATGGTTAGGATGTATTCATTAGCCAGCAGGTCAGTAGGGAGCAGAAACTATGCTAGCATGTGCAGATGACTGCTGCAGACCATATTGGTTATGGAGTGACAAAGGACTTAAGCTACGTACACACTTCCAATAATTATCGTTGGTAAACGAACGACCAACAATCGTGCACGATGTCTTTGAACGATCATATAGCACCAATCCTGTACATGCAGATAACGACACGATTGTTCAACGATATTGTACACACGATA
>NC_092862.1:52635651-52719739 GCF_032062135.1 Pyxicephalus adspersus | reverse complement strand
CTGTATAGAACGTTCGTTCATCGCGCATGCTCGGAACATGCACGATCACTGAACGACTGTACACACGATAGATGGTGAACGATCGTCGTCCAATCGGATCCGCCGCGCCGGTCGTTCATTTCCAACGACTATCCTCGTTCATTGGCGTCGTTGGTCACTTTTTTTTAGAACGTTTTTTGGTCAATCGGTCATTCGACGGTCGTTTGTCATTCGTTTCCAACGATAATTATTGGACGTGTGTACGCAGCTTAGGAGCTGCAGTTTTCTCCAAGTTTTTCAGAAAGCACTGAAACTATTCCTACATGTAGTATACTAAGACACAACAAATGTTTTCTCATTAAATTGCATCTTTGTGAGTGCTGATAAACTATTAGTGAACATTTGTTTTCTGAGGAGGTAAAGTATTGTTTACTATAAACTGTAATGTTTTCCATATGTTCCCACATTGCCAAAGAAAGATTTCATATGCTTTAAATAATAATTTGAAATGCAGACTGGATAATGCCAAGTGATCCTAATTCCATTTACAGTAATACTGTAACTGCTGCTGGCACAGCCAGATTACTATTTGTTGCCATCTGGAAATAAATCTTATCTTTCCCTTTCCAAGTTCCTTGCAGGTTTATAAAACGACATCTGATTAACTGGTGCAGTTGAATAAAAGGGCACTATTGACTTCTTTTAAGGAATAAAGACATACATTAAGGTTTATTAAATGCAGTGCACAGGCAATTAGTGCTCCTAGCAGCCAGCCAAATTTATTTTAGAACAAACAAAATTAGGAATGATTAATTTTTTTTGTAATTGACTTTTTAGATTACTCTTTGACTTTTTGTTTCAGTTATAAGCAGCCTTTAGGAACAACCAAAATGTCGGCCTAGCCATGATATGCTGATATGGGTCCACAGCTATAACTGCACTCGACATGGATTATTCAACCTGATGTAGCAGGTAATCTCCCATCTCTGTTTTAGCCCGCTGTAGTAAACTTGAAAAAACATTTTGTTTATTAAGTGCAAAAAAGACATGTTGGTTCTGCCATAAACGTATGAGCTTGCAGTTCCTGGGCACCCTGCGGTGTTATCGCTCTATCATTATCCCTACCCAGTTCACCTAGGTAAACCATAGAACACCCCCCAACAACCATCAACCATTCAGTACTCAGCCTAACAACAATTTTAGGCCTTGGGTCATGTTGTTAAAGTACATTAAGGGTAGCATTCCTATTAGCTAATGGTTTATAGGACTGGAAAAACTCCCCACCGTGTAACTTCACATTGTGGGATGCTCTGGCACATTCCCACACTGTGGGTGATGGCAAGCAGGACGCTCATATACTGGCATCCAGATGATTTATTTACTTGCAGAATTGGCACTAAAGAAGCATGGAGGAGATTATTCCTTTTTTTTACTCTTTTATATTTTATTATTCATTTATTTATTTTGGCTTAAATGTTGGATGCTAGCTTGTTGGATGCTTACTTGCAAGTAAGAAAACAGAGCATAGGTTTGCTTTAATACATTTCGATAGGTACTATGTAAATAACTGCAAAAAGTGTTTGTCTACCACTCTGCCAATAAAAGGATTTTCTTTTTTAAAAGTCATGCACTGCTATTTTCCTTTTTGGCAGTTTTCTCTGTACAGTGTTAGAAGTGTCACACAACAATTTATTATATTCTGTCCCATTTTGCCATGAGGAAAATGAAGGAAGAACAACCATGTGTCGTCATGCAACCAGGAATGTTATTACAATAGTAACAGCCTGAATTCCCAAATCAAAATAGGTAACAAAAGGCAATGGCTTCCTTTCTCCGTGCATTAAGAACCTCTGCTCGAAGTGACATGATGTTAAATGTGTAAAGCTAACAAACTAGGTTAAAAATGCCTATTTCCAAGAAAAAGCTATTTTTAGGAAAATCCAACGAGATTTCAAAATAAGAGTTATATGGCCTGAAAGAAAAATGTTTGTGCCAAAGCTTTGTGAATAGAACTGTTATATATTTTAATCTGTGGAAATTGCTTTTTCTCACAACCATACTTATCACCTACAAGAAACCTGTGGCACACAAAATGCAATGATTACCAATTTGTAGTCCATATTTTTTCACTATTGCCTGTTTGTTACAAGGTATTGTATGGATCCCCAATTTGACGCCTGTTTGTAGGAATGATTGCCCATTTGTTGCCCGAATATTTTATCTAATTACTTTACTTGTAGCTAACGATTGATACATTTTTTGTTAAATTAGCACAATTAGCTTTTGTCCCTATATTTTATTGTGCTCTGTATGAAACAACTAGGGATGAACAGTGCAAATGTTCACTGAAAGTGTACTGTAATTCCACCATGTGGTTTATTGTGCAGAGATGCATCCAATTTATTCTGTATAAGCATAGCTAGTCATCATTGCATTGCAACTGATCACAGCTCAACAAAAAAAATTTCACTTGCCAAGGATTTTTCAATATATTTATTGTTTTTCAGGTCTGCTGAATCCAGAAATGATTTCAGTTTAATTGAAGTGGCTTTAGTTCTTGTGATACAGGAATCGGAATAGACAATTTTACCAACAACAAATGTTAACACAGCATATTATTATCAATCTCTATTTAGACCAATGTTTTGCATTTTATATATTAAATGTAGCATTATTTTCATGAAACTTTCATTTGCCTTCTTTGTGTTCATACATTTTTAGTTTTTACAGAAGAAGTTCTTCAAGAAGTTGTTTAAATGACTCTAATCAATTTTGTAACATTTGTGGGGGAGAAACATTACAGAATTTATGAAACAAGCATATCTTGCATATTTTGGTATTGAACTGGGGGACCAAGATAAGTATTGGGCTCCCCATATGATATGCAAAACCTGTGTAGAGTGTCTACGTCAGTGGAAAAATGGAAAACTGAAAAGTTTGAAATGTGGTGTACCTATGGTATGGTGAGAGCCCCAAAATCATCAGAATGATTGTTATTTTTGTGCTGTGAATGTAAAAGGTTTCAATCGTTACAAGAAAAACAAGTGGGAGTACCCTGATTTGGAATCAACAGGACGACCTATGCCGCATGGTGCTGATGTTCCCATACAAGTGTTCAGTACACTCCCTGATATTCCTCTATCCAACATGGAGGATATACAGTACAGGGTTTAGAGTGTAATCCAGGAGTTAGCAGTGGAAGTGAATATGAAGGAAGTGTTTCGTCAAACCAGCAGTTCTCCCAAGAAGAACTCAATGATTTAATACGTGACCTAAATCTATCAAAACAAGCATCTGAACATTTAGCATCCAAGCTAAAAAAAAAGAACTGTCTGAGACCAGAAGTTAAAATAAAAGTTTATAGGACAAGAGAGGTGACACTCCTACCATATTTATTGGTGAAGATGGAGACTTTGTGTACTGTTGTAACATCCCTGGACTACTAGCCCATATGGGAGTACCAGAATACTGAGCAGAAGACTGGCGGCTTTTCATAGACAGTTCCACTCGAAGTTTGAAATCTGTTTTACTGCATATTGGCAACTGTTATGCAACAATTCCAGTTGGTCACTTAACAAAACTTAAAGAAGAATATGAAAATATCCAAATGGTCTTACAAAAGCTTTGCTATCATGAACACCAATGGTCCATATGTGTTGATTTAAAATGGTGAACTTCCTACTTGGACAGCAAAGTGGATAGACAAAGTACTCAAATTTTATCTGCTTGTGGGATAGTAGAGCAAAGCAGGATCACTGGAAAAAAATGACATGGACTTCAAGGGAATACATGAAAAAAGGTGCAGTGAACATCATTAACATTAATGGTTGACAAAGAAAAAAAACATTCTCCCTCCACTACATATAAAGTTGGGATTAACAAAGAAATTTGTTAGAGCCCTGAACAAGGACGGTGATTGCTTTAAATATATTTGTAGATTCTTCCCTGGATTGAGTACTGAAAAATTAAAAGCAGGAATCTTTATGGACCCCAGATTCGGAAACTGATAAATGATTTCACAAGTTACATGACTGATACTGAAGCTTCTGCATGGCACAGCTATGTCATAGTTGTCAAGAACTTCTTGGGTAACCATAAAGCACAAAATTATGAAGAACAGGTACAAAACTTGCTCTTAAACTTCAAAAATGTGGGTGCTACTATGAGCATAAAGGTACACTATCTCCATAACCATTTGCAAAAATTTCCAGAAAACCTTGGCAATTTCAGTGAGGAACAAGGGGATAGTTCCATCAAAATACAAAAGTGATGGAAGAAAGGTATCAGGGCAGATGGGATAGACACATGATGGCAGACTACTGCTGGAGAATTCAACGTGATTGTCCTGATCATCAGCATAAAAGGAAATCATACAAATGGAGTTTTTTAATGACTTCTTTGTGATTAGTTCTGTAAATATACTGAATATAGAATATATTGACATTAGGTATATTAAAAAATTAATTTTGTATATGCAGGCATATCTAGTTTAATTTTGAATAATTTTCGTGTTTCATTACTTTTCTATGAGGTTAATATTGAGGTCATTATTTCAAAAACTAGAGCCAATCTAGCAAAACCATTACAATATTTGGAGTCTGTGCATCAAACACAACCTAAAATGACTTTATTCTGTTTGGGAAGAAAATGTTTGTTGACCAGTGTAATAGATATCAGGTCATCATTCTACTAAAGGGGCCTTACAGAGTCTCTCTTTTGGTTTCAATAATGTTAACTTGGAACTAGTTTTGCTTTATTTTAACTCTATGCCTATATAGGGGTTGGCAAGTACTAAGATCTCTATCAACCCTCTATCAATGACAAACTTCATGTAACTATTTTGGAGAGGCGTATATTATATACTGTATGCTAAGTTTTGCACATGCAGCCTAGAAGTGCATATTCTAAATAAAAATTGTAACAGGCTGGAAAGTTTATTTTATTGCACAAAAGACATATTATGGCTTTAAGAAAAAGCTGGATACTTCTAGTAGTACAAATTGTAACTGGTTGTTAAAGTTTTAAAGAAAAGACAACAGAGACTGTTAATCCAAGGAAAATCTGATTGCCTCACAGGAAGGATTTTTTTTCCCTGTTGGAGCAAATTGAACCAGGGTTCTTTTTTCTGCCTTTCTCTGGACCAACTATGTTTATAGGGTTTTTTTCAGGGATATTTTTTTTTCCTAGTGGTTGAATCTGATGGACGTGTGTCTTTTTTCAACTATGTGAACATGTAAAGAGGTCAGAAAACCTTACCATTGAAGAATGGTGTACTTTCTTTTTCTCATAACTGTGTATGCAGGCACAACACATTTTTAAATATAATTAGCATGCCAAGTAACACATTTTAATTTGATACTGCATAAAAATGTTATTATTTTTAATATACTTAAATGATCATAGATCAATAAAGACACTCAGACAATTATTTAGTGCACTGGTTAGAATAAGGGGAAGACTTTCATATATTCATTAAACAATACCTGTTCTTAATGAGTGCGCTAGCTTCTGAAGTCCTATGCCTGTATTTTGAATTTTGCATGCCTGCGGAATATTTTCGTACCTTGGCATTCACAGTTGAAATCATTACTGTTTTGTTCTATATTGTTTGTTTATGATGCAGAGTGCAGCCATAATGCAGGAATTTCTGTAAACAAATTGAAATCTATTTACCATAGCAGCTTTTACATACTAATTTTTTATTGACATCCAGGGACTTCATAGAATCTTGCACATAATATAATTTCTAACAATCTATTCTGAAGCATCATTTTGCATTCAACAGATGTGGTTGTGTATTGGATGCAAGAAGGCAATCCTTAACAAATGGAGTATCCTAAGCAGTGTATAATTTTTTGCAGACTGTTTAATGAGCCTCAGAAAGAAGTAATTTTAAACAACTTTGTGGGATAATGTACTAACTAAAGAGATAATAAACTGTACATTAAGATGCATCTCCCTTCTACAGCTGCTTTCTAAATGGCTTTAATATTGATTGATATTGCCCTTCCTTTGCTACTAACAGTAAGTGTACCATTTTCTATTTTATTCAACCATGTCATTACAACATTCCTACTGTGACAAATAGCCGTTTATATATTGTATTCCGTACATTCTTTTTCCAAGTTATATTTGTAGTAATGTTAAATTACTTAACAACTGACTTGTGTTTACTCATACAAAAAAACGTCAAATGCTGACTGTACAATGTGACCTACTCTATCAGGTACAGAATATTTTTCTGTTGAAAATGTGTTTGTTGAATTAACATCACCTGAATTTAATCAATAGTCTCCTTTGAAGGGTTTGTTTAAATGTCGAGTGATTTTAATTATAAATGTATAAGGAGTTTGAAGAGTATTATGTAAGAAAAAGTGATTGAAGAGTCTACAAAGATTGTGTACTAAAAGTAAAGGTTTACCCAAAACAATGTTTAACCCCTCTCTAACTATTATCTGTTCATTAACATCATCCAGGATGATGCCCTTTTTTATTTATTGAATAACCTATCCAGTTAATGTTGACATGGATTACATGAATTAATTAGTTATTTAAAAATGTATGTTTATTTGAAAAGAAAATTTATGTTTCTTAATTTTTTTTGTCTAAACACTTCAATATTGAGTCCTGTTTTGAAGGACTCTTTGCTTTTTGAGGCATTGATGTTATGATGAGGTATAGACGGGTGTAGTGGGGCGGGCACAGGTGGGAACGTCGTGCCCCAACTTTCTTCTGGAGTGAGTTTTTGGTGGTCTGCGGCTCTGGCACCGCCCAAAGCTATCTCTGGATACAACCCGCCCATCTTCCCTTTGCAGGCTCCGACCTGCAGTGTGAGAGTGGGTGGAGTCTGGTATCATGACGTCACCCTGGGGAAAGTGTCTTCCTGTTTGAGTGACGCAAGCAGGAGTGTAGTAGGGCAGGCACGTACTGTGCCCCCTCTTCTTCTTTTGTGACTATATCCCTGGGTATAGATGTTGAAATCTAATACATCATTTTTTCTAAGCTTGTAAGTTAATTTACATTTAAATCATTCTAGTTGACTTTTAGGCATGATTACATTGCATTGCACAAGACTTGCGTAGTTAAAGATAATCTGTATATACTTACAGTACACACTGCGCAGATAAGCAGCAGTCTTTTCACACACAAAATTACATTGCTATGAGTGGGTCTCACAGATGCATTAAAACACATGTTTAAAAAAATCCTTTTATTTTGGAAAGCATCCCTGTTGGGCCTTCTTGTGAATGCATGCCATGGCCCCAATTCATTTAAATGTTTTGGCGATGGCCACCAACCTTTTAAAGTTGCATTTGCTTTTTCTGTAAATCACAATTAAAGTTGTGAATATAGAACAATTGTTTTTGGAACTTAATTGCAAAGCCCCTGAACATAGGCTTGCAGCTAAAATTGCTACAGAGGTCAGGAGGATCTGTGAGAACATGTAACGTGATTTTAAAGCATATTGCTATGTAAATCATAGTATAGGTCTAGGCAAAAAGCTAATTTTTAAGTCACTGGGGGATTATTTAGTATTCAGTTTATTGGCACTTTAATCTTAACAATATGTTTCTCTCAGAAGGTAATTAGCACTATTTAACAAAATAACTTTATATACAACGTTTTCTGTCCAGTCAGGTTTTTAGTGGGCCTGTTATTGGCATAATTAGGTAACCTATGTTAGTTTTTTTTTTTTTTTTTTAGTGGGTACCCTATTTATTTTAAATTTTAACCTACTGCTTTATAACATCACAGCTATGTAATTTCAGTTATTTGAGTTTTAACATGTTACAATGGTTTTACTAAACAGCAACCAGCAAAGGCACCCACATTAACATACATTGGATTTTTCTCAGTCAATTTTGTGAATGAATTAAAGTGTGGCATTTAAATAAATATTGCCAATTTACTTGGTAATAAAAAACCTGTTAATGATATTGGGATGCTAATTGCCCGAAATTGTGATGCTAATTAACCCCCCCGCTTTAAAAATCTTTTTTTCACGATCTATTTTTGAAATTTCTGAAGAAAAACTAAATTGGAAAAAGAGACATATTATCTGCAGAATGTAGCTGTACTGTGACTCTTCCTCCACAATCTTCTCTTCTCCATCTTTCCCCCATTCTTTCTCTCTTTACCCCTCCACAACTCTTTTGCAGTTTGGCCCTACATCCTCCCTTCCCTTTATATGTAATGTCTTGATGCTATGGTTTCTCATGTTTTGGCTCTCATGATCAGGCTGACATATCTGTGTTATCATTTTCCGTATGTACTTAGTTCCCCTTGGCTTCCTAAGCAATTTTGGTGACAATACTGTGTTCATAGGCTTTGAAATAGAGTTGGCAGTCAAAGACTACATTTGTTTTTAATTTGGGACATGTTCCCACAGCCTTTGACATTTCCAGCAATTTTGGTGACTATACAATGTTCAGGAGTAGTTAACTAAATAACTGAAATAAATTCAGGGTCCATAAACCTCAATTCAATTTGGAACTATAATATAGAGATAATACTTTCACCATATATATATATATATATATATATATATATATATATCATATTCTTGTAATTGATCATTTTAAGTCACATATCATGTTATGTACATTTTATGTAACATTATGTAAGAACTTACTCTACAGAACTCACAGAACCTGCAGAAAGAATTATAAAGTTAATCTGATAATCTTTTTTCATCTGTAATGTTGGCTGTTTGTGTATTAATTTGCTTCAACACTCTACCTATTCCAAGAAACTTCACATCAAAAGACTATTTACAATCATCAGCCAAAAAATAAATGAAGGTAAATTTGTTTTGATCTTTAATGTGGTAAATGGATGCTTCAGAATAATACACACAGTATTACCATCTGGAATACAACCATAAAATACTGTGAAATTTATATATATATATAATATAAAGGGGGTAAAGGGGAAGTTTTGTGATCTGTTGTTTTGGAGAATAAGGGAATGAATAAGATTTCAGTGAGTTTCCAGTTCTGTCATTCTGACTGTCACCTAGCTTCAAGAAAACAATAATTAGCATGAAGATTTATTGTCACTGGAAGTAAGCTTCTACACAACAACATGTATATTAGGGTTGACCTAGCTGAACAGCTTTAGAACCAAGTTTCACTTACAACTAACAAGATTATACAAACTGTCTGCATACCGGATTGATGGATGTACTAGATATACATCTCTCCCAGTATCACAGTCCAGGAAAGAAAGCCAATAGTTTTAGGAGTTGTCATGAAATTCTTTTCAGCTTGTAACTTTTTGTTAAGTAAAACAAAAACTGAAAACAGCTTTATATTATATACTTTTTAATTTCCTTTTGTTTGTGACATTTATTTTTATATTTCATTTTTTTTTTAAGTTTTTTAAGTTTTCCAAAAATATTACTAACCATTACAGTAAGTATTCTGAGGGATGAAAAAAAAAGCATTTGTCCGGATGTCCATGAGTCCCTAGTTTGATCTAAGGGCATCAAGTCTCATTTATCATTTGTGCTTAGAGATAATCACCTTTTAACATGTATTAAAAAAAAAAAAAAAAACACACCAAAAGGTGGACATAGCCCATTCACATTGAATATTGACCTTAGCATTTCTTAGCAAGTTATTAATCATCTAAAATAAAACAAATATACTATATAGAGAAAAAAGGGAGGGTGTATTTGAGCATTAGCTATCCAATATTGTAAACCACTGGTTTATTTTGTCCTGAAAATAACTCCTTAGGACTAGGTCATTATTTCTAAAACGGGGCACATGAATTCCAGGAAGCAAGCTTAGCGAAACCCATTTATATAACTTTTTGTCTGATGTGATAAATTAACATTAGGCATAAATGTTATCATTAGAATGAAAATTAGAGGCATTCTGGTTGGGTTACACCTCTTGTATCTGGAGTGACCATTCCATTAAATTTATATTGTTGGTGAACCAATTTCTAAATTACTAACAAAGTAGTGCTCGCATCAAAAGGTAAAAAAAAAAAAAACACATCAATATACCGATTCGTCCCCTTAGGGAGGTCTTACTAGTTAATTGATATATTTAACTTACTGCTTTCCCATCTACAATGTCAATCCTGCCCCTTTATTGTTATTGATAACTATTGATCCTGGTAATAATACAACTGTTTCTTTTCCTTGTTTTGTTTTTTTTCTATTTTATATAGGCTTAGTTTTATATGTTTTACCTTGTCCTAATATTGTTACTGTTATATTTGCTGTAATTTATTCCTGAAAAATTCAATAAAAACACAACTTTGTTAAAAAAATAACCATACCAACCAGGAGAGTTGTAACCTAAAGGCTTTGATTTTTAGCTGCAAATATAGTTATCCATCAATGCATGTTATATCTGTATATTTTTATAGGATGACAATTGAAAATCCGGCCATCAATAATCTGGATCCTTCAGTTTCCCGGCATGAATTTCGGATGACATTTAAAATACAGGGACTGCAGTATACTGTTTGTCCACTAATGATTTATGGCGCTGCTCTGCCGAAACAGCCGTTAGGTCTTGCTTGCTAAACTAAATACACACTGAGACGTCCCTGCTGCCTGCTCCCTGGAACTGTGCTAGAGGTCCACGGTGCTGCGAGAAGAAGGCTGGCCTGTGTGTGGAGGTGAGTATAAAAAAAATCCAGAATTTTCTAAAATCCGACACTCCTCAGGTCCTGAAGTTGCCGGATTTTTGAATGTCAACCTGTACTTTAATAAGTATTTGCTCTTGATATACATTCCAACTTCAATAAACTATATGAAAACTTTTTACATTAGAAAGGGTTTCATATTGTCACCTTACTAGGCCAACATTTAAAGTATTATGAATATTTTCCAGTGACCTAACTGCTGAATAATAACTTAAAAATACATAACTTTGTCAATATGAATGGAACACCTATGCCTTTTTAGTAGCTTACCATCTCAAAATATTTTCACTCCATATCATCCACTATCAAAAATTAAAAATGCAATGCACTAAAAATGCACTGAATCACTAAGTTTATGAGATTTGTGAGTGCTAAATGTTTAATAAATAAACATTGTACATGTGTCTTGTCTAAGGGCTAATTCACATTGGCAGTGAGGTTGCGGTGCGTTTAACGCTTCCCCACGCCACTAAACACTGCAACTTGCGGCAGCTCCCAAAGGCAATGAATAGGAATGGCAGTGAGCAGTACTAGTATTACTCACTGATGCCAGCTGTCACATATGCAGACACTGTTCTTTTTGAGCTAGTATTGCCAGGCGAGAGCTTGAGTGGCTGGCAAGGTGCCAACTGTGGGGAGCTGTGCAAATTCATACATTCATACATTCATACATACAATATAAAATGTTCATATTGCCCATACTGCCAATTCATTTCAATGTGGCAGTTGTAATTACTAGACTCTGGCAATTATTTACCCTTTGTCTTAAACAGACTAATACAGTTTGAAAAAGCTCATTTTTTAATTGTCCCATTCTTTCCAAAGTACCAATAGCCACTAGAGTGTTTTTATAGACTGTGTTTTGGGGCTGAAAATAGAAAGTAGCCTGCAGTTTTTGGGTATTGTTAAAATGCTTATAAACACCTAAAATGCCTACAAAATAGACTTTTCAGGCATTTTGGGAGTTTTGGAGCATTTTCGCATATTCTACCTCTTCTCTGCCCCATGGTCGGGTTAAACATTTCTTTATAAACACTTAAAATGCAAGCAAAAGTTGTATGTTATATATACATATTAGGCCATATCCCAATAGATACCTAATAATGAGGATTACAATTAGAATTATAGTATATTCCTGAATGCATTCCTATTATGTCTTACATGTGTCTATTTTATTATTGTATTGTTTTGCTGTATTGTAATTGCAGGTTTATGTACTAACTATTATTAGATTACTACAAGGGTTACCTACTAACATTATTTTTTGTACTGTATACTTTGATGATTTAAGTTCCTATATTCATATCAAACAATACTGCTGTGTATTTTATGTTTAATCGTCTGAACCTTCATTTATTGAATATATATGCTCATGGATAGGGTTATATATTAACCGTATTTATGCAGATATTATTCATACTCAATAGTTTGTGTGTCCTTAGGTGAACCTGCCAAATATATAGATTGCAAGTAGTATTGTACATTCAAATTTTACCTTGTTGGCAAATCACTATAAATGGAAAGTAAACTGTAGATAATTTTTTCTTTCACTCTTTTAGGAGTATACTTATATACAATTTTTATTTGTTTCATGAAAATAATTGTTAATTCATTCTCTAATTAGATCATTGGGATAGATGAATGCACATCAACAATAAACAATATTAAGTAGACGTGAATGAATGGGGGATCTTTAAAGGGCGCGTTACTTCACCTTCTCAGATGAATCCTTCCTTCAAGAAGTTAGCTTCCCTTTCCCCTTGATTTTGTTCTATGCATCTATGCTTTTAGTAAAGATGTGGGGGGGGGGTGATTGTGTTTTGTGGTAAATATTTTTTTTTGTGGCATGCTTGGCAGCCTTTCAAAAGTTCTTCTAATGCCATCTGGACCCTAGCTCCTACAAAGATAGCAGTATGTTGAGTTTAAATGGACTTGCTCTGAACCCTAGTTTTGGACTGTTTCTCTGTGTACATCATACTTGTTTTAGTTTGGTATGTGTATTATGTACTTTTGTTTATTGATGATATTTCCATATTGTGCTCTCTATTTTTCTGTTGCAAAAGAAAGTTGGTGTTATTTTTTCTTTTGGTGTTTTTCTTTTTGCAATATTTCTAAATAAAGAATGTTAAAAAAATATTTTATTTTTCCCGATCCATAATGACTAGGCAAAAAGTTGAATTTTAATATGATAAGTTGTTAAAGTAATGCTTTTAATGTTATATGAATTTAAAATAATAAAGTGTTGCAGTGATTTTTCCATAAAAATTGCTTTTGCGTCATTTATTTATATTTAGTTCAAAATTGGAATGAGTGCCTGCAATACCCATGCTATTTCTGTGTAAATATTTATAACATGTAACATGCTTCACTTTTTACTATAATGTGAATATGATTCCAGTGTGAAATACAGCTGCAAAGAAAGGAAGTATGCTATGTTTCCGTAATACGGGGCCATTGGGAAGCGAGCATGCATGGTAACTATACATATGTACGCATAGGATATTTGCACTGAATAAATAAACATGCACTTTTCAAACAAATTGAATTAATCGTATGAATTATTTATAAACATACCCCTAACTGTACATTTTTATGACATGGATGCTGTTTACATTCTATCCCAAATGCATAAACCTTTGCTAGACCTTAAACATTAGGCTTCCCATTCAATTAAAATATCATCATTAGCAATGCCAATATAGTAAAACAAATCCACATTGTTTTAAGATGGCATCCTTTGACTGTAAAGGAATGGTGCTACACCTGGTGACAAGTCTCCAAGGTAAAATGATTTTATGGTGTCCCAGTGGGGCATTCCCACAACTAAAAGAATTCAACCCATCTAATTTAGCTGGTCACCCTGACTTCAGTACGTGTACTGAATTCTAGGAAAACATACATATATGATACAGCCACCCTATATAAATATATATTCCTCCAATGCCACAGAAACCTAGCATATTAAAAAAAAATTCAGGTTGATTGCAGAGTAAAACGGCTGTAGCACACCAAAGAGGTCATTTAAGTGCTCACTTTGCTCTCTATTCCTAATTATTATTAATTTTTATTTATACAGTACCAATATGTTATAATGTTACATGTTACAAAAAGTTGCACAGGAGGAGGACAGGACCCTATATTTAGTACATCTGCATTCAGCTGTGTTTGGTTAGCCCCTATTTTGGATTCTTCCTCTTACAGTCTGATTGCTATTTTACATGATGTTACATGAGGCTGATATAAAGGCATGTTCAAGAATTTTTTTCCAGAAGTATTTCAGACTTAACTTCAATTTTAAGGCACTCTGCCCACTTTTATTCACAAAAACATCAACCTAAAAAAGCAATATGCAGGGTTTTTTCCCTCCCAGGGTATTACAATCATCAGATTTTTGCAAACAAAACACACACTAGCCTCCTGACTCTCTCTTTACTGTTCCAATTGTCCTCAAATTTGGGAGACCACCTAGGCTCTTCCAGCGTACAGGCCATACCCAGCCAGCTCACCTGAGCCACCTGGCCTCAGGCTGCCACTCCCCTGACACAAAAGTAGGTGCCCTTTTATTATCAATGGCCAGGTGCTCAAGAGCCATTCTTAATTTCTGGCCTAAAAAAATGGAGGAGAGCCTGGCCCACCCATTCCTTCCAGGACACTCTGGTTCTGAATCTCAAGTAAAAAGCTGCAAGTCTGCAGCAACACAATTACTCATGGACTCATCCAGACTCTTTATTCACTTTTCTAAGGAAGTTGAGATAGATGATGCCAAATATCCACTAAATTGGGCATCAGGTGTCATTATACAACAATAAAATATAGCAAGTACATCGGTTTGCTACTGCTATCATTGGATAAACTGAAAAAGTACTCTAAGGATGATAAAACAAAGGTTAATTATGAATTTTTAAGCACACATGGGCAAATAGCCTGAGCTTCACCCAGAGCAATTTAATCTGTTTTGTGCATTCTTTTTTTGCATGTGTTTGTAAAAAATGTAGCTTTTACATTATAAACAACTGTAAACTGAAAGGGAATTTATCTTAGTTAATCACACTGTCTTTCAACAGAGTCAGTTATATATGCAGAATATTTTGTGGACTGTGTTGTGACACGTTGATTGGAAGCTAACAAATTTATTGTGTCAGGGTAATACCCATGCTCTTGATGTAAGCACTAGGTGTCTGTTTATTTTGTAGAAGTATTATTTGTTTAAAGTCAGGTCTGGATAACAGAATTTTAAATGAGAATTTGTCATGTTTGCTACTGTAAACTGTTCTATTTAAAATGTTGGCAAACATGTATTAACAGAGTGCTATTTAAATTATCTTCACAGGTGCAACAGGTTAATGACATTCCTACGTTGATTATCATATTTGAGAAAATCATACAGTAAATAGAAACTTGTGAACTGATTTAGCCAAACTAAAATTTAAAGTATTAAATCAGAGCTGCTGCCCACTATGTACAGTAACAGGTTTACATGGAATGCTGCAGGGCTTACTGCACCACTACAGCTACTATGCTTTCCAGGGATCTGAGGATCAAAGATACATAGGTCAGGGGGTACCCAGCCAACATCAGCAAATGTGGCAATAAGGTTCTTCCACAGTACTTCATAAAGTTGCCATATTTTGGTATCTTATCTCTTTGGGACAGTGACAGAAGATTGCCAATTTCTCTTTGTCAGGGTTCTAAAATGGGAATCACTCAATAACAGCCCATCTTTTGATTACCCGAATTTTGAGAATTTAGCACAGATATTGGGGCATAAAAGAGCCTGTCTTTCAGAAAATTCCTGCAGCAGAGGACCATAAGTCATCAGTATCACTGATCTTACATCCCCACATGTATAACACCTAGGGTTTGTAAGTGAGGAAATGTTCCTTGAAAATGTTTGTCCTTTTACCTGTGTGTGTGGGCTACACATTGGTAACCTCCTCTTTTTGTGACAAACAAGGTTACATGGGACCTGGCATGTGAAGGAATGAGAGTGAGTCTGGTTTTAGATTTTGGGGCTCCACACAGTTTTGTTTGCCTTTGAAACTCTCTCCCAGCCCTAATCTTCCTGGAAGGATCACAATAAATAGAATGTTCCTATGTATGAGCAAAATTCCAATGCCACTTGTCACACCTCTACTTAAAATCGATCCATTTAGGACGTATTCCCAGAAGTTCAGCCACCCCCTTCAAATTTACTCCAATTTTTACAACAGTGACCTTATTATGTTTAAGGGTTTTGTAATGAACTTTACAGAAGATCCTTATTGGCACAAAACCCCACTATTGGACACTAACCTGGCCAAAGTTAAGACAGGGCACTATGGGTCCAACAAATGACTCCATTTAACTTTCCAACAAATTTGATTCCTGACTTCCAGGGTTCAACTCACTGGAATTCAAACTCAAACGTCCTACTAATTTTTTTGTCATTTTGAGTCAACCTCTTCCTTGGTCAGTTGTAGGGCCATTTAGTCAAACTGGTTTGTTCTGGTTTCAGGAAAGTAACCACAACAGCCATATCCACTAAAATGGAAAATTAAAACAACTAAATGGCCAAATAACTTCTAAAAAAAAATGTGTACAGCAATAGGGAAGGACAATTTTCATGCAACTTGAAGGGCAACATAAAAATATGCAAATCCAATAAATTACAGCATTGTGTGTTCCTTTTTTTTTTCTTTGCACAACAGTAAAGGGTGTTTCCATACATTATAGTGAGACCATGCTTCAAGGCATTGACATGTTGAACTGCTGCATTATAGACTGCAGGTTCTTTGGTGTAAAATACTATTAATATTATTATAATAAAAATAATATTGGTAATTAAATAGGGATTTGAGTTACCTTTAACCTGTAACCTACATTCTATTTCGTTCTAGGTATCATTCAGAGAGACATAAGGCCATTAGCATATGGCAACTTAGGCTTTGCAGTTTTTGTGAGCGTATGATTTCCTTAACCATGGCTCACCAATTAACAATAGAGTTTGAGAAGCTTTATGGCCGTTGCACTGCTCCAATGCGTAACACAATTTACGCTATTAGTGGCAAGTTTCTCGAAAAAGGATCTGTTCTTTACAAACCATGCAGCAGGAGGCCTGCTATGACCAGCAACGATGAAAACACTGAACTCCTGGAGCAGGAATTCCTGCAAAGCCAGGGAAAGTCCATCCAGAGGGTTGCACTGGAACTGAGCATCAATAAAAATTTGATTCAGCGGATGTTTCAGAAAGTGATAAAGCTCTACTCATACCGACTTCAGGTTGTTCAAAAACTTTAAGCGGAAGATTATAATGCTCATGTGGAAATGTATGAATCACTCCTACACCATTACCCAAACAACCCTCAGCTCTTGGAAAACTTTCTGGTCTCTGGTCGAGTAACGAACACAACTGTTGAATTTAGGGAAAATCAAACCCATCACAAATTCTAGAGCATGAACAAGACTCTTGAAGCTGGTGGTTTGATGTGCAATGTCTAGCACTGGGCTGATTGGACCATTTTTCTTCCACAATGCATCCGGTAACATGACCACCGTTACAGGGGAAAATTACCTGGAGATGTTGCAGGAGTTTGCTGTGCCAAAATTTTAGGCGAGGAGTGACCTTGCTAATGTTTTTTTTCAACAAGATGGAACCCCTCCCCAATGTGCCAGGTTAGTCAGAGATTTCCTGAACATCAAGTTTCCTCAAATGGGCTCTGCGCTCCCCTGACCTTACACCTTGTCACTTTTTTTTTTGTGGGGCTATATCAAAAGCCACTAGGCCCCATAACCTGTCGTTGCTTGAGGAAAGAATCCATGCGGCACTCACGTGGAGGTATAGAACTAGTCTTTAAGGCATTTGAATGTGGTGACAAGCCTAGCAAGTAAAACTACAACGACTTTTTTGATGCTAAAAATATGAATAAACTCAGTAATTTTTAGGTATTCATTAAATGTGTAACTTACTAAATGCAAACAGCGATCATGATATTGTATCCCAAGAATATTCAATAAAATTTACCAGTGGAAAGTCCAGATAAGATCATTTAAAAAAAAAAAAAAAAAAGCTGCATTGCGGCTTGAGTTCTACTATAATGCATTGTGAAAGCAAAAAATGCTGACATTGCGATTTATCATAAAATATCTTTACTAACCTATGGTACTCCTATTACTTTTCTTTTAATATTTTGAGAAAGAATGAAGTCTATATCTGGGACAATTAAAAATATTATTGCTGAATCACCGTAAAGTTGAATTTCAAGTAAGAAGCTAAAACAGACAGTTGAATTACATGTATACCAACTGTCTTTCTGACAATTTCAGTTTTTTATTTAGTCTTTTTTTCAATTTTTATTTAGTCTTATTATCTAAACAGCATAGCCAGGTGGATGATCTCACTTTTTACCCCTGCAGTTTGAGCTGAACTTCAGGAAAACAACTAAATAAGATGAAAAGGACTTATTTAGATTGTATTATTCAATCTTTTGTTGAAAGATACAACTAGCAGGACTTTGTTTTCTGAAGCACCACACTGAAATGCAGTGGTGTGAGATTCTACTTAGACCACTAATCAGAGTGCCTCTACATTGTTCACAGAAATAATTAAGATTGGTAATATTTTCTTTACTTGAAGCAATGACATTTTTTTATTGTCTAAGGGCAGTTTTAGACTCATAGAGGCTGATTCATCAAGCAAAATCGGAAGCTCGCTCGCGCATTCGTATTCGTGATCTGAAATCGTACGCCGTCGCGCAATTCAGCAACTGAAAGAGCTTGCGGCCCGAGCCGCCCATCTCCGGCAGCTTTACACTGGCGAGCTTGCATTAAAAGTCACTGTTCCCCTAAAAAATCATTCTTTCTAATGGCATCCTCCTTAATCGCGCAGCTGAAATCTAATCGCCTTAATTGGCGGATGCGCGACCCCTATTGCCCATTTTGTTATGAAGGCAAGCATCCGGCTTGGCAGTGAGATGCGAATGAACGAGCGCATATGACTCCAGCCCGCGGTAAAAGGTCGGATCAGCCAGGGGACGTTAGGCCGGAACAAACTACCGGCTGGGCCGTATCTGTCCTAAAGGCCGGAGGTTGCCGACCCCTGCTTTAGGGTAATGTTGGATTACCCCATATCTTTGAAAGCTATTATGGAATTGTTCTGAAAGGTTTGGCATAGAAATGCATGTGAAATAGCGAGCTGTGGTGTTCCTTTCTTACAGTTTAACATAATAACATTGCATTAAAGAGTTTAGGCTGTTAATTTACAAAGTGAATTACCACTGCAAGTTAAAGTTTACTTAGCTTAGTGAATGAGGTGAAAATGCACTTTGCAAAGAATATTTGATCACAAGGAAGTGCAAAGAAAAACATGATTTTTCTTTTTTACATGACTAGATAGCTGTATTTAGCAAAAGCTTCATCTCAATTACTAAGGTAGGTGAATCCCTTAGCTGTGAGAGTGATAGCTCTTTCTTAAGAAAACACTTGATACTTCTTTAGTGACAATACCATTACTACACATTCTGATTGCTGATATTGATATATTGCTGTCATATACTTTTGTAGTCAGCATAGCAATCACAAACTCAAGCTAGAGGAGCAAATTAAACCAACTATGTTTGGTCTTTATGCCATCACAGGGAACATGTATGGGACATTTTATGACTTTGGATTGAATGGGCTTGATTTATTTACGCTCTCCAAGGTTCGAGGGGAGGTTGGAGTTCATCAGTAAAGCTGGGTGATCCAGCAAACCTGGAATGAATTTCTTCAAAGTAATTTGCTATTTGCTAGCAAATGTTTTAAATCCTGGGCCAGATCCATTCCAGGTTTGCTGGATCACCCATATGCACTGAATAAAGTATATCCTATCCAGCCTTGGAGAGCTTTAATACTTTACTTCTTCATACATTATATAGATAAAAACAGGGCCCCAGTGATGACATCACAGGGTCTAAATTAGTTATGTAATGAAAATGGAAGGATTTTTTTTAAATGTCATTGGCATTTTGATGATGTGAAGGGTAAGTTAGGTATTTAAATCTATTTCACCTTTCATTTTTTTAAAGTAAAGAATCAGGACAGGAAAACCATCTTTTCTGGTGGGATGCTATGAGCTACTGCACCTTTACCTTTTACCCGTTAAATCGAACTGATTGTGGAGTTACACTTGGCTAACCGCAATAGACCTGCATGCCTGAGGCAAAGCACAGTGCTTATTTCTAAACATTAGGAATGAGAAAAATGTATACAATACCTACAGGAGTATGAGACATATAAGTAGATGAATGACAATTACCACACATTTTCAGGACTCCTTAATTGTATCTGCTTGTAAATGTCTTTTTATTCAACAATAAATTGCAGTTCTTAATTGCTCACTCATGCAAAAAGGTTTATGGCACAAGTGTTGGCTTATCTAATCACTCTGCTTAGTCTACAGCAAAAAATGTTTGAGGTTCAGTGCTTACGAAAACATTTGTGATTGTGTTCATACATTTTAAATATTATTTATAAAACTGCAGACTGCAAAGTCGTCTTTATGTAATAATACAAATTTACATTTTGGAAAAGATTCATGCATCTGCTGGTGTGTTTGCCAATCACCCTTAAAGCGCATGCCAAAGTGAAAAACAGCTGAGTGTGGAACATCTTATATCTCACTAGAGAGCAACAATTCATGCTACATCTGTACCGCATGTTACAGCAAGCCATTTTAGGAAATACACGCTTATGTTTCTCAGATCAGTAAATGACCTTTTGTAGGATTATAAACTAAAAGACAGGAGAAAAAAAAAAGAGAAAGAAAAAAATGATAAGTTAAAAAATGTTTAAACAATATAAAACATACATATGATATTTATTGAATTTTCAGCAAAAAATTAATATGGTTTTTCCTGATTGACCTGCTCATTTTAATTTTATGCATCTATGATTATACAATGTTACAAAAACACACACAATTCATTACATTTAGTGCATATCTCTGGTATATTATTATCAAAAACCAGCTGCACAAATTTAAACAGCATTCCTTAAGCCATTGTTTGACAAAGCAAATAATTCAATTATATATCCAGTGAACTGTAGTCAACAACAGTTAACATGCAGGAACTTTAACACGGATACACAACTTTCAATTTTCATTTTAGCACCACGGAATTATGTCTACACATTTTAAATGGTACCCATGATAATAATATATTCTCTTTTTAATCATATTTTGTGTTGCAGGAAATGAAGCTTACAATTGTCCCAGGTGCTTACCAAATTACTCTTACATACTAATTCGCAGCCCCCAAGTTAAGAGATTCAGCACAATGTACATTAACAGGATGCTTATGTTCTCTCTATATACCAGAAGGTAAGTTAATATGCACTTCAATTATATCCAGTTTGTGCATTTATGGCACCCTGTGGGTAGCAGTAAGAAGGCTATAAATGGGCTTACCCTGCTTTTTAATGCTCCAGTAAATTACAGCAGAAAAAAAAAGAAAAGAATATAGAAAGGGAGGTTGTATCAGTTTAACAAGGGAATCAATAAAAGCCAAATTGCCTTCATTGATGTCAAGCATTAAATCACGTATACAGTGGAATACTTGCAGTCGTCTTTACTTCATTTTCTTCATTTTTTCTATAAGCGGGATGGTTGTCTCATGTGTGTCATGAATGAAAGGATAAATATGGAACACACAAAGATTAGATAACCCTTTTAAAATGTTTTTGGAAAATCGGTAAATAATAGTGCTGTCAAGTGTAACCTAATGTGTCACTAAATTCAAAACCAAAATTATTCATATTTGTTTTATAATTTAATTATACCTTTTATAGTGTTGTTTTAAAAATATATGTTCAATTGCCATATTTACTCAGATGTCTGAATATAAACCGAAGTACATATTTGCGCCTGAAAAAAACAGAAACACTACACTAACTCAAGTACAAATTTACGCCATAATATATGGATATCACTACATTATTATAAAATTAAAGGTAACAGAATACATCCATGGTGTGTTATTTTAAAAACATATATTAAGAAATGAAAGAAGATTAAAATTACATGAGTGCAGTCTGTTAAGGTTTCTTCTCCCTATTTACAGATTAAAATATATTGTCATTTTAAATTGGTTATGATGAGTAACATGCACTTAAATGATAATATGCACATTATTGTTGGCCACCAGTAGATGGTACTGTGTCTTCATGTAAAGTGTATAACAAACTTTATTAATGAAAAGAGTTTGCTATACACTTTAAATAAGGACATAGCGCCATCTAATTGTGTAAAGGTGTATAAACCAAGAGTCATTTTCTAATACCGTTTTCAGGTAAAAAAAATCTTATATACTTCCATTCATGCCCCGTTCAGAATGTTTTCATTTGTATCCATTTTGTGCATTATTGAGCTGATACTATGGGCCTGATTAATTAAAGCCTTTCAAGACTGGAGAAGTTAAACTACATTGGATAAACCTGGGTGATTCAGCAAACATGGTTCTATAAGTGCAAACGCTCACATTAATGATACACAATGCAGACAGAACTGCTGCTCTTTAGTGTTTAGGCAAAAATAGTAAAAACACCAGCAGTCTTTACACACACTGACTGCTTAAAAAACACTTTTAGTAAAATCAATTTTTTTTTACAAATATTAAACTCATTTTTATCATAAAATAAATGAAAAATAGCAACAATACCATATCGGCACATACTAGTTGGTAAAAATACCATTAGCAAATATTTTTTGATTATATAAAGTTGTGGAAAAAAAAGTAAGCACATCTATTGGAAATGGTTAACTGCTTCAACATATTTATACACACTTACATTAGGAGCACATTTATGAAGAACTGATGATCTAAATACAGTTTTCCACTTTTTTGTTTTGCATTTTTTTAAACTGATCATGTGGTGCATGCAACAAATTAATTTCAGTCGCAAATTACACTTTTGTGTATGTGATGTATGGTGTTCACCACTATCAAAGCTGTTGTACGATGCAAGTTTTAGCTGTTGCACAGTTGGCATTCGATATTTTCATAGTCAATTCAATATCTGCAATGTGCCTAGGTTTTGTGGCAGCAAAGCAACCCCAAATCATTACCACTCCCAACTATGCCTTTAGGTGCTTGTGCTGATATGCTATGGTTTTCAACAAACTTGACACTGCATTATGACTATATATTTTCAAACTGGTCTTTTTTGTCCAAAGGACTTTGTTCCAGCAGTCCAGTAGTTTTTCAGCAAGAAATATACAAAGTCAAGCCTTTTTAGACTAAAGTGGCTTTACCTGGGAACCCTTAAATACACATTTATGTACACTTGGAGGGTAAATTCAACTCAGATTGCAGCTTGCTAATAACTGCCAATGAAACAAAAAAAGAGCTAACTTTCTTTTATTTATGTGGTCTGTTTCTACCTACTGTAATTATTACTAAATAATTCATTCCATAGTAACATGCTGTTAGTTTCCCTATAGGGTTTTAGACAAATATTAAATTGTTATTTCTCCAATCTCAAACCGTTTAATTTTCCTGGTATCAATAGCAAAGTGCACCAAGTATAATAGGAAATCATGTAACAAAGCATCCCACTTCTCCTTCATATGGAGAACAATTTCTTTTGCCCTTTAAGCTCTTTAAACACTCACATTTACTTCCGCAGAGTCCCCGATTTCTCCAACGATCTCTTCTTTGGGTACTGTGCCGTCCTGTAATCGAATTTCGTCCAAGCTAGGGGGCAGCACAATCTTCCTCAGTCTTCTTCCTTCATCTGGCTTTGTCACATGATTTTGCACTACAAAGGCAAAAGATCAGGTGATGTAGCCTTCTCCAAATGGGATGAAAAGATTGCCAATCTCATTTTATATTCAGGAGATCGGGCATGTGCAGAAGAAGCAGCCTGAAGCCTCCTGGGATATGTCACAAATGACTCTGCGCTCCCGTTCTGTCTCTACAGCCATAAAGTATAGACAGATCGGAAGAAGCTTCCCCCATTTTTTGACAAAAGGATTAAATAAAATTTTTTTTTTACCTTACATAAAAGGGTTGTCTAGGCTTTTACGTAAAATAAACATTTTGTTGATAGTTCCACTTTGAGCAACACGATTTCTTTCCAAATATTGTCACTTCCCACAATTGTGTTGTTTCTTGGACTACAAATTTCTCAGATTTTTGTAATTCTCTTCGGACATTCTCTTTTTCACAATTTGCACAATTTCTTGATTATACCAGAAGTGGAGAATGCAAACCTTTTAGCAAATTATCATTGTGAGGTAGCAAGCAGAAAAGCAAAAAATATTTATAAGCACTTAATGACCCTGAAAGTGGATAAGATTTTATTTACATTATTACCTTGATAGACAGTCAAACATTAATACCAATAATTTGCAAAACTTTGTATTTTGAATTTGTATAAAACATGTAAAGAATGAAAGGGTTCTTAAAAATTACAAAAGTAAAAACTTTTAAGTTTTAATAAATCAAATATAATTGAAATTGTGTTAAATTAGGAGTAATTACTAGTGGCACCAAGGGGGTTGAGTGTATTATACGGTGCTTCTGCAAACAGTTTTTTGTGTGCTGAAATACAAGACAGTTAAACCAATATCAAAGAGCATTATTAGTATGTCAGGCAGTGAAAAATACCATAAATATGAAAGCACCATAAAAAAACACAGGAGTAATTTGAAAGGAATTAGCTTCTGAGGAGATGGTGAAATGTAACTAGGAAGAAGGTCATTTTTTTCTTACCATTTAATATCCGGGAAATAATTACAACGCATATATGAACTAAATATTATTGTTCTGGTTGGATTTAACAGTGGTATAGAGTTGTTCTCCTTTAATTAAAATTTCACTTAGCAATTTTACCTGTACCAAGTGCTTGTCCTTTTTGCCTCTCTTATATTTTGTGCATTTGTAATAATAATGCAGTGATAATAGCTTTTCCCAAGAAAGATTCCCCATTGAAACACCTTAGAAGTAACACTTTGTCTATGAGTGATGTCACTAGAAGGTAATTGCAGTCTTCATTGCATCAGCTTTCTTCTCAGCCACAGGTATGGAATTTGAGTTTTTCACCATTTGAGTTTTGTTTGACACAAAGAGGTTGATTTACTTGAGGAATTTAGTCTGCTCTCTTAGCAAAATGTCCTACTTGAACAGGTAAGACAAAATAGGCATAACATTTGAGGACTTTTATTGATTTATAAAGCATATGTTACAAAGCATTATATTACATTTTTATCAATAAAGTATTTTTATCAATACATTTTTATCAATAAAGTAAAGAAAAATAGTAAAGTGAAGAACTTTAGATGTTATAGCCTGAATGACTGTAAATTTAAACTGCTTCTCAAACAAAATAAAAAATTGGTCTCTTTAAAAAAAATGACTAAATGAAGCATAGATGTTATTGCTTGGGCAGCCCAAAGGTAGGAGGGTAAAAATGTACCCAAAATGTCTTCCTCCAGTCATACCTAGGCTTTCTTTACTTTATTCCTCATACAGCTACTGACATGAGCAGACGTATGTCATAGTTACAAAATTTCTTGTCTAAAGGACTAACACCTATGTGTGCTTTGGCTTTCTTTTCCGAAATAGAGAACATTTCAGTCCATGAGAAGCATTTTAAAAGTATTATTACAACCTTTTGGTTTATATCATTATATCACATTATAAATCATTAATACATCATTTGTGGTTATCTGTAATGCCTGAATTACAATGTTTAAGGTAATTCTGTATTTATTTGTTTTTTTGAAAAGCTGTTTTCTATTCACCAGCATTAATGGACACCACCGAAAAAATATCTGATTAAAAAGTTGCTAAAAAATGAATGTATAATTAAATTACAAAAATGTTTTTTGACCTTGTTTTAACCTTTGTTAACCCAATGCATGTGGAAGTAATTTAGCGTACCAGTTTCATATAAATATATATAAAGCACCAAAGTGTTATCCTTAAATGTCTGTTCCAATATATATCAGCATGAAAAAACACTGTTTAAAAAAAAAGAGGGGCATAGACAGGCTTAATACAGTTTGTGACATGAGAAAGATAAATGAAAGCTGTTAGAGTGTATTCCTTGGCCTGTGCTCTTTTGTTTTGGACCTTTGATAAAATAAAGTCTTATTCATTAACAAATCATTTTCCCTGGCATTAAGAAGCAGTAAACTCACAGCAACATCATGAACAGAGCCTAACAGTGTTAATTATTTTCAACAGAAATGAGTTACAGAAAATATAAACTGTCCCACCAAGGACTTTCAATGTCCCTATTTATATTCCATATTATTAAAAAAAAAGAAAAAAAAGAAAAAGCAATGTAATGATTGAGTATATATGGTACTCATATAAAAAGAATAATGCCCATCTCATACCTCATAACTTTTTCACCTCTATTGAATACTTGCAAATAACACCCATGCTTATGTATAAAATAGAAAATGAACTCAACCTATTTTTAACTCCTACTACAAAATAAGCATAAAGCAGGTCCTTGCTGACCTTGCTTAGTTTTAATAAATGGCATGCACGTGTTAACACCTTCATGTATTTTATGTAAATAGGGGACCCAAAAAATTTCCATTAACAATATGGGTTGCCAAGCCTTATGTGGTTTAACAATAGATCGTGAGGTAAGCAATGAGAAGAAAAAAGTCTTTTGGCAACAGAAATTTTTTTTGCTAGAAACCAAGTTAGTGAACTAATCCCAACTCAACTAAAAAAGAGTAGCATGTGTCAAAAAAGTGGTAATAACATGGTAGTAGTATCGAAAATTTGTCAAAAGGTTGTGGATGAGTATGGTTGTCTCTTTTCCTGACACTTTTCATCCTATGGCTTCCTCAGGGGAGGGTAGAGACTCAAACGATTTGATATTGGACCTGATTTAATAAAGCTCTTTAAGACTGGAAAGGATACACTTTCATCAGTGAAGCTGGGTGGCCTCCTCAGTACAATTGTTATTTAAATATAACAATTGTATAATACTTTATATATTAACAAATATTTATAACACTCCGGTAATGAGTGGTCCTGCTAACAATTTTTTCAGCTAACGTTTTTTTTTTTTTTGCTGTTTACGGGACTCAGCTAACAAATATGGACTCGGCTAACGAATGTAAAAAGAAAAAGGCTTGCTTGCTACTTGTGTGCAGGATGGAGGCTTGATAGGGGGAGGGGGGCAATTTGGCATGAGTTGCAGAAGTAATATTTTGCTAAACACAGCTGAAACTGTAGGTAATTTTAAGGACTGAGCTTTTTTGCAACCTTTTGTAACCCTTTAATGACCAAGACAAACTCTTGTGTTTCTTTTTACATATCAAAGCACAGCTTGCTCCAGAAGATAATAATTGTCTAGGCTCCATAAAGTTTTTTTTTTTATTTTTGCCCTTTGTGATTAAAGCGTACCTAAACTCAGAAATTTCACATTACATAAAAAGGTAGACAACCCTTTTATGTAGGTAAAAATTCTGTTTGTTTTGTTTTTTTTAAAATGCAACACCCTCTTTTAAAAAAAAAATTGGTCGAGAATGAATGGGAGCGCAACGAAAAGGCTCCTTCTGCACATAGCCGAGCAGAAGGAGCCTTATCGCGAAAAGAGAAAAAATTGCCAAAAGGAGCACCCAAGAGCATCCCGGGATGCGTGATGTAGGTATCCCGGGAGGCTCTTGGGTGCTCCTTTTGGCAAATTTTTCTCTTTTCGCGATAAGGCTCCTTCTGCTCGGCTATGTGCAGAAGGAGCCTTTTCGTGAATAGAGAAAAATTCGCTGATCTCAGGCATGTGTAGGGAGATCGGCAAGTTTTTTTCCAAACTACATCATCCGATCTTACGCCTGAGTCAGGTGACGTAGGAAGAAGAACTAGGAAGAAGCAGCGAAGATAGTGGCGTCTGTCAGACCGGCTTGGAGACGGATGCCGAGATGACGCGGGACGCAATGGAAGACCCCTCCGGACTGATCGACTGCCCTAAAGGATTGAAGGTAAGTGCATTTTTTTTGTTTTAAGCACTTTTCAGTTTACTTCCTCTTTAAATCACAGTGAGGATTTTATACAGTAACTGACACCACGCTTCCTAATATTATTTCGAGACAAACATCTGTTCTAATTGTGGGCGTCCAGAACTCATGTTCACTGTGTATCACAGCAATTTACACAAGGGGTGATAATACTTGTAAAATAGTAAAATCTTCATTTTGACAAATGTTATAAATATTTGTCTACTGGGTAAGATACATGGAAATTGCAATGTTATAATCAAATCAAGGTGACAGGTTTGCACATCCAAATTTTTTTTAAAGGCTAAAGGTCTTTTATAAGCACATTATAATAACAATATTTTTGTTTAATTTTATTAGTAGATTTTGGTATTTCTATTGTCAGTTTTAAAGGTTTATAGAATTTTTAAATGCTGAAATATTTTAAGTAATTTATTTTAACCACTTTGTCTAACTGTATGTTTTAAACCATCCTGGTTTAGCAAATTTGTCAGCAGTAGTCATGACTGCCCATGCTAAATATCTGGATCCGACTTGTGCCATCTGGCTGAGCCTTCTATTACAAGTAAAATAAAATGTACATCAAAGCCTATACCTACTTGCTGTAAACATGTTGAGCACATATTTTATTTTTCCAGTCGTGTGTATGGAAAAGTGACATTTCTAAGTCTAAAATTATGAATGAGCAGGCATTGTCACAGTCAATGGGACAGAATCCTATCTGACTGGCAGCAGAAAATAATTATTACTGGCAGATGGAACTCCCCCTTCACTCACTGTGAAAATGTAAATTTTTGATGCATACAGCCGGAGGACAGAGTGTTCCACAAATAGGATGAGGATATAAGTGTGTCATTCAGACAAGACACAAGGTTTAGGGCAAGTAATAATCAGTTTGGCTTGTGACAGGATGGAGGAATAACATTGTTGAGGCATGACAGATAGAAATGTCTATTTTGCTTCTTTTAATTAAAAAAATTTAATGTTAAAAATATTGTATAGTGTAATGGGAGTAAAAAGATCACTACTTTAGATAGAATATTTATGATATATTACAAAAAAATTTAAACTATTCCTGCATTTAGATAGACAGATAAAGTTGCACACTTCTAAAAATTAAAGTGGATCTTGTTTGAAAAAATAATATTCAAGCAGTATAGTCTACATTAGCCATTCCACTGTGGTAAAATAATGATTGATTATTTTCCTAGGCCCTGTTCGAATTGGCATTTGAAAATCAATGCGGTTAGCCACTCCCAGCCCTTGAGTACTGTGCAGTTTAACCCAGCAGTTGGTGTATCAACCCCGTTTCAAATGAAACCACACTCTACCTCTTTGTCACGCAGTTGAGGGTGGTTAAGCACTTACCTTGCTCCATCGGCGTCTTCTCCGACGATCTTCAGCCGGCGAATGCAGAGATGATCTGGAGTGCGGGCAGGAGGATCGGCGGGAAATTCAAATAATTTTGTATTGGACTCAATACAAAATAGCTGGATTGAGTCTAATACAAAGAAATCTTGAATTATAATATATATATTTTATAGACGCTACAGTACAGTTATATTACAGTTTTTTTTTTACAAATTTTTGTGTTTTTTATTTAAAGTTTATTATTAAATTTATTAAATATTGGACATATTATGGTGAGTTATGCCTAAAAATAATAGCCTACAATGTAAAATAAATTTCCATGCAAAAACAAAAATGTAATGCTTTTTTCGTGGAAATACGGACAGCAATAGAACGCTAGAGGGGTTAAAAGATTTTTATTACATGTTTTTATTTTTTAAAAGGGCAAATATGACATATGTGATAGGATTATTTAATATTTATAGGCTCAAGTTTGGAAGTAGGCGGCGAACGAGGAAAGTCGTTGGAAATGAACGACCGGACCGGCGGATCGGATTGGACGACGATCGTTGACCATCGTTCGTGTGTACGATCGTTCATTGATCGTCCATGGTCTGAGCATGCGTGATGAACGAACGTTCCTGCGGTGCACGTAACTTCCTGTATCGTTCAAACGATCGCATCTATTGTGTGTACAATATCTACGAACGATCGTGTCGTTATCTGTATGTACAGGATCGGTGCTATATGATCGTTCGCAGATATCGTGCAGGATCGTTTGTCGTTCGTTTACCAACGATAATAATTGGAAGTGTGTACGTAGCTTAACAGCCAGCCTACCCCTCTCCCTCCTCTATTCAGGGCTTATCTCTCAGGCCTTTTATCTGTAGCCATACAGACAAAACAGGCATTCTAGACATAGAAGGAACTATTCAGTTAGTCTTGTTACTTGCAAAGCACACCTCTCCTATTTGCAGATTGCAAAAATGCTTAGACAATATACAAAAAGTGAAATTATGGATTATATCTTGGATGAAAATGAGACCAAGGATGCTGACCAGCATAGCGATGCGGATGAAAAAGTTTCTGAGACAGAAGATGAATTAGAGTATCAACCACAAATCACAGACACATCTGATGAGGAGGCCATGACTGCTGAAGCTGCTTCTATTCCTGCTGAAACACTCAAATCCAAAAGTGGTAACATCTGTTGGAGTTCAGTACCCCTTGACGTACATGGCAGACGAGCTGCTGAAAATGTCATCAAAATGACCTCTGGGATAACAAGGTTTTCTGTGACTAGAGTAAGTGACATCAAGACATATTTTGAATTGTTCATGTCATTATAACTAAAAAAAGTCATAATTTCTATGACAAACCTTGAAGGAAAAAAAGTTTATGGGGACATGTGGAATGACATTGATGAGGAATGCCTGGATTCTTATATTGGTGTTCTTCTTCTTGCTGGAATGTACAGATACTGTAATAAAGCCATTCATAGTCTCTGGGACGCGTCATCAGGCAGAACAATTTTCTGGTCAACAATATCACTTCCGACCTTTCGAATGATATCAAGAGTCCTCACATTTGACAACAGAAATAATAGAGCAAAAGCTTGATGTCTGGGAGAGATGGGTGCAGCTCCTTCCACTGATGTTTCACCCTTGGTCTCAGGTGACAGTATATAAACGTTTTGTCCCTTTCCGTGGAAAATGCCCCTTCTGGCAATACATGCCTAGTAAGCCAGGCAAATACAGAATAAAAATCTGGGCAGCCTGTGACGCAAAAACAAGACATGCTTGGAATCTACAGATTTACACAGGCAAACTTGCAAGTGGTATCTCAGAGAAAAAACATGGAAAACTTGTAGACCTCGATATGACTACTGGACTGCGGAGTCACAATATCACGTGTGACAATTATTTTTGCAAGCTATAACCTGGACAATAACTTCTCAGGAGGAAACTTACCATGTTAGGCACAATGAGAAAAATTAAACCTGAGCTGGCAACCAAAATTTTGCAGGTGAAGGGCAGGGCTCCACTTTCTTCACAATTTGCATTTACAGACACCACCACTGTTGTGTGATACTTATGTCCACTTTTCACAAAGATGCAGCTGTGTCATCAAGAACTGACAAAAAGCCCATACTTTTCCTGGATTACAATAAAAACAAAAAAGCAGTGGACAACCTGGACAAGCTGACTGCCACCTACACCTGTCAGTGAATGACCAGGAGATTGCAAATGGTTGTGTTTTATAACATCTTAGATGTGTCTGCGTACAATGAGTTTGTGTTGTGGACACACATCCACCTGGGCTGGAACTCAACCAAAAATTACAAGCGGAGAATGTTTCTTGAGGAGCTTGGAAATTCCCTTGTCAAGGTGCACATTGAGCAAAGGCAACGGGTTCCCCGAGACCCAGTCGCTGCAGCCTTTGTCAGACAGCTGCAGAGCTTGCCAAGCACTCCATCCACGTCATGAACAGCACAAAGAGCATCAGCACCAGCATCCTCAGCCAGCCCTACCTCAGCGTTAACCAGCACAGCCACAACTTCATTGAATCCACCTGATTCTAAAAGAAAGAGGTGTCAGGTCTGTCCTAACAATAAGGACAGGAAGACAAACACATTGACCCTGATTCATCAAGCAGAATCGGATTATCGCTCGCGCATTCGTATTCGCGATCCGAAATCGTACGCCATCGCGCTATTCAGCAACTGAAAAAGAGAACACGGAACCGACGCTGGATTAGCACAGCGGGACCAGGTAAGTGGGGATTTTAGTGTAGGCGAAAAAATACGGGGTTAACCAAAAGAGCAAAAATATTTAGTGCGAGAAATTACGGGCTTAGCGGTTAGGGGGTTAATCTGTCCTCAAACACCTACATAACAAACCCTTCCAGGTTAATGACTGGCTTTACCAATTACTCTACAGGGCTGGCCAACAGAGATTCCAACTTTCCCACCTGGGTTGCTCCACTACCCAGAATCAGAATGACAACAAGATGTGACTCGTCATATACTTTATATAAACTACAACATTTCCCCACTGATTCCTTGATGGTACATGTCACAATCGAACCAAAAAATAGAAAAAAGACCCCGCAACATGTTCTAACTACAGACTCTTCTCTTAATGTAATTTTGACCTAAAGGTGGTTTCCAACATTCTCTCACACAGATTTTTTCAGCAGAAACATATTCACTTGGTCTAAGTGAGATGCATGCTTTGACTACTAGAGCTCTAAAAATTATCTAATCTTGTTGAAGGTTTATCTGACCCTTGTATTATCTACAGACAATGAGAAGGCCTTCTACAAGGTTGACTAGTCATTTATCCAATTAACCCTGGAAGCCATTGCTTTGGACACCAACATGAGTTCCTGGATAGGCACTTTGTATTCTAAACCCTAAACTTGGGCCTGTGTCTTTGAAACCTTATCCGACCTATTTCCCATCCAAAAACGGCACAAGTTTTCACTTACAAACTTTTGAACCTTTATAAGCAGAATGTATTTGCGCAGATACTTTTTTCCCCTACAGGTTTTCAAGTGCAAATACACGTATAATTTTTTTTAAAACTATGCAGAGCCTAGACAACAATTTGAGATAGACCAGTAAACCAGCATGTTATAAACAAACCATGCCACAATTATCCTAGACGGGGGGGGGGGGGGGGATGATCCTTCCCCTAACAAAGTTCCTGGTGAGTGTTTATTCTCACAGTATACAAATTATACAATATTTTCATATACAGTGTGCAAAACACTCCAATCTTTGAACGTGCTGAGGACCAGGAAATAACCCTGCTAATCCTGCTTAGTAGTTGGACTTTGTCAAGTGGTCAGCTTAGCTGTTTGCCTGGAGTTACACTTTAAATCCTGAAAAGAGAAACTAACTCACCTAAGTCTAACCACTAAACAAGTGAATCCCCAACCTGCTTAGTGGAAAAAACTATTTATGAAAACCTGTCAATGTTCAGTCCATCCTGGTTGCTAAAACATATAACTTTATTCAATACATAATAATATGTAAATAATACGATAATCATCCCAACAGGGCTCCGGTTACCTTTCCCTAAAAAGTTAAAAATTGAATCTGAACACTGAATTTCATTTTAATAGCCATCAAGCTCTGCGTTCATTTTTTACATAGGATCGCACTATATTCTATATAATATTTACAATCATATCATGTTTTCAATTCATTAGAGATTCATGAAGGCTTTCTGTGATATTCCAACAAATCAGGTACATAGTTTAGAATTGTGTATATCATGGTTCAAACAGTCTATACCAAGGAAGACACCATATTGTCAGTTCCTCTTATCTATGGATTATTTAAATGGCAGTCTGCCCCTGGAAAGCCATTATGATCGACAAGGTATTGGATACCAATTAGATAATGATAATAAAATCTTCCTGAAAACATATAATTACTTATCTACCGTGGCAGACATTCGTAACATCAAGCTTCCAACATCAGGATCTGCCAAATTATGAATATAAACATGGCCACTAAGTTTGCATATATACAGTATATTTCCACAAGGTCAGTTGGAAAAGCCATTTTGGAAAAATTTAGGCAGAACATAAATAAAACTATTGAATTACAAAATGGATAAGCAGGTGTGTGTTATAATGAACAGATATTACTACAAAACGTGTGATTTATTTAATTCAGAACAAATTGAATAACTGTTATAGTAAGGAAAAAAAAATCCATTCTAACTGCAATATCAAATTCTTCGTAAGATTTATATAACCAAATCCTGCTGTCTTCTATAGGGAGTCTCTACTTGTTCCATACAATTCTAAAACCAGCAAAAGTAGTTTTGTAGACTAAAACAAGAAAATGGATAACAGCTCTATGCAAACTGGGCAATGTGTTCAACATATTAGGACTAATCTGTGATATTAAATGATGGTTCTAAATGGTGGTGGTTGCATATAAAACCTTATGGTTATATTTGTGCCTTTAGGTAGCAGCTAGATACACAAATGAAATGTATATGGACTGATTTCCCTGCCACACAGTTGTAATTTTATCATTTAAACATGACTTTGTGTTGTGGCACAACTTTGTAGGTTGTGAGATTTTTACAGATTTTTACATGTTTGTCAGAGCAGAAGACTTTATTTCCCTACCCCGGGGTTTCTCAACCAGGGTTCCTCTGTGCTAGGGGTTGCAAGAAGTTGTAGAGGTTCCTTTAGAAATAAATTTGTGCCTCTCAGGTCTTTTTTGGCCATCTGTATGGTTGGCTTTATTTCCACTGGGCAGCAATGTAAGAGGAATTGTTCCTACTGACCATCACACCATGTACTGTGAGCTGTGGATGTAGTAATTATAGTGGGGGATCCCCAAAGACCTGAAAGATATTTCAAGGGTTCCCGTGTAAAAAAAAAAACACTGCTCTACCCTGCAGCTAAGAACTACAACTAGGTTCCATTCCCTTCCGACAGTGT
Source organism: Pyxicephalus adspersus (assembly GCF_032062135.1). NCBI lineage: Eukaryota > Metazoa > Chordata > Amphibia > Anura > Pyxicephalidae > Pyxicephalus > Pyxicephalus adspersus. The sequence goes on along the minus strand of NC_092862.1, from coordinate 52,685,301 downwards.
CTTGACAATGCAGGAGAAGCAGAACACTGGTGAACTCATCTCACTTTAGGCTCTCATCCAATCAGCAGGCTTCTAGGTTGCACATCAATGGACACTGATACCAAGTTAAAGTCGGGTACTGAGACTGCTTGCATTTATTGTATTTCTGATTACTGAGCTACATAACTCTCTCAGTGTCCTCTATATTCACCTGGGGTTCAAAGGATAAATTATTCTTTATAGCTTTCTAATATTCAGATTTTTCAACTTAGTAAAATATTTAAAGGGTTACCACTACCAAAAGAGAACTGAGTAACCTGCTGACATGATATAGCCCTTATGACTAAGGGTAAAATCTGTTTAGTTTTGCCCTACTTATTCTGAAATAATGAATGTGCAATCCCTTTTAAAGTCTCTCAGAATCTCCTGATAAAATAAACTCAAGTTTGGAAATGTCACCATGAAAAGACACATTCATAAATTGGTCCCCTGTCCCCCAGCCCCATTCCCATCCTTATACTCACCTGTCCCCAATCCAGTGGGATAGATTGCATGAACTTCTAATTATTCTCTGATACTCAGAAGTTTATGAGAATAAATGGTAGCACAAACATGACCAGGCCTAGAAAAATTTGGCAAGCAGCTCTGCTATCCAGTGAGAGATATCTCATTTAAACAAGGACATGTAAATAGAACACTGCAAGGGGGAATTGAGGTGGGTGCAATTACACTTTAAATATTAAGGCTGCAGGAAAATTTGTTGTATCTAAAATTATTTATTATAAAGCATGTTGCTGCTGTAGTAATGCAGTGAAAAATAACATCATAAAAAGTAAACGATTTTCATAGCTAAACCATAAATCTTTGGTGATAAATACTACCATATTTTGACCATTACATTTATTGCTTCAGATCATAATTGGTTTATAACAAAAAGCAAAAAAAGTGCTTTAAGTACCCATTTTAATTAAATATATTTATAATTTACATAACTACATTATGATGTTTGCAAGTGATATTTCTGATTGCCTATTTGCTTAAGCGAGTTTTATGAGTTTTTTACTAGAAAGAAATTACAAGTAATTCTAATTATTTGAATTTTCTGCATTCTATTTTACAACATACCTGAAAAAGCACATGTAATTTATACTAACTAAATAAATCACGTGCAATATATTTCGGTTCCATTGGTATTCACAAAACCTTTTTTTATTTTTGCAAGAAATTTTGCTTTTTTTAATCTAAATTAAATATAAGTATTTTCAAATATACTACTGATTTTAGCTATGTATAAAGGTAAAACAATATGAATGATTTATAAAAAAAGTAGTATAAGAAAAAAGCTATTCTAACTGCAAATAAAGAAGATTTTTACCAAGTACCGGTAAAATCACAGAACATACAAAAAGAGTCCTAATTTCTGTGTAAGTGATAAATTGCCATGTAAATGATTTCTTCTTCTCACTCCTAAAGAATTAAGGGAGCAGATAGCAGCTAAGTATAGGAATCTAAATGTGCTACAAATTAAGTTATTCTGTTGGTTTACATTGACATAATACATGGTAACATTTTTTTTTTTAAAGTTTCAAAAACATAATCTAATTTATATCTGAGTAGCTGGCTGCTTTAAAGTATATATAGTCATATACAGTTATTTCACATAAAGTTATTATGTATAAATGATCAATTTATTATGTTTTTGTTACAGCAAAAATAAAAAAAAGTCTTTCAAATTTAATTAAAATTTTACAAAATGCTTTCATTTGTTTCCCAAATCCCAAAAATAAAAAAGTTTTTTTATTGTGGCAATGACATATAAACAAAAATATACAGTAGGTCATTCTATGTTGTGTATTTGACCACAGCTATTCTACTTTGACACAATGGCAATCTGTGTATGTGAATTATACCAGTCAAGGTGTTAGGAATCTTTTTTCATCTCCTAAAAACATCCAAGAAAGAGAAAATAAAAAAAAAATATATAAACAATTCGAACTTTCACTTTTCATATGCTGTGAAATAAAATATATTATAGGTATGTGTAGCTGATGGCAAACTGTTGGTATATTGTGCATCCCTCTTTCTCATCTGTACGAAGAGGACATTATTACCATTGCCAAAGCTACTGAAGACAGTGCTCGGTTGCTATAAAAATGTCAGAAAATGTCACTGCAAAAATATAAAGAAAGATGGATTACTTCATTTCCCCTGCAGTGTGTGTGATATAAACTGATATGTTAATTATAGTGGCAGCAATAACAACTAATATTAACATATGTTTCCACTGATGCTTAAACATTGAATCACATTTATATATGTATACCATAGAAACACAAACCTGCAGATGGAAACACACAAACACATTTAATACAGAATTAACCTTTTCAGGCCAGAAAGTACCTTTAACCTTGATAAGTAATATTTTGTGAAGGCAATGTCATAGATTTTATAGCACATGTTAAATTCTGACCACTACATGGCAATGGAAAATGACAAACATTATTTTGTTGGATATATCCTAAAATACTAGTTTGTACTTCCTGAATACTAACGTTATATTGCCATACTACTCAGTTTCTGCTAAAATAGCCAGTATTTGCTGGTTGTTTACAATAACAATAAGGCTAATGCATAAAAATCTAGTAGGCATAGAAAATAATATGGTATACAAGGCATATTAAAATATATTTGGCATATATATAATAAAAAAAAACTGTCAAGCAATAAAAATATAAAGCTCTCCTAGACTGGAGAGGATACACTTTATTCAGTGAACATGGGTAATCCAGCAAACCTGGAATGAATCTGCTCCAGGATTGAAAACATTTGATAACAAATAGCAAATAACTTTTAAGAAATACATTCCAGGTTTGCTGGATCACCTAGCTTCACTGATGAAAGTGTATCCTCTCCAGCCTTGGAGAGCTTTAAAAGATCAGGCCCACTGTGCATAATTGAAAATAAAGTACATTGACTCAAATATAAACAAGGGGCACAAAATGGGGACAACACTGCTGACATTCAAAAAAAATAAGTGACTGAAATGCATGTGAAAATAAATGTGAATAAAAAATTAAATCACATGTTTTCATTCTGCTTATACTTTCCCTTTTTTACTGGTTAAAATTTGTACTTTTGAGTTGGTTATGATGAGTCTATTGCATTTAAATACTTCTTTGTGCATAATTGTTGTCCATCGGTGGATGGTCCTGTATCCTTGTGTAAAGTATGTAGCAAATGTCTCCTATGGCGAGTTTGTTATATACTTAACATGATGACAGATTGCCATCTATTGGTTTGACCAAGTTAGAAAGCAAGAATATTTTTCTAACAGCAGTTTCAGGTTAAACAGGTTTTAGTTTATACTTAAGTATATATAGTACTCAATATTTTTTAACTTTTACAAGGACAATAAAAATTTGGGAAAAATTAGGTTTGGCATGCTTATAGTGTGTATTGCCTCTATAAATGAACTTATTTTCTTTGCACCCTTTGGTCCCTAAATATATCCTTAAAAAGTTTATAAAATGCCTTGAAAAATACTTACAAACAAGGAGTCATCATATTCAACACGTGCCCCTCTCAAATCCCAACACAAGCTCAAGCCTATGAAGCCTATGAACCACAGTCATGTTAGTATGAGTATGCCAAGTATGGCATACCAGTCATGACTCCTTGTTTGTAAGTATTTTTCAATTTGTTGGAACTAGGCAGAGTCAAAGTTGTTGGAGATATTTCCTGTGCTGAATGATGGGGCCTGTGTTGATTCCCTAGCAGCAGTAGAACTGTGGATGCAAAATTGTGCCTGGTGATACTCGCGGAAATTCAGAAAATTCTTACCTTTCCTTGCACCATGATTGTGCTGCACTGAAATCAAAAGTAGCCTAATTATTCCTGACCATTTCACCTTCTTGAAAAGATTTTATTGCAGATAATACCATATAAAGTTGCATATACTAAAGGCAAATATGGCTGTAGTATATTTTTCAAGCAACTGGGGTACACTAAGAAGTGCCCATTTATAGGCACGTTTTTTGTCATGCATATTACATTGGGAACAGCTGCCCAGCTGCATTAAATGTGCTCAAGCTGTTAATGCTTAACATAACTTATTCAGATTGACATATTGCAAAATTAAATTGTTGAGTATGCTGTTCAGTTTCTGTCCTTCTATTTTCATGATAGTATGTGTCCTGAGTCCCTAATTAATTGCTTCTATATTTTCTATGTATGATTCATACAGAAACTCATGGTTATGTAAAGCTTAGCACACAACCAAGTATTTCCTTTTTTTTCCTGAACAAAACTTTTCAAGAAAAGGACTTTTTAATTCTTATGTATATCAGAGTGTATATCTTATAAACATAGTTACAATTTAGAATAATGAAAGAAGGAAGACGGCTTATTTCTAATATAAATGAGTAGTTCCCCTGTTTTGCTGTTTCCCACAAAAAAATTTCCAGCACTAAATGCCCTCAATTTTCCAGGTTGAACAATGCCCGGTGTCATTCAGTTTGTCAATGTCAATGCTGGAAAGAAGAAGGTGGTGGCATCCTGTGAGGATCAGGGGTAGGTGACAGGTGAGTATAGTGGGGTTTAGATAAACTAGTGCAATATTAGGGTATAAAACAAATTCCATATGGAATATTTTTCTAGGTCACATTACATCTAGTAGTAGTTAAACATATTCAGTTGGATTTGTTCTTCAATGGTACATATATTCACCACTAACTTTCTTAATCCTTATGCAAAACGTAGCAGAACAAGAACACAGAAACACCAAAATATAGTTAACGTCTGAGATCAGTTTAAGATAACTTTAAATGTGAGGTCAGTTGAGATCAGTTTGATACACATTTGAAATACATTGACATTATGGAGAAATAAAGGCAAACACAAAGCATGACAAGAATGACAGTAATGGAAGGATACATAATGGTAGGATTAAATACAATATAAAAAGGTGTTTTGGTTTTTTAAATATATCACATATTGTTGTCAAAAGGAAAAAATCATTCATTTACTTTTTCAAGCCACTTTCATTAGGAGTGTAGCCTATCAATAAAAACAGCTTGGCACGGTAGTATAAAATGATGCACAAGAAAAAAATTTAAACAATTAATTCAATTTAATTTTTCAATGTGAGATTGTCTTGTCATTCTCTCCAGCATGTGTTTCAATAAACATTGTCCTATTCTTTGTTTAGCTTTTGTTATTTATGGTGCTTACTATGTTACTGTGCTTTTCAGTAGATTCTGTAAGTTTTACCCCTGCACTAGTAAGTGGCCAGCCACATATAACACAACCCAAAAGTGTATGGCCATATGGTGGTCTCAGGAATGAGCATTTGTCATTATATTAGAATAATACACCATAATTCCCTTGCTTGTTTGTACATCTAATAGAGTTTATTGGGCATTACATTATCATGAATAATTCATATTTTTTCTGATATCGGATATTTATTTAGAAGTAAAAATGAAGCATTTTGTTTCCCTTTCTGGAACGGACATGGTATTTTTCAATGGTAGGTCAGATATTTCCATTTGGACAATCTGATCCTTCTGCGGATACAAATGTGGGGATTTTATCTTCAAATGCATCAACATCCTTCTGCTGTTAATAGTTGCTCTTGGAAGAGCTACAGAAAGATTAACTAAACAATTATCTTAATATGGCCATTATGAACCTGCCAAATTGGAAATAAACTTTTTTTTCTATTCAAATCTGTTTTCAAGATCACCAATCTGCTATGAAGTAGCCACTTTTAAGTATTGTATTATTTGCCTTATTGTGCCTTATTGTGTTGTTTATATTAATAAATACTCTTTAATCTTTCTTAATTGTCAGTTTAAGTTTATAATGCTCTAACATCCATTTTTTCTGTCTATAAATGATGTTAATAGGCCAAATGAAGCCCAATTTCTAGTTTGAAAGTGCTAAAAAAACACTGATTCATATATATCTACCCACTAAATTTAACATTATGAATCATATCAATTGCTGAGTATTTTTTTTACTATCCTAATTATCACATAAATGTACATGTACATGTGAAAAGAACCTTTACATGTGAACAGTGTCTATGAGAATAAAAGAGTTACCTAACGACATTTTTATTTGTTAGAAATATTAGTCTTCAGATGAAAAAAGGGCAATATATTTTCTCTGCCCTACATTTAAGAGCATCTGTTGAATGTGTGATTACCCAACAGACATGAAAAATTGCTCTCCTCTGAAACTATAGTCATAATCACCAACATGTTATCTTTTATTTTTCATCAACTTTACACATTTTCTTAAATAACTGTCTGAGCTCCCGCTCGGTAATTTTAGAGGCAAAATGATGATTATGACAAAACCAAATAAATAACAAAAAAGTCTATAGGTTACTTTAGCCATAGGGGTTCCTTATGCTGTGGATGATTGCCCTCCATCTAAAGGTGCTCGTCTAGGCAGTCTACTTAAAAGAATTACCTGCATGATACCAATGACCTTTTTAGCTATCTGTAAGGGTGTAACTGACCCATAATAAATATTTAAAAATGTATTTAAAGGGTTCTTCTGGGATAAAAAGCTTGTGAAAGGCTGGATTTCACTATGAGAATTGGTAGAAAACATCACCAGTTACAACAGTTCCAATAACCTTAAAATGTTAACACCCAGTATTATAGGTGGGAAATTACATGACATATTGATAAATACAGTAGATAACTACTAATGTCCTCTACTGACCTGTTTGGGCTGTTATCTTACATACTGCACCTTAAAAATTATTGCTGGTATAGAAAAAAGTGTTTACGCTGCCACAATATGGAAATTTTAATTTTAATAGGGTTTTTTAATTCCAGTTAAGAATTGCAAAACCCCTTCAATACCCTAGGTGCTTGCAACTTGTCATCTTAGTTACCCTAATAGGAATACTATCACAGTTATAGTCTTCCATATTTTTAATGAACGTGCAGAAAGCCTCTAATTGGACATTTAAAATTTTGGGTGTTTGGATGAGCCATGAAAATAGTTTGGGATGGTAAGCGCAGGAGTATAAAAAAAGTGTTGAGTTAATTAGGTTATTATTTTTATTATGTAAATGTAGAAAATGTTATAGCTGCCTATGTATTACAGAATGTGATTGTATTTAACTTTTAACTTATAACAAATATTATTTCAGACAAACACAATTTTATATTGCAGGGGCATAATACATCATCTGATATTTTGTTTCTTACATTTTATGTTGAATTTGCCTTTGAGGATTATTGTGATTGATTGAATATTTAGCTCTCATCTCAGCTTGTGTATAAGTTTGGATATGAGACAGAAGCTTGCCAGCATAACTTATGCAAAAACTAATAGGCATAACACTAACTATAAGATTACTGAAGTATTTTGCATATATTTTAAATTCTGACAGATTGAATACAAGTACTTAACTTACTTTTTTTATTTATTAAGATTTAATCTTATCATTTTTATATGCATATTAGAATGGCTAAATGATTTACAGTTATTCCTGTTTATTCTTCAAAAAAAGCTCATTTTCTTTCTCACAATTTATTTCCTTCTTAGAGTCTCAGATGTTCCACTACACACTCATCAATCATACTAAGAATCTAAGTTATATTCTCCACACTCCACCACTAACTGGATTACAGAGCTGAAAACTTACTTGAAGTTGAAAATGTGATAAAAGTAATCAAATTGCTGTAGTCAAATTCTAACAGTGGTGAATAGATGACACTAATTATTGTCTCTTATTATGCTACAAATGTAGTTTACTCTATCTTTATTCATGAAGAGGTATCATAGATCTCATCATGGGAATTGCAGTAGCTGTGTTCAATAATGGTAGGTTAGTTTGCTCTCATTTTTCATTTCTTTCAGTATGCTTAAGGTGGAGCTTTAGTTTCTTATAAATCTGAATGTGCTTCATTGGTTATGTCCCTTATTTTCCCTGTTCACTTATAATACCTGCTTCATTACCTGTTCAAGATGGAACCTAAGGAAAATTCAAACCGTTCTAATGCAAGTGCATAAGTAAAATAAAGCATCATAGTATTATTATTATTATATCTTTACATTTAGATATCATGTATCCAGTATTCTCACATTTAGAAAACTACAGAATATTACCACTGAAAAATGTTTAGATCTAAAATATGATAGTGCAGCCCAAGGTGTGCAATCACTCTTCTACATTGCATACATTTATTCTGGGTGGTATATTGAAGGACTTAGCATGTGTTCAATGTGGACTGTTGAATACATCATACATCATTATAATTGTATATGTTTAAGTTATTGTCTACTAAAGTTGAATGCAAATAAAAATGAAGCTAGATTCAGACATTCATAAAAATGGATGTTCAGAGAGGAATTCAGAGAGGACCCTGCCATTTATATCTGACATCTATAGTTTGACTATGGAAGTGGCTAAGGGTTATATTTGTTCTTAAAATCTTATCAGTGAGGCCCACAGGAAATTTCCAAACCACTCTGTACACTTTTGCATCATCTTCTGCTCTGCAATCCACACCTTTTGAAGTCTGGTGAAGCTTTCTGTTGACTCTATGTCACAGATCCCCACAGGACCAGGGGATCTGTGCCGCTGTGTCACCCACTTCACATTCCTCTGCAGCCAGCAGTAGCAGAAGCCCTGTCCTGGAATTCTGTCCACTGTTCACTTCCTGGTCTCAAACATGTGATCCTCTGATAGCTGACCCTTTACCCCAGAGAACCAGAGTATTTCACAGAAGCGCACCCTCTGCTGGCAGAAGTGTAAACACCTGAGATGCCTCTGCTCCAGTACTGGTGGTGGGTTCTCCCACTTGCTGGTCATGTGACTCCCATCTGCAACATGACCTTCCCTAGAAAAGGAAGTGACTGGCAACTGGAAGTTGCCTGAACAAGGAGTTCCCTTAAGCTACGTACACTTCCAATTATTATCGTTGGTAAACGAACGACGAACGATCCTGCACGATATCTGCGAACGATCGTATAGCACCGATCCTGTACATACAGATAATGACACGATCGTTCGCAGATATTGTACACACGATAGATGCGATCGTTTGAACGACACAGGAGGTGACGTGCACCACAGGAAGTGAGCGAACGTTCGTTCACCGCGCATGCTCAGACCATGGACGATCAATGAATGACCGTACACACGATAGATGGTCAACGATCGTCGTCCAATCCGATCCGCCGGTCCGGTCGTTCATTGCCAACGACTATCGTCGTTCGTTCGTCGTTCATTTCCAACGATAAAAATTGGAAGTGTGTACGCAGCTTTAGGCTCTGTTTCCAGGTTCCAGCTATTCCTGTCTGTGTCTCCAGTTACTGATTCTCCTGTTACTGTGGCTATGACCCTTGACTGCTCCTGCTTGCCACCTGCCCTGACCTCTGGCTTGTTTGACCATGCTATTGTCTCAGGTTTCAGCACCTTGCCTGATTCCTGTCTGTCAGCAGTCACCTGCCTCTGAGTGCACACGGGCCGCGACCTGGCAGTTGCCCGCAGAGTAACATCCTTACGTCTAGAAGCTCTGGAGAAGACCAGACAGCTGTTTAGACTCTGGGCCCAGTGCACATCTGTGCCAACTGAGCTGGTGACATAGAGAGTCCACCATCCTGCCCTGCGACACTCCAATAAGACTTTATAAATTCAGAATTTTTGTGGATTTTCAGCCTAATCACAACTGATTGAATCTTTTGGCAGTTTGCCTATCTCTTCCGTCTAGTAAAAGTCATAAAATAGAACATGGTTACCCTAAGCCTAGCATGAATGAAACTACACTGATGGTAAGTTTATTAACTAATTATAATGTACATTATGTTATATATATTGTGCACAGCTTAAGACATTAAGATGTGTTGTCTATTATTTATAATATAATTTACAAAAGAGAATGTTGCTTAATCCATAAGTCTTTGATTCTTTATTCAGAAAGCTTTTTCCCCATTTTTAAACAATAAAAAAAATAATTCTGTAGATGAAATAAAAATAGCCAACAAAATACAGGTTCATAGTAAATGACCTTTTACTTGATGCCTAGTACATGAAATAGAGCATACTTAAAGGGTGGATGACCTTCTCCTTACAGACCATTATGAGATGCTCCATCAAATACAACTACCCGTAGGTGATGCATATTATATGGAAAGTAGACACAAAAGCCACTAAAATTCTTGGATTTAAAGTGTGTTTAGTATCAATTCTTATAATGTAAAATGTAGTTAATAGAATAATAACTTCACTATAATTACCAAACAAATTCATGAATTAGGCCTAAGTATTAATAGTTGTTATGGTCATGTTTGTGTATTCTGAAATTATAATAAATATAAGTGCAATGAGGATTAGGGATGAGCGAGCAAGATTTTTAAACTCGATCTCGCAGCGAATTTGGACATTCTTGCTTACCAAAATTGTAAGCAAGAATGGCCGGTGTAAATTTGCCGATCGAAATTGAATTTTCCTAAAAAAAAAATCCTAAAAAAAAAGTCCTGCGGGCTGAGCTGAAGCTCAAGCCTCATCAGGATTTGACTTTTTTTCAGCCAGTCAAGGAGCACTAGAGGTTTTGAATGGGGAGACTTGTCCTCATTTAATCCTCTTTTGCCGGAGATCGCACACTGACACGAGGATTCCCAGGGCTGCATTCATTCATGCAGCCCTGGAAATCCACTGCGATCCCCGGGCACTAGAAGGTAATTAACCTCTAGTGCCCGGGGATCACACACAAAGGGATTTCTATGGCTGCATGAATGAATGCAGCCCTGGAAATCAACTTGTAATGATTTCCTGGAACTTCCGATTCAGTTTTTCGGTTCGCCGAAATTTCGCAGACCCATCGGAAATATTTGTCTGAGAGTCTTCAGTTTTTCCCAAACAAGGTTGGGTATAACGTTTGCTTTATTTACCCAGCTTTTGGGATACTAGTGTACCTTCTAAAACCAATTATGGGGCAAAATTCTATACACTAGGACCAACAAGAGGCACTATTCCTCCCTCTAACACAAATAATAGGGGCATAGGTTCTCCTGCTGACAGTAATTATAAATAATTATTTCTTCCACTTACAACAATAATATTTGTACACAATTCCTCTCACTAAAGGTAATACCTTTTATGTAGGCACATTATTACATTTCACACAGTTATCATTGCAATATTTGGATTGCCAGACAGTGTTAGACATAAAGGGCCTGATTTATTAAAGCTTTCCAGGGGTGGAGGAGATATACTTTCACCAGTGAAGCAGGGTGATTGTCACACATACCTCTTCCTCACTAAAGCGCAGACGCCTCTCTCCTGCGCATGAGGGCAGTTCTGACGCTGGGCGTGCCTTTGTTTCCAGGCTTTATCATTTCATTCCAATCCACTGGTCAATCAGAAAAAAGCCTCCTGACCAGCCCTGGCTATTTAGCTAGCTCACAGACTGCACTCTGTGTTCATGCAATGTGTCCCCATTGTGCTGAGCCCCTAGTTCCTGTTCACCTGGTGCTTAATTCAGTGTTTCCTCTGTCCAGCTCCTGTGTTAACCCCTCGTTGTCCAGTTTGTTGGTTCCCAGCCAACTTACCTGTGCTTTTCCAGTGTTCCCTGTCTGTGTATATCCCTGAGTCACCTGTGCCTCCTGTTGCTTCCAGTGTCTCCTGTGTTCCCTTTGCCCGCAGTGGCCCCTGTGTCACTAGTGTCTGTCCCCTGGATCCCTGGTAATTGTCTCTTGGCATGTGACCTGACCTCTCTTGCTTGCTGCCTGCCTCGACCCCGGCCTTTCTTGTTGGAACAGATTCAACAGCATTTATGCTATGCTTTTATGCTGTACCAGCCTATAATGGCCACAAGATGGCACTGCATAGAATTATTGTTACTGTGTTCTGTTATGTTGGTGTCTCTCTATTGTTTTTCTTCTCTTCCTTCTTACTCCACCATTTTGTTTTATTGTATTATCCTTTGGTGTACCACAAGTAAAATTATGCTCACAAACGGTCTGGAAGCTTCCTGAATGTGATCAGTAAAGGACCACATCGTCTAACAGGTTATGGACCCAGACACAATCCAGCTCAGAGAACAGACCGACACAAGGAGTCTTCCAGAGGTACTGTGATCTACAAGTACAAGTAAGCCAACAGCTGTGTCTTCAGTCAAGGAAGTGGGACAGAGATGGCCAGCAGCTCAGAACTGAAACTAGCAGTGGCTGAACTGAATATTGAGAATTATCAGCTGTGGAAGTTTAAAGTTGAAATGCTGCTTTCCAGAGATGACTTGTGGGAAATTATTACTACCGACAGACCAGATAATAATCTCCAGGAATGGGATGGAAAAAACAGACAAGCAAGGGCAACAATAAGTCTGTTGGTGGAAGATGACCAGCCTATTCATAAAGGTAAGCTATTCTTACTAAGGAAATTGTACAAAATGAGGCTAGGTACTGGAATGGGCATGCAGGCGCACATAAATGCAATGCTGGAGGTTGTGGCACAGCTCAGGGCAATCAAAGAGGATATAAAAGACAGTCACGTGACAGCCATATTGCTATGCAGTTTACCTGAATCATATTGTGCACTGATAAATGCCCTGGAAACAAGGCCTGATGCTGAATTGACCTTAGAATTTGTCAAAATCAGACTTATAGACGAATACAGGCGCAGAAAGGAGCAAGCAACAGACAACACAGAGAGTAATACTGAGGCAGTCCTAAAAACCACAGATACAAAAGCATACAGGAGAGAGAATAGAGTATGCTTAAGATGCAAGAGGCCAGGACACCTTAAAAAAGACTGTTCAATATAGAAAGCTGAGCAAAATGCAAAAAGTTCTAAACAAACAGTAAGCACTGTGGCAAATGACAGTGATCAACGGCATGGAACTTTAAAAGTAACAAACAGTCAGCCAACTCAGAACTGGTATATAGATTCGGGAGCAACTAGTCACATGACAAGTGACAGAAACTTCTTTGCAGAGCTTGATTTTAATAACAAAGAAACTATCTATCTTGCAGATGGAAGTAGTATAACTACTGAAGGATTTGGGTATGGAATTCTTACCTGTAACATTGCAGATGGTCACAGTCTGACCAGTAATGGACATGCTGTATGTTCCTAAGCTGGACGGTGGTCTCTTATCTGTAAGGTGCTTGCAACTAAAGGACTAATCACAAAAATTCAAGGTTATAAGTGTACTATCCAAGTGTACTATCTAGAATGGATGAAAATGTAATGGCAATAGCCATAGCGGATAAGCACCTATACAAACTGGAAGTGGTAAGGGAACAAGCAAGACTCGCTTGGGCATGCTTGGGCATAACAACTGCATTCATGTGTGGCACAGGCGCCTAGGTCACAGACATCCTTCTGCTATACAGGTACTGAATAGGCAGAACCTGACAAAAGATCTTGTATTGTCAGCCTGTCCAACTGCCATAAGATGTGAGTGTTGTATTAAAGCCAAAGCTATGAGGGCAAATCCTCCAAAGGTAAGTAAGAGTCGAGCTTTAAAACCACTTGATCTCATACACAGTGATGTGTGTCGTCCTAGGAGTGTACCAACACCAGCCCGTAATAGATACATACATAGTGACTTTTATAGATGACTATTTATGATACACAGTCACATATCCAGTAAAACACAAACCAGAACTGTTTGACAAAGTGCAGGACTTTGTAACAAAGGCAAGTAACAAATTTCAAAGAAAGCCACTTGTGTTTAGGAGCGATAATAGAGGTGATTTCACTGGACACAAAGTAGAGAATTTCCTAAAACAACATGGGATAAAGCATCAGAAAACAGTCCCATATACAACAAAACACAATGGAGTTGCTGAAAGGAAAAATAGAACCCTGACAGAAATGGTTAGATGTATGCTGACTGACTCAGGTCTATCTGGAAAGTACTGGGGTGAGGCAGTAATGACTGCTACCTATCTACAAAACAGATTGTACTCCAAAACCATCAAGAAAACACCATATGAACTCTGGCGAGAAACCTCAACTCTGATGAGAAACCAAGTCTGAAACACATGAGAGTTTTTGGGTGTAAAGCCTTTGCCCATATTCCAAAGGAGAAACGCACTAAACTCCAAAATCGAGCAAAGGAAGGTATACTTGTTGGATATGGTGAGAATTCCAAAGCATATAGAATTTTAAATCCAAAGATTGAAAAGGTGGTGATATGCACCACTGTAACCTTCGTTGAGGACATCAATAATGATATGATGACTTCACTTGAACAAAATGAATAAAAGGGCACCGAACAGGTAACGTGCACATGCCCAGAACAAGTGATTGACATTGGTACTGGGTTAGAAACCACAGACAAGGAGATATAGTCAAGCTTAGACACTGAACCGAGGCGTTCAAAAAGCGTGAATAAGGGTAAACCACCTGAAAGACTTTCATATAAAGCTAATACAGTCTGTATATATGAACCTACATGTTGGAATGACATATCTCAACTTCCAGAAGGGGAAGCCAATAAATGGATAAAAGCAGCAGAAGAGGAAATTGAATCTCTGCATAACAATCAAACCTGGATGCTCACAGAACTACAAGCAGGGAGGAAAACTATTGGCTGTAAGTGGACTTTTAAAATCAAGTACAGCACTGATAATACAGTTGAGCGATACAAAGTGAGACTAGTAGCCAGAGGATACACTCAGAAATATGGAGAGGATTATGATGAGACATTTGCTCCTGTAGTTAAGCACACTACAGTTAGGACATTACTCACTGTAGCAAAGAAAATGCAGATAAAGCATTTTGACATCAAAACATCTTTCTTACACGGTGTGTTAACAGAGGATATCCACATGGAACAACCAGAATGATTTGAGAATTAAGCCTAGTCTGCAAACTCCAGAAAGGGATCCATGGACTCAAATAAGCAGCCAGAGCTTGGAACATGAAAATCAATGACGTCCTCACAAAGGAGAATTTTCAATGCAGCAAGTCTGACCCCTGCCTATTTACTAATAGAGTGAGTTGTAGGTGGATCTTTGTACTCATATATGTGGACAATCTGCTGGTATGCTATGAGCAAGATGGGGATCACATTGCACTATTACAGTCTCTGAATGAGGACTGTGAAACGAAAGATCTAGGTGACATAAAACAATACCTTGGTATACAGATTGACAGAGAACGGGACAGCAGTTACCTTCATAACCAAAGTCACAAAATACAAGAAGTAATTGAAACCTTTGGATTGGGCGATGCAAAACAAGTTAAAGCACCCATGGAAACAAATTATTTAAAGGAAATGAATAACAAAGGTATTTTACTACCAGACAACTGTCAATACAGAAAGGCCATAGGAAAACTACTTTACATTGCTACTGTTACTAGACCTGACATTGCTGCAGCAGTGGGATTTCTATGCATCTAAGCCTAGTCAGATGGACTGGAATGCTGTAAAGAGGGTCCTACATTATCTAAAAGGTACAGTACATTTCAAATTAAAGCAAATGTGACCTAGTCGGGTATGTTGATACAGATTAGGCCGGAGATACCAATGACTTAAAGTCTACTAGTGGTCACTTGTTTATACTCCCTGGTGGACCTATTAGCTGGACAAGTAGAAAACAGTCAACAGTATCGCTTTTGTCGACTGAAGCACAGTGTGTCGCAGCAGCACAGGCAAGCCAGGAGCTACTTTGGCTAAGAGAACTGTTAGCGGACCTGGATCAGAAGCAGACAGATCTAACATAAACCTGCGAAGACAACTAAGGTTGCATTGCACTGTCGCAGACTGAGCGAGTCAACTCAAGAACCAAACACATTGATGTGAAGTATCATTTTCTAGGGGAGTTACAGTAACAGAGACAACTTGATCTACAGTACTGCGAATATAGTGGCAGACATATTTACAAAGCCCCTACCCGCAACCAGACACTTTGAACTGTTAAGGAAGATTGGTTTGACAGTTTCAGCCCCTCGCTGTTGAGAATGGGTGTTGGAACAGATGCAACAGCATTTACGTTTTAACTGTATGAGCCTATAATGGCCACAAGTTAGCACCACATAGAATTATTGGTACTATGTTCTGTTGTTATGCTGGTGTCTCGCTATTGTTTTTCTTCTCTTCCTCTTTACTCCAACATTTTGTTTTATTTTATTATCCTTTTGTATACCACAAGTTACAGTATGTTCACAAACTGCTGTGTGAAAGCTCCCTGAATGTGATCAGTAAAGGACCACATAGTCTAACATTTCTCGACTATCCTTCTGCTTTGTGATTTGGTACCGTGTTTCATATTGCCCACCTCGGTGTGCCCAAGGATTACAACCTGTCAGTAACCAACAGCGCAACATCCTCGCCACCAGAGGCTCTGGAGAAGACAAGGTTACTGCTTAGACTCTGTGCCTTGGCCCTTCTCAGGGCTCACACCACCTTCATGCAAGCCGTAGCAAACCCCAGTGGCCCTGTCTCCGCTAGTGGCCCTGTCTGGTTGCTGGTGTCTCGCTATTGTTTTTCTTCTCTTCCTTTTTACTCCACCATTTTGTTTTATTTTATTATTCTTTGGTATACCACAAGTAAAAGCATGCTCACAAACTGCTGTGTGGAAACTTCCTGAATGTGATCAGTAAAGGACCACATCATCTAACATTTGTCGACTATCCTTCTGCTTTGTGATTTGGTACTGTTTTTCATATTGCCCACCATGGTGTGCCCAAGGACTGCAACCTGGCAATAACCAACGACGCAACATCCTCACCACCAGAGGCTCTGGAGAAGACATGGTTACTGCTTGGACTCTGTGCCTTGGCCCTTCTCAGGGCTCACACCACCTTCATGCAAGCCGTAGCACCCCCTAGTGGCCCTGTCTGGAATGGATCTGGTCCAGGAATTTTTGTTAAAGCATCTCCCTTATAGAGCCCATTTTCCTCCTCAGGCCCCATAGCATCCACTATGACTAGGTTATGGCATTGCGTGTTGAGGCCTGGGAAGAAGACAGGGAGTCAGAAAACTGGCTACACGTTACTTTTGTACAATTCACTTCTTTTATTAGGCTTTATTAAAGAGCTTTATTAAATCGAATCCATTGTTTAGGAATGTGGGAAAACACTACCATTGTACTGCTTTCATTTTAATAGAAGGTCTACTTGAAAAATCTGTTTCAAAAGTCACTTTCCGCTCCCGAGCACCGTATACTTACTTACAAGACCTAAACCAAAAATATGTTCACTTTAAGGACATTAGTTTTAAGGGAAACATAGTAGCTGTCATTGTTGAAATAGCCTTCTAAAAGGTAACTTGCTATGCTGACCCTTTTGCATCTGTCACCAATCTGATACTCTGGTTCTAATAAGGATTTTTGAATTTACTTTGATTTTCTAAATCTGCATAACTTTTCAGAATGACTCAGAATGTGTTGATGACACTCATTTAGCAGGAACATGCAGTCTGTTCCAGAATGTCAGGGATGATAGCTTCTGCAATGCTATCACAATAGTTTTACCTAAGGTAATTGTTAGGGCTGATCCATGTTTGGTATGATTATTGTCTGAATAAAAATGGCTAACAAAGGACCATAATTAAAAGCACAACTAAACAGATATCATGAATGATTAAGGCACTTGTTGAAATATGTGTTTTATACATGAAAACATCTACACTTGAGTTATGCACTTATCTGTTAATAATAAAAGACTGCTTTATAAAATACGGTTTGAGGCATTAACATTTTCAAGCAAACTCCCCAAAATAATCTATTCAAGTAAATTTAATATTCTAAGCAAAGAAGGAGCTGATAATTTCCTAAATATTACATTTATCCTCTGCAGACTTTTATTACTGCTAATGCTCCTTTAATGCACATTAATTACCATACTCACAATAACGTAAAAATAGATCTCATGACAAGCACTCTAATATATCATGTGTTAAGCGTATGATAAATAGCTCATTGAGCATTTTTATATCAGAAAATACTCTCATGACAAAAGCTAACACTGCAGTATTTACTGAATAATTTAATTTTGTCATCCAGCCGAGTGCCTTTCAGAGCAATAAATTGATAAAGCCAAGTAACTTTTTTATAACTTAGGAGTGTTTGGGAGTTCTGTCCCTTTTTTCTACAAAATGACTACTGGAATACTTATTATAAACTATCTTGTTTTCAGAGTAGTTAGCAATTAACTTGCTAGAAATCCTTGGTTTTCAAGAACCATAAGTAGACAAGGAAATCATAGGACATAAAACAGTTGTTAGAAATATGTAGAAATAATGTTCACACTAAAGGTAAGCAATCATCACCAAAAATATAAATAAATAATTTACGTCTGATTTCTTGTCAGAATATTAAAAGTCCCCCTCATTCCCCTGTGTAGTGTCCTTTTTTGTTTTATTACCTTGCTCTTTTACTGTGTATTTCCTTATCTTATCACATATAATATTAGGCTGCAAAAGATCCATTGTGGGCAGCCTGAAGGATAAATGCAAACTTTCTTGTTTTCCTGTGACGTGTTTCTTTGTGTCCAATGACCATTCAGAGACGGGGTGTTTGTCAATTCAGAGACGATAGGGGCAGATGTCTCTACTGCTCTCACAGCTCAGAAAAGTCACTTTGTTATATATAGTTCCATTCATGGTTTTTATACTCTGCAGATATGCTGTACATCGTATAATGTGAAAACAACCCCTTATCTCTCTCATTTACTGCAAGCAGAACAATCCTTTCTCTAGCGTTATCAATGAACTCTGGACAAACCTAAAACTTTTCCCATACCCCCACTCTCAATAACCTTTGGTTCAATAACCTTTGCTATCAGTTCTTCTCTGCCGCTAATGACATCACAAAAAATAAGAAATCCTGGCCCCCTTCTATTGTGTCTGCTTGTGACTCCACTAAGTGTAAGGTTAGCTGAGGTTTGTAAGAAATATACACCATAAAATCAGTATAATAAACTTCAGCAAGCATAGGGGATTTCTCAGCTCACAGAATTGCCTCTCAAACACTGTATCAGCACATAGTTATTCCTGGATAGATGCATGCAGGCATCAAGGATTTTATTGGTGGTAGTCCCAGTCCTCTTTACTAGACAGAAAACTGCAGATCTAAAATTGAAATCTAAAACCAAAGTATTCTTTTTCAGTTCTGGAAAGAGTAGGAATTGTTAAAACATTTGTCAGCTTCTGTTGCCAATTGGGGAGATCACCCTTCACATCCTGTCTCATAGCTACAGCACATAGTAAAGGACAAATGTCAGATAAATCTCCTTTTAGTAATTTGTCACCTGAACATGTGTGTCAGTTGGTAGATTTCCTTCTTTTCCTGTTCTGGTTACATTTTTTTTCTTACTTTCAGTTCTAGTGACAATGGTTGCTGGGACAAAATAAAGAAAAGGTAGATGTAGACCTTCTCAGCAGAGACACAGACAAAAAGAAAAACTTGGAAAAAAATGAAAGAAAGAAAGTGGGGCTCTGGACCCAGTGTGATTTAAAGATTTAGGAATTGGTCCAAAGGTCCTGGATCTAAACTTTGGGAGAGAAGATCCTGGATGGTTGTACGAGATCCTTGGAATAAAAGCTTGTAGTAAAAAAAGGTAAAAGCACCATAACTTTTAACAACTTTACAAAAATGTATTTGTATGTTTTTTAGGAAAATTTAACATGTTTTAGTGGGTATAGGGAAAGGCAGCAACATGCTCCGATTGCTGGTTTACCACACTGAGCAGGCCACCGATGGTCTATCCTCAATGATATCTTTGTTTATCTAGATTACTTCCAGTTAAACATATAAGGTCCCAGGTATCATTCAACTGTTGGTACTGAAATATATTTAAACAAGTTTCAGTTAGGCTTTACCATACTGGGACTTTCTGAAACTGCAATGGAGAAAAAAGTACACCGTGTTTTTTTGGGGGGTTAATGCTCTATTAGTAAGCAGTTCACCCTAGTTGAAACTTTTAATTTAAGGTCATTTTTGTGATACATATTTTTGAATCAGTGCTACCTCATATAAAACTAAGTTTGGATATTTAAATACCTGTTGTGAAAAGTTTAATAACATCCAATATTTTGCAGAAACTAAGCTAATTAAAACAACTTGGCGCATTTTGTAGCTCTGCTTAGGTGTTTGAGTTTTCCATCTGTTCAGCTACAGCATAAATTCCCACCTAATCTATTTTATTTCTTTGATTTAGTGTAAGTTGAGTAGCACACAGTGCAGCTGCTAACTTCTGACAGTATAGAGAAATAGTAATATAGGTTTTAGAAAGATGTAGTTACATTTTTAAAAAGAAATATTTATTTATTTTCACCTTGGGTATTGCAGGGAACATCTGAATTTCTTGGAAAATAAAGACCCTCATCTTGCTTTGTATTAGTTGGGGGAATAGTATTCTACTATAGAAATAATATTCTATGGTGATAATGAGTTTAGGGTTAACCCCCAACCGCTAAGCCCGTAATTTCTCGCACTAAATATTTTTGCTCTTTTGGATAACCCCGTATTTTTTCGCCTACACTAAAATCCCCACTTACCTGGTCCCGCTGTGCTAATCCAGCGTCGGTTCCGTGTTCCAGCGTCGGGTCCATGTTCCAGCGTCGTCCTCCAGCGTCGGGTGTCCCTCTCCTTAAAAGAAAAAGCCGGCCGGCTTAGAGGAGAAAGCCAGCTGGCTTTCTTTTCTAAGCCAGCCGGCTTCCTCTCCCTCCTCTCCCTGTCCCTGTCCCTATCCCTGTGCCTGTCACTGTCCAGCGTCGATCGCTGGACAAAAAAAAATACTCACCTTCTCCCTCCGCTCCTCCGGACACGTCTTGTGTCTTCTGTGTTCAGCCGGCGAGTGCAGAGACGATCACCGGGGTTTCCCGGTGACGTCGCTGCGTGCGTCGGCGCGGGAGGGAGGCGGGGCGGCAAATTCAAAATTTTGCATTGAGTTCCTTTGTATTGAACTCAATACAAAAAAGCTGTATTGAGTTCAATACAAAGAAATCCTTATATAATATATATATAATTGTATTATATATATATTATATAAGCTACTGTACATTACATTTTACACTTTTTTTTTTTTAACTTTTTTTAGTTTTTTTTAAAGATTTTTTTTTTATGTTTTTTTTATGTTTTATAAAAAAAAAATTTAATTATTAAATTTATAAAATTTTGGACATATTTTGGTGAGTTATGCGGTAATTCGGTGAATTAGAGCCTACAATCCAAAATAAATTTCCATGCAAAAAATGTAACACTTTTTGCATGGAAGTTTGGAAAGAATTAGAATACCCGGCTCTTGCGTACGCGTCCCTCGGCGATTCCTGGTGATGCGCGTGCGTGCGCCCGTCGATGAGGGTCGTAGCGGAAAATTCAAATTTTTTGTATTGGATTTAATACAAAGTCCTGTATCCAATCCAATACAAAATAATAGAAAATATATTTATGTGGTTTTGTCTATAGGTATGTGACGGACACTAGGGAGGTGTTTTAGAAAAATATATTACTATACATTATACCGAATTATCGCATTTTCAGTATTTTTCATTTATTTATGTGTTCTTGTTTAAGCTGATTTTTGTGTTTTTCCTTTAATTTTATTAAAAGTTTTTTTTTTTTTTTACATGATTGTGTGTTTCAAACATTTTTTATATTCATGATATCTACTAGAACCCTATTCGGACATATTTCTGTAAGTTACAGGTCTACAATTTAAAAAAAAAAATTTCATGAAAACCTGTGACGCTTTTGGAACAGAAATCTAGAAATCAGTGTAACGCTCAGGTGGTTAAGGTTTTGTATCTTGGCTTTGTGGTCCATGAAGTCAGATTTCCTCCAACTTTATCCAGGGCCAAAGAAATAGTGTGGTTGAGTTGAGTAGAAACTTTATCTGGAGATGTTATTTTAGAGATGGTGGGGGTTAGGGACTTAAGACAGTTTGAGAATAGGCTGTGGTCAAGGTCTATAATGATTATAGAAGACGATTAACATTTTTCAAGGTTTTGTTATTTGAAACTGTAGTACACATTCAGTAATGCTACTGCAAATTATCAGCAGAAGGTCCAGAAGCTTGCAGGGTAGCAACTTTCGGATCCCAGGTATCACAGTCAATACACAGTCAATTCCTACTTGAATTTCTTTTTCCAAGTCAATGGTAATACACAACACATATTCAGTATGATAAAAATAGGCAATGTCCTTGCCTATCAACAAATGCTAGGCTGTAAAGATAGAAGCAAAGTTTGTTAGTTTAACATTTTTCTTACTATTTTATGAGTAACTTTTTAGCAACATAACTTCTATAGTCAAGTTACTGATATTTAGGCAGATTTTATAGATTCATGTTGCTTTTTTATAAGTTATTTAGTATTTATACCTACTACTGCTTTTACTTTCCGCAAAATGAATTTGTTTCTTACACTACAAGAATAACAAAGGTACAACAAAAGCATTCTCGATGAGGGCATAGAATATTTAAATACAAAGATCAATGTTTTAATTTTTTTGTTTTTTTGAAAACCAGCTGGATTGTAGAAAGGCTAAAGACCAAAAGCAGAAATTCAACAAAAGAAGGAATAGCATACCAAAGGGAATATTCTCTGCTGAATGAAAATTATGTTTGTAACTTTTCTGGTGTAAAATTGCTTAAAATTTCCAAATGTTTCTGACAAGCCTACTGTTGATATAGTTTATAGACACAGTTTGTAAATGAAATGAGAGCTTTGGGAGTTAATAGCTGAATGGTTCAGCTGTACTATATGAACTGGGGAATCAGCACTCCTTCCTTTGAGATATTTTAATTTCCTTTTATTTAGCATAATGCTTTTTCTCTTTTATCAGTATTTTTTAGAAACACCATTTTCAATTTGTATCTGATATATAGTAAACATTTTTATAGCAAAATGCACATTTAAACTATTATGGCACATTTTTGTACATCAAGACTTGTACTAAAGCTAAATTAGGTATTGGTGTAGGAATACTAGTGGAGGCTCAAGTAGACCTAGGCTCCTGGGGCTCATAGGGCGTACCAACCCATATCTAAATATTTTTTTTTATCATTTTATAGTGCACCTTTCAGTAGCTTTACAAGTCTGTGTAAATAAATTGCTAACATGAAAACAACATACAGAAACCGTACATATGTTCTAAAAGCCCAACTGTACAAACTATTGTTTCATCTTTGAGTCAGCATTTCAGTACAGCTAATTGTATAAAGTAAAGAAAATAATCGGAGTGTGGTTACACAATAGAGGAAAAAGCTTCTCTACCCCATCTCCATCTAACTTCGTTCCTTCCCTCTTTTACCTATCACCTGATTCCCATTTTTGTAACCCCTTATTTGCCTGACCTCCCCTCTTGATGGGTATATTTTTGCTGTTTGTTTTATTTCACCTGTTTTGTGTGGAAATAGTGTTAAGTGAAATAAACCCTTGATGCACTTAAAGCCTGCTGGCCCTGTTTCCTGCTTGAAACACCCCCCGTTGCTATGGGCGATCTCACATTTGGTGGAAGATGTGGGCAGCTTTATAAGCGGGTGTTTGGAAGGCCTGCATGGAGGAGATACTAAAACAGCTTGTTTTGGCCAATGCCAACCAGCAGCAGGCCAATGTGGAGCAAAAGCGTATTAACCAACAATTGCTGCTAGGTCTGGAAAAAGCGGAGGCCTGCCACAAGGAATTGTTGGAAATACAAGCATAGAGCTACCAACAACAATTAGATGCCATAAAACAGCAGATATTTTTACGGAAGCAGGCTGACGCCAAGAGTGGTGCTGGGCGTTCGCCAGTTTTTCGGATAAGCCAGTTGTTGAGAAATTAAAATTGAATTTAATTGAAAAAATTACTGCGGATGATGATCCTGAGGTGTTTTTGACCACATATGAAAGAACTACTGAGAAAGAAAGTTGGTCTAGGGAACAGTGAGCAGGATTAGTGGCCCCGCTATTATCTGGAGAGTCCCAAAAAGCCTATTATAACCTAGAGCCATCGGAAGCAAGCGACTATGTCCGCCTTAAGGCAGAAATACTGGCACGGCTGGGTGTCACCCTGGCTGTCCGGGCCCAATGGGTGTATAACTGGTCCTATCGAGCAAGAAAACCTCCCAGATCCCAGAAGTATGACCTGATTCATCTAACAAGGAAGTGGCTACAACCGGAGCTGTTGTCAGGACCGCAAATTGTGGAATGGGTAGTTATGGATACAAAAGTGGGTGAGCCATGGAGACCCGTTAACAGACGATAAGCTGGTGGACCTAGTGGAAAGGTACTTGGCTGTTGAGAACTTACTCACTTTCCACCCCAAGACCAGACCATCCCCAGCTGTGGCTAAGAGTGTACCAAGGGATGGGGTGGAGAGAGCGAGAAAAGGGGAGCTAAGGGTAATAGACCCACTCCAGTCAATGTATGGTGAGAGAGACTGGGAGCGCTAGCCCCCCAGGAGGGAACCAAACATGTTTTTTGTTATCGCTGCCAGGAAGAAGGACATATTGCTGCATATTGCCGTGTGGTGGATGAACCAATGACATATACTGTGCTTCCTGTCCTGTATGTCAGTTGTCTGCCCTAATGCCACATTTTTGTAGCCCTTTGGTTCCCCTCTCCATCATTGAGGTCCCGTTTGAGAGAATTGCCATGGATATATTTCGCCCATTGCTAAAGTCAGCTAGGGGCCATCAGTATATCCCAGTCATAATGGACTATGCTACTCGGTATCCTGAGGCGATTCCACCCTGAAATACCTCTGCTAAAACCATAGCCCGGGAGCTGTTCCAAGGTTTCTGGCGAGTAGGAGTGGCCAAAAAGGTACTTACTAATCAAGGAACTCCGTTTATTTCCTGGGTGACTAAAGAGATTTGTAAACTCTTAAAAGTGACACAGCTATGCACATCGGTGTATCACCCTCAAACAGACGGCTTAGTAGAACATGTTAACAAAACTTTAAAACAGATGCTGGGACTGTCCACTCCCCTATTTGATGTTTGCTATCCAGGAGGTACCCCAATCCTCAACCGGATTCTCTCCCTTTGAATTATTATATGGGAGGCACCCCAGCGGACTGTTAGATATTGCTAAGGAAACATGGGAAAGTGAAAGTTCACCTCATAGAAGTATCATCGAGCATGTTGAGCAAATGCCGGACAAAATTGCACAGGTAATGTCCTTGGTTAAAGAGCATCTGGCCCAAGCGCAGTTGGCGCAGCAGAAAATGTAGAACCGGGGTGCCAATATCCATACTCTTATCCCTGGGGATCGAGTTTTGGTACTAGTTCCCACTGTGGAAAGTAAATTCCTAGCCAAATGGCAGGGCCCCTATGAAGTAATGGAAAAACGAGTGACGTAAATCACAAGATTAGCCAACCTGGTAGGCGGAAACCAGAGCAAATTAATCATGTAAATTTGTTAAAACCATGGAAAGAAAGGGAAGCATTAACCGTGAGGACCACAGAGCTACCTGCTCGGTCTGACTTTGTAATCCCAGAAGTCTGGATACCAGACACCTTGTCAAAGAGTCAACAACAGGAATCAAGAGATTTTGTGCTACAAAATAAGGATATGTTCTACAACTTGCCTGGACGAGCATCCATGGCTACACATGATATTATCACCCTTCCAGGTGAAAGGGTAAGATTAAAACCCGAGACGAGAGGTAATATGTCAGGAAGTGAAAAAAATGCTTGAATTGGGGGTTATAGAAGAGTCCAATAGCGATTGGTCCAGCCCAATTGTGTTCGTTCCCAAACCAGATGGGAGCTGGAGATTCTGCAATGATTACCGTAAGCTGAATCAGATCACAAAGTTTGACACCTATCCTATGCCCCGGATAGACGAGTTGATTGATCGGTTGGGGAATGCTAGATACATGACCACCTTGGATCTTACCAAAAGATATTGGCAGATCGCCCAATCTGAGTCAGCTACGGAGAAAACTGCTTTTGTGACCCCTGATGGAGCATTCCAGTATCGAAATATGCCCTTTGAACTACAAAATGCTCCTGCTATATTCCAGCAGGTGATGGATAAAATACCCCAATAAAAATATGCTGTGGCCTACCTGGATGACATAATTATTCATGGTGCAGATTGGGGCTCACATTTAGTAAAGGTTCAGGCAGTGCTAAACGATCTAAGGAAAGCCGGGTTTTATTGCAAACCCTAAAAAGTGTGCTATTGGGCTGGAAGAAGCCAAATATCTGGGGTAAACCATTGGAAGAGGAATAATAAAGCCTCAGGAAAAGAAAGTAGAGGCCATCCAGAATTGGCCACGCCCAATTAATAAAAAGCAGGTTTGTGCTTTCCTAGGGATCGCCGGCTATTATAGGCGCATTATTCCTCACTTTGCATCCCAGGCCGTTCCCCTGACAAATCTGACAAAAGGGAAGGAATCGGTTTTGGTTAAATGGTCCCCAGAAGCAGAAGCTGCATTTGGGGTATTAAAGAAGGCTTTTTGTAGCGAGCCAGTGCTATATTCTCCTGACTTTCCTAAGGAGTTTGTGGTGCAGACGGATGTGTCCAAAGTCAGATTAGGAGCAGTGCTATCCCAGGTTCAAAATGGGGAAGAACACCCCATTGTTTACCTCAGTCGGAAGTTAAAGGCCCATGAGTTAAATTATGCTTCGATTGAAAAAGAATGTTTGCTTGTGAAGTGGGCTCTTGATTTATCTATGATTTATCTCAGGTTCATACTTACATTGCAGCCTGTGTCCCAACCCTAAGGTTGAAACAAGAGGGTGGGGGTATGTGACAGCTGGCCAAATAAATTACAGGGTTTCCTCCAGGATGAAAGGTACGTTTGCCCCAGATACAGGTTATATGCAGATTATTTTTCTGTTTAGTCAGTTTTCCTTTTACCTGAAGGTGAGGTTGGAAGTACCAGGCTTCTTGGCCAGGTGGGGTAGTTAAAGAGGCCTGGGTATTATCAGGCGTAACTGCCTCACCTGAAATGCATCCTGGAAATTAGGCTGGGGATATAAACTCCTGGCCTGCTTTTTCCTGTGGCTCTGTCTTGGCTGGTGAGCTGGGAGGAGGTCCAAGGTGAGCTGGGAGCTGGGAGCTGGGAGCTGGGAGCTGGGAGCTGGGAGCTGGGAGCTGGGAGCTGGGAGCTGGGAGCTGGGAGCTGGGAGCTGGGAGCTGGGAACTGGGAACTGGGAGTAAAGACACAGACTTTGTTGCAAAAGACATATGGTTAGGGCCTTAGAGTCCTGAACAACACTAGGTTGGGCTGGATTGCTAGTTAAGGGAACTAACACTGAGTTAGTGGCCAAGTGGCCTGGCTTTCTTTTTGCTTTTTGTTTTATTTTGCCTGTTTTGTTGTTTATCATTCTTGCTAGTTATGTATTGTGCCTCTGATCTCCCTCTGTTTCCCTATGTATTACTAACCCCATATAGGCCACTATTTCCTCCAAGAGTGGCATTTGGGCTACTTTATTTGTATTTCCACTGTTTGAGATATTTATTACCATATCTTTAGGTCATAAACTTGAGAACCTGATCAATTGCCCTGTATCTTTGGTTCTCCTCCACTCCTTTGCAACTTTATTGTACACTGCTATACTACTATCCTTTATTTTCCCTCTTTTTATGTCTAATCCCCACCCTTTGCCTTTTTTGTCCCTCCCTTCAATGTTTCTTTTGGGTGCTGAGTAATCCCCCCTTACTATGGCACATTTTAATTCTCCCACTGAATGCTCTATATTGTTGAATGAGTTTGGTGCAGCTGAAATATCAGCACTTTTATAAGAGATGCATTTTCGTACAAAACACAGCTTGACGTACCACAGTGTTAAAAAAGTCCTAACTGTGGGCAGTCCTGTGTTACAGAAATCTTACTACGCTTGATATATACAGTCATCCAAAACTGTAACGCTTTCATTGAAAAGTATGTCGACAACTCATTTCCATTTACTCATTTTATAATGAGAGAGGCATAAAACTTCCCTTTACTGTATATTTTTTAGTTTCAATCTTTGTTTCTTTATTTCCAAGTATTAAGCTCAGTTGCTGGTTTTTGTCACAGATTTTTAGTACCAAAAACATGTGTAGATCCTTCTGTTCCTTTCATTTTCTAATGCTGAAAAGTGTCACAAACACTAAAGCATCAACTAACTAGGAATGAATAAAATGTATTTTCATAAACATTTCTGCAAAAATGCACATTTTTTGAATGAATCTGTTTTTTTATGAAAATAATTTGACAAATTTACAAGTTAATTGCAAAGCCTCTGAACTTGTTTTTGTCACCAAAAATGCTGGCAGGTTAATGTATCACAAGTAAATTTTTCTTTGTGTGTATTTTTTTTTAGAACTCCAAGTGCAAATATTGTTTTTAAAACACATTTTAAGCCTCCTGTTAAAATGTCAAGATAATTGCACAGCCACATTTTGCTGACAAAAACAAAATACTTTTTAAAAGATTTTGGTGCCACTGGTAATTTGTTTTCCACATACCACCTACTTCCCTAGCAATGTTGGGGAGAGTTTGGAACAATAACCAACTTCAGGGTTGTGCAATTAACAAGTTAAATTTGTAAAGCCGTGTACATTGGTTTATTTTTATATTTTATTTGTTTTATTGGATCATTGTTCAGTGACCCAGAAGTACAAAAGTCCCAGCCAGAGGATGCTGGTAAGTTTAAAAGTAGTTGGCATATCCTTAAAAATATCGTCAAGCAACTAGACAGGACCACTTAATGTGTTCCAAGGTGTCATTTTAAAGGAGGGGGGCTGTGCACTGTTTTAGTTTTAATAAAAGAGCTTAATTGGCAATATCTAAAAAAAACTTAAGAAAGGGCATCTCTCAAGGTCCTAATAAATGAGCCAAACTCAAACTAGATCTGCTAATTAGTAAATACCCAATTTGTTGAAACCCTTTACTAAGACACCAAAAAAAATTGGAAGTGTTTAGCCCAGGGTAGAACTTAGGATTTCCCTAAAGCGAATTTTAAAGTTGGTCTTAATACAATTTCAAACTGACAGCATATATCTTAAGGACGAACATGACATCTTATCATCTGACCCCTATCAACATAGTTACATAATACCTTAGCTTAGCTCTTTAAATGTGAAAAAAATTATCCTAAACTAACAGATTACAGCTCTCACACTTCCTAACAGCTGCATATCCCAATGGTAGTTGGCACACATCATTGCACCATGTGCCTTCCACTCTGATAGCCTATACACTTTGCAACTTCTTTATTCTTTAGCTGGAGCTCAGTAAAATAGGGCAAAGCGGTTTAGGGGAGCGTGTGACTTTCATACAATTATTATTAATATTATTAATAATAATAATACTAATAAACAATATTTATATAGCGCCAGCGTATTACGCAGTGCTTTACATTAAAAGGGGTTGCAAGTGATAGACAAACGCAGACAGTGACACAGGAGGAGGGAAGGACCCTGCCCCAAACAGCTTACAATCCAAGAGGTGGGGAAGCAGCATACAATAGGAGGATATGGATTGGTGGGTGAGTATTGAGGGTTTTAGGAGATAGAAGATGGATAGGCAAGACGTGGTTAAACGGCTCTTTTAAAGGAGCAGAAAGTAGGAGTAAGCCGAATGGGATGTGCAAAACCATTTAAGAGAATCGGTGCAGCTCTAGAAAAGTAATGGAGCCATGTGTGTATTGAGGCTATGAGAGTGGAAGCCATAGTAGGTCAATGGAGGAGTGAAGAGAGCGGCTAGGGCTGTACTTTTCTATCAAGTCAGAATAGTAAGTGGAACAAGTAATGTGGAATTGAAGGCAAAGAAAAGAAGCTTAAATTTGATTCTAAGGTGAAATGGAAGTTGTGGGAAATGGAAGAGGAGTGGTGGGAAGGATGGATATGTCTGGCTGCAAAATTTTTTCAATAGATTGTAGAGAAGAAGAGGAGAGGAGGATGTTACAGTAGTCCAGATTAGAGATGATAAGATAGTAAGAGATATGGCAGGTCTTTTGGGTGTGTCCTGTGCGGACCTTTACAGAAATTTATAATCTATTTTGCATACTACTGACCTCTGCAATTCAGGTACTACTGACCTCTTACATGCTACTCTTATATGCTACTGATCACAGAACACTGGGTTATATACTGCTGACCTACCTAATTTCTACATACTTCCCACATACTACTACATACCACAGGTCTCCAGAAATGAATGTATACAGGATCTTGTTTTACAGGTTGCCTTTAGATTTGTTTCAACCCATAGTGACAGGATTACTTAATATAGGATAAATTAGAATTATGTGGAGATCTTTTGCCTGGTTTGGGCAATGCAGCTGTCCACAACCAATGTACATCAATTTATTTTCTTTAAATGCAAAAGTGGACCATGTCTTTTTATATTTGGATATATTAGCAATGTATTATGTTTTCTGTGTGTCTTTGGGTACTTCTTGTACTCAACATTTAGACTTGCAAATGCCTTCTGTTTAAGGAAAGCTCTGCTGTGTTTCTCACTAAGTGTGTGGGGCAGAACAGAGCATTTTGGATCCTTTTGGCTCACCTCACCACAAAATATCTTATTGTTTCACTTGCCCTTATTTAATAAAGCTCTCCAAGGCTGGAGGGGTCCAGACTCAGAACATGAATGTGTATCCCCTCACTTGGATGCAGCATCTTAGAAAGCTTTAATAAATTGTGCCCATTGTGTCTACATTGAATCCATGATTTCCACCCCACACACTACACTGATGATAGCTAACTAGTCTGAAACAACTTCATGCATTTTGCAATAAATGTCTTTATATGGAATGCATAGCTCTATAAATGGCTTTATCTGTGTTAGAAATTATTGGTGCAATTATGGTGCAGTTGGTTACAAGAGAGCATAAATAGATAATTTGCATACAGTAGCTCCATCCCCCATCCTATGGGGAATAAACCTCTTAAGTTTTTACTGATGATTGCAAGGGAGACCTGTAGAAATATACTGTTTGAAGAAGGCTTTCACTAATTAAGTGAGTGAATTTTGCTTCCTTTAAGTCTACCTTACCAAAAATGTTTTTTCTATAATCCAAAATTATAACAAATTAAGCAGTTCCTCATATATTGGCATGTAAACTATGGAAGGATGACTGTGTGTTCCACTCTGATGAAAAACTTTATGTAAAAAACGTTATTATCTAAATAACATCAGTAGTGCATAAAACCTCTAGGGGGTCTATGTATATAGCAGTGAATGAGGCATTCACCAAACATACTGTGGTGAAGAGTTCACACTAACTATGATAGTGTAATATTTTGGCCTATTACCTACTCATTTTGTAATATACCATAATGAACTGTTCTTAGATATTGCCAATCTAAACATAAGCTGAGTTCTATTGAAATGTTTCTAAATGTTGTTTCTTCTGAAATACTTGTAAAATTTCTGTGGGAATTGTGACATAGCTTTCATCAGCAAAACATCACCCTATACCTTCATGAAATGAGCAAATTTACTTCTACACCTTGTCATTTTTTCTCAAAGTATAATGCATTATTAATGCTGCCTGAAAGTGCTGATGATACTTGTGTGGGGCTAACACTTGACATCACATGTAAGTAGCATAAATCACTATTATTCACACATGTAACTACATACATCTGTTAAAAAAAGCCCATACGTTTTTGTAGCTGTTCTATGTAAATTTATTTTCTCTCTTTAGGCTTTTGTATTAACTAGGTTAAATAAATGCAGTAGCCTACATTTATTTAATTTTCCTGCAAACAGTGTTTTATATATAGTATGTTTTGTCCCTAGCCCAATTTAAAATAAATATTGAGATATTAAATGTAGTTGATGCTGCAAAATATGAATTTAAACTTTCCCCATTATAGCAACATTCAGCATGTTAGAGAGCTATAAAAAGATGTGAGAAATAAAATGCTAATAATGACATTTTCCTTGACATAAAATAATAATAAAAAAGCAAACCACAGCAGAAAAATGTAACGCATGTGACAATCTATAATGTTCCACTAGTATTATACTTAAACAAGAGAAAATAATGTAAAAACCTTAAACGCGTCCCTACCAAATATATTCTGTCAGTAGTCTGTCATGTAACATTTACATTAACGTGTGAAAGTCAGTATAACAGGATGGCTCATTATTTTTGCTTACAAGACCTCATTAGCTAGAGAGTGAGCACAGTGGTAGGTGGCACAGAATAAAAGAGAAAGATGTGGACAGGTAGGACAAAATTCTAATGATGGACACAAAAATCCAACCCTGCAAAATATAGTCCCTCCTAGAGGAACACAGTGGGTGGTAATTAAAAGAGCAGAATAAAATAAAACTCACCCTGAAGATATGTATAAAGGATAGATAGATAGATAGATAGATAGATAGATAGATAGATAGATAGATAGATAGATAGTTAAATGGAACATGATCTTCACCAAATGAGTGTTAACTAAGTATACATTTACTGAAAGGACTAATATAGAAAAAAATATAAATGACACTAAAGATGTATTTAAAGAATGTACATTAGGCTGAGCGCTATTATTGAACATTTGTTGCTGTCTCTGTACATTTACTAGTAAAGTTGACTTCAACTGTAAAAT
The DNA here is from genome assembly GCF_032062135.1 of Pyxicephalus adspersus. Classification (NCBI taxonomy): domain Eukaryota; kingdom Metazoa; phylum Chordata; class Amphibia; order Anura; family Pyxicephalidae; genus Pyxicephalus; species Pyxicephalus adspersus. The sequence goes on along the minus strand of NC_092862.1, from coordinate 52,652,855 downwards.
GATGATTATATGTGATGACTTAAACCTTATAGGTATGTTCCTAGAAACAGTCCAAAATCATAAAATGAATACTTTAGCCCGGCCTTTCTCAAACTTTTTTACATAGGAGAGCCCTTGAAATGTCTTTCAAGTTGATGTCTTTCATGGAATCCACGCCACAATTACTATATCAACAGTTCACAGTAAATTAGTGTGGTGGGGATAAGAAGAATGTCTCTTACTAGGGTACCACTGCTTTAGCCCCTGGTGCACAACAGCTCAGATTTATATATTTAATGTTTTTTTATGTTTTTTATAGATAAATGTTCTTCTTATCCACCAACTTTTTAAAACTTTTATCAATTTTTTTTTCAACAAAAGATGAAAAGGGATTGCTAGCTTGCTTAAATGTCTGTGCATCAAGGAGGGCAGGTCTATTACTAAACAAGGGAAAACATATAATGGTAGAGTGAGATTCTTCATCAACATTTTAGGAAGCCCATTGTTCACATTTCATAGCAGAAGGTGTACAACATATCCCACACTTCAAACATCACACCTTGATTTCAACAACTTGTTACTAACTCTGTTGAGCACCTATCTGAAAAGGAACATTTATGTATTTCCTCGCAGAAGGCCTTTTGGGTTTACATAAAACAAGTCACCAGATCTAGCCAACTTTACCCCAAGTTCCTAAAAACTAACTCAGTGTGTTCTTTCAACTTCTGCCAACCCTTGTTTTCTGCAGTTGTCCACACTACCTCATCCAGATATACTTTGTGTTTCAAATGGAGCAACTGAGGTCCACACAATTTAATTTCTCAAACGTATAAATTTATTTTATACGAAACATTTTTTTGTAAATTTTAAAACACCTTAACATTTAGGTATCATACTTGCCATAGCAATATAACCATAGTCAAGAAAAGGAACACTCTTTTTTACAATCTGAATGGAGGAACATACTGTGCATCTTCTCTCCTTGACTCAACTCAAGGCGGAACATTACCTTACTTTTCATTTTAATTACATTTTCTGCTGTACCTATTGACCTGGTGCCAAAACCAGTACATTATTGGGTGATCTGGTTGTTGCACATACACTAAGTTTGTTTTTCTTTGTAGTATCCACATTTCTACTGAGGAAGTAGTTATGTTTGACTGTGAAATGCATTAGGTTCTACAGTTTCAAATCCACCTGGCCTCATGATCAAAGGTGTTTTCTGTGTATATAACCAGATTGATGATTTGGTTATTTAATTGAGCTTCTGCCTTATGGCAGGTAAATTGTTTGCAATTAACAGAACTATTAGTCGTTTTTAAGATACTTGACCATTTAAAATGCTTGGTGCATGATTTATACTTTTGAATATTACAGTTCCATGTTGGTTCCATATATTGATTTCTATCCATTTATAGTCCTTATTCTAAAAATCTATTATTGATGATGAGAAATCAAATCTATATATATATATATATATATATATATATATATATATATATGTATATAAATAGTGCTTGTTCCTTGCAACCTTGCATATATGTGGTAACACTTACATTTTTCCTTGGTCATGAGTCTGTTGGATAAGTTTTCAGATCAAAAAGTACTGTAATTTACAAGTATAAGATGTATAACACCTTGCAAATTTTGTGTCTATTATTCACCATTTTAAAAAGCAACTCATCAGACCACATGTAAACATAGTTTTACCAGGTCAACCAAGACTCTACGACTTGAGAATAGTCAGGCCACAGACACACTTCAGACTGGCTTCATCATTTTACCATTTCCATATTATCAACAGCCCAGTAGATCTCCATAAATGTGACACATGGCCAGAGGTAAATATATAAAAACACATTTCAGAGGGATAAATACAGTTTAAATAGACCCATTTCTCTGTTTATATATAGGAAAAAGATAATGTATGTATATATATATATATATATATATATATATATATATAGTCCCGGGGTTACATAGGAGATAGGGACTGTAGGTTTGTTCTTAAGTTGAATTTATGTTTATAATAATGTAAGTTGGAACTTGTACATTATTTTAATAAATGCAATTGGGACAGATGTGTCAGCATGGTGTCTGTTATTGTATAAAATCCTCACTGTGAGTTAATCACAAAACAAAGCAAAAAAAAAAATAGACATTCAATAACTTCTGGAGCAAGCTGTGCTTTGAAATGCAAAAAGAAAGAGCTGCAGAGTTTGTCATTACAGTTTTAAGATGTTACAGATCAGCTCAGCTCTTTAGATCCCCCACAACTTCAGCTGTGTTTAGGAAAAGATTTCTTACCACCCTTTCCCCCCATCAAACCTTCATCCTGCACAGCAGGGAAGCACGGTTCGTATCTAGGAGTTGTCCGTATGTCGGATGTCCTTAACTCGGGAACTACCTGTGTACATTTTTTTTTTCATTATATGATATTATTTTTCAAATAATTTTTTACAAGTAATATTATACTTTTTAATATGATGTTGTAAATGTATGTAAATGTAAAACTGCATCTTAGCTTTTTATGCAAATCTGCAGATAGAAATAAAATGTGTTAGTAAATGAAGGATAATGTTGCCATCTTAGATTTAACCCAGAAATATGAATATCCTGTTTTTCTATCTGCTGCTTAATTTTTGCCACCCCCATTGTTGTTTACTACAGCTATAGGATATAGCCCTTCTTCCAGCTGTCTCAAGCAGACTTCTTGGTAGTGCATGGTTCTTTAATAAGCAAGCAGTGTCCAAATTGGACAAAGCTAACAGTTTGTGAATTTTAATTAACTGAACTGGCATGTGTTCCCATGAGCCATACAAATATGCAGAAATACCTTTAAATGTGGTAAATACCACAGCAAAAACTATGCATGCAACCTGACACATCTTGTGTGTATTTTTACTGCTGTTATGTTTGTGTATATGAATATCACCCGTAATTTTCAAGAAGTGTAAAATTTTCAAATATTGTACAAAGTTGTGTATTTCCTAATGAAACTCTTATTTTAAATGTGCCATGTGTTTTGTCTTGGCAGTTATAATTATTCCCACATAGGAACAATACACAATACATCTGTGAAATGTTGGCACCCTAAATGTTTTGCAAAATAACTAATTCCCAGATTTATAAAGCACAATTAGTCTATGTTGCACTTAACACGTATGGCAAATAACATGAATATATTATAGCTGTTGTCAAACTACTTTTGTTCAGTGTAATGCTAATTTATGTGGAATAAAGATAAATAGTCTGGAATAAACTTTACTGCAAAGTCATCAACCTATTGTATACACATAGGTGCAATACATCGCTATTTATTGGTCTCAAGCTGTGCACATAACATTCTATTCTGCTGTTTGCACAGCTACAGATTGTCTGAGTGCTTTTGTCTTGCATGACTCCTACATATTCATTCAACCTATCATATCAAACCTAACCATTTCCAATGTTAGCAATGCAGGTCGTGCCGGCGCCGCTGCTCCTAATCGCAGGCATGGGCGCCGGGTTCTATCTCTCAGGTAACACTACCTATGTTCCATATCAGTGTTTCCTCCATGCTGAGACTTGCTCTGTTTGTGAGCTGGCGTGGGTGTGTCTCTGAGGTAACACACACACGCCCTCTGTTTTCCACAGCCTATGGCTGATGTCCTGCAGGGATTTAAAGGCACCTCCTATTACAGGAAGTTGCCTGAGCAATCTCTGGCTTACCAGCATTACCCTGTGTTTAGTGATTTATCTGACTGCTTTCCTGTGTACCGGACCTTGCTACGCTTTTGGACCTTGCTTGTTTGCTGCCTGACCCTGATCTCGGACTACGTTTTTGGACTTTGCTTGTCTGCACCCTGGTCTTGACTCCTGTGGTCAGCTGCCACTGGCCTGGGGATTGTTCTGGAGTGGCACCTGGTAGCTACCCCGCAGCCCAAGCCTATCCTCACCATCAGAGGCTCTAGTGAAGACCAGGTGGCTGCTTAGTTACGCCCCTCTAGAGTTTACCTGGCCAGCGGCACAGTGGGTCCACACCTTCGTTCATAACATCCAACAATAGAAATAATATTAGGGTAGTCCCTTTAACTCCCAACCTCTGAATTAATAAACCTTGACCCTGCTTCTAGACATTTGGGCTGGAGTGCTGTATATTGCTGTTCATCAAAACATACTGCTACTAGTTTGTTCCTAGTGGTAGTCCTGATCAGAGTTGATTCCAACTCATATATTACTTTTCTCAATCAGAACCTAGAATTTGAGCTTTTGTCTTGGGATCATCCTAAAACAGGCTTTCCAATTGGCACGTCTGTCTCCATCTTGTACAGAGGGTTGTGGCTGGCATTAGTGCAGCCCAGCTAGATTGGCTGAGACATACACTCCATTCAGGTGGAAGATGTTAACAAACATCACCATCAGTTGGTTGATTTGGCTAAATAGTACTATATTCATGTCAATAACAGATATAGTGCACAGCTCAGCCAATCTAGGTGGTGGATGTTGACAGATGTCATTGACAGGTATAACATACAGCTCAACCAATCCATCCGGTGGACGTTTACAGCTTCCAATGCTCACCAGTTGAATTGGCTGGGCCAAAGAATTAATAACAAGCTCTAAATCGAGGGATTATATATATATTTTTTAAACTATATAAATTCTGTTTCTGAATTTTTCTATTCCACTCACCTCTACTCATGTGACCTACATTCTTCACTCTTGTTTTTAAAAGTAGTGACAGCACAGTGGATCTACTTTGTCATCTGTCGTAGACAGCTTTAAAACCATCAACCTTCAATGTCAGATTCCCACATCCAGAAAAAATGCATCCAGACATAAAATCCACCACTTGACTCCACGAGGTGGTGAAATACATCTGTTATGTGATCACATTGAATCACCTGGGACCAATAAAGTTTAAAAACCTGATGCCTGATGAACATCATCTAAAGTTAATAATACATTTTTTTGGAGTCAACCCAATCATTACTCTTAGTTAATGTAAGATTAACTAATAAGAAAAATTTATCAAACAGCACTAAAACAACCCGGTAAATTTTGGCAGGGGTTCCCTGAGAATTGAAAATGATTAGGGTTCTCTCATGTTAAAAGCTTTAAGAATGGCTGCCATAGATTGATAAAAATGGATCCTTGTATGTCCTAGTTCAAAAGTAGCTTTATCCCCTTCATTTGTCCAAACAAGTGAACAAAAGCTGAATAATAAGTATATCTGGAAGACTTGAAAAGGCTGGACCAGGAAGTCAAAGAAATCAACACCTGAAGAAATTCAGTTGTACTCTCTATTGGTTACATTTAAACTTTAAATCTTGTAATAAGATCTAAATAATAATAAGCTCAGCACATATGGACGTTTATAACCAAACACCCCCATATCTGTAAATTGCACAATCCAGCATTCTGATTCACACTATATAATGAAAAGTACAGGATGTTATTTGCTATACATATGAATATTTTTGCTGTTTATCCAAAAAGAAATAATGTGTACAACATTATTTGCTCCTTCTTTATTTATAGAACTGCTAAAATACAACTGCTATTTAAACTGTGAATTATTGCTTGCAATTATTTATACTTTGATAAAGGTTTACACTACACAACAAAACATTTCAGAAATGTGTGAACCTCACCAGTTTATAAGAAATAAGTAAGTTGGTGCATATCTTTTGAAAAGCTCATTGCTGTAGTTAATTTAATAATAAAAAAAAAAGTAGTTAATTTTCATAATAAAAGTCAATTTTATAAACAAATACCTAAGCTTACCTGAAAACAAACTATGAATGGTGTAAAGCAGTGGTGCCCAACCTATTTTCATCCTGAAGGCCCCTGTTGACACTTGCGGGCCACTATGCAAACAAATATTAAAGATGCATGTTTAAAACTAGAATAGTTTTAATTTAAAATGAAATTAAATTGAAATGTTTCTAGTTACCATAACGGAGGAGGACATGTTCTTACTACTACATCTTTTGAGCCCTACATCTCCCCGTTCCTGGGAAATAATGGTTCACAGAAGGTAAGTGGCCAGCTATGTGTGACAGCATGGCATGGTATGACAGGTATAGTTTATCTTATCTTGTGAATGTGCTGTAGCAATAAAATTTGTATGATAATTCCCCCACTTATCATACATTTTATTATACTGTGACGGAGTGTCCAAAAAATGGCATGGGAAAGTGCATTAATGCTGAAGGGCATTTCATCAGCAAGAGGTTGAGAGAGAGCCAGAGTGGATTCCAGGCTGAGAGAGAGCCAGGTGGATTCCAGGCTGAGAGAGAGCCTTAGTGGATTCCAGGCTGAGAGAGAGCCTTAGTGGATTCCAGGCTGAGAGAGAGCCAGAATGGCTTCCAGGCTGAGAGAGAGCCAGAGTGGCTTCCAGGCTGAGAGAGAGCCAGAGTGGCTTCCAGGCTGAGAGAGGGCCAGAGTGGCTTCCAGGCTGAGAGAGAGCCAGGGTGGATTCCAGGCTGAGAGAGAGCCTTAGTGGCTTCCAGGCTGAGAGAGAGCCTTAGTGGCTTCCAGGCTGAGAGAGAGCCTTAGTGGCTTCCAGGCTGAGAGAGGGCCAGAGTGGCTTCCAGGCTGAGAGAGAGACAGAGGGTTCCAGACTGAGAGAGAGCCAGAGGGTTCCAGGCTGAGAGAGAGCCAAAGGGTTCCAGACAAGCAGTGGCCAAACAGTGCTGCAAAACTGTGAGTGGAACGGTACTAATATAGTGTATGTGTTGGTAAGAAAGGGCACATAGCCAGATGTCCATCCGGGCTACTGTTTATTGATTTGTTGTGAAGTGCTGGAGGGGGTGCTGTAACACTTGCCTAAACAAATAAAAAATGCTGTTGTTTTGGACTTTTGGAGTCTGTTGCTTCTAATATGCCCTGTAAGCATCCCGTTACCATGAGCGATCCCCCTGTGCTATGCCACAATACCTACATCTCCCCTTTCAGTAGAAATTGGGATTCAAAGAACATAAGCGGACATTTATATGTGATAGTTCAACATGGTATGTTTGGAGTGATAAAATTTTAGTGGCGGGGAGGAGTAGCCACAAGATTCCCGCACTTATTCTACATTTCCCTTCTCTGCTCTGAAAGAGAACTTGTGGTTCACAGGTAAGTGGCTAGCTATGTGTGTCACGGTAGCATGGTATGACAGGTATAGTTTTTGTATCTTGTGATGGCGCCATAGTGATGAAATGTTAGAGTTATTTAGCTATGAGAGTCCCCCACCTGCAGTTATATTTGCCTTTTCTTACAGAGAAACTGGGGTTCATAGAGAAAAAGGGGATAGCTATGTGTGACAGGGTAGCATGATATAATGGGTACACTATTAAAATAGGGAAGGGGGGGACAAAAGGCATTTCCTACTGGCTCCAACATTTCCAGTTGCTAACATCCCTCTGTTCCAGAGAAATTGGGGTTCAACAGATTGTAAGTATTTAGCTATGTGTAACAAGTACCTCTACCTTGACTACAGGCGGCAGTGAGCAGTACTGAGCGTCCCCCCCTTAGGCAGGGTTCCATGGCACAAGGAAGGGGTAACCGCAACCTTACTGTCAACCTAAATGCAGTCTTGAAGTTTTGTGAACTTTAAGGGGCACCACAGCGCACAGACAGTTGGCAGTACCCTAATGTTCATTGCCATGAGAGTGGCCCCCAGAGGGTCCTCAACATGAAAACACAATTTGGGGACCCTGGTCTTGAAATAGCCCCACTTAATGTGAAAATTTCCCTGCTTGTTCTTAGGATTTTTTTTGCTTGTGACCCTGTCTCTGGCAACTTGTTATGTGTAGAGGGCTTAAATTTGGTTTAGTAGCAACTCCTAGGGTTCTCTGTGTACCCAAAAAACTTCACATTTATATGACAATTAGTGAAGGAGACATGAGGTTTATAGATGTGTTCGCCCCCTCCTCCGCAGGACAATGAGCAGAGAGGGAAGGAGGAGAGAGACGGATGTGGCCCACAGGCCGTAGGTTGGACACCCTTTGTGTAAAGTATTGAGGGGTGCAGAAAAATAAAGCATACTCATGTACTTGTATAATGTGTGCTGACAGATGTGATTTAAAAAGGAAAAATGGACCAAATCTGGGCACTAAAGGCTTATGGGGGTGGATAATGACCAAGAGAACAGATCTAGGGTAAAAGGAAGGCCTGGCTGAAATGATAAGCATGGCTAAAGGAAGTTGGGGTGTGGGCTTTGGGGAAAATGAGTAATGGATGGTGCGCACTACTTGGGGGAACTGTTGAGGGAGATGAGGTAAAAAGAGATGGTGCTCATGGCTTTAGGGTGACAAACCTCTACAATCTTATAAACTGACCCAACAGAATTTGATGAGTATATTTTTTTAACACCTTCCAAGAGCCAGCCCACTTCTTGCATCAGTACTGAGGGGTCTTGTGCAGGGTTCTATGTACAGCCCCTCCCTACCAGCCCTGATGGGTGTTAATGACAGCTTGTAAAATCTATATACCCATTGCTATCTATTTATTTGAAAAAGTTTTTTTGAAGAGATTTTTTTTATCTGGGTTAACTGGTAGGTATACATCCAGGTAATCTATTAGGTTGGATGTATAGTACTGGTAAAGTTGTAGTTGTATAAAAAAAGAAAACAAAAAAAAGTGCTGATCTCGTTGTGGAAGCTCAGAAGGAGCAGCCCAAGCCTCCTGGGATTCATGACATACGTATCCCAGAAGGCTCTGCGTTCCCATCCGGTCTTTACCGCCACGGTTGAATAAATAAAAAAAAACAAAACACATTTTTACTTTATACAGAAGGGTTATCTACCCTTCTATATGAAGTAAACATTGTGGTAATAGGTTTGCTTTAAGTCATTATTTGATTGTTTATAAAATTTAAAGTAAGAGATAGAATACTAATAGTACAGATGTGTTCTTGTTCAAAAGCACCCATATAGAGAGTAGCATAACTGGTACAAAGTAGATCCCATGGCTGTTCCACACATTGGGATACAGAAATCATTGCTGTTTGCTGGATATTGGTGAATCAGTTTTGATATATAAATGTATCACTCTTAAACCACAACTAAACTTGTTGGTGGGTGGTGAGCTTCTGCCATAGTTGGCAAGTGTGCACAGTACTTATGGAATATACTTTACCACCAGCTCCAAGGAAGGCACCATCTTTCCCACCAGCTCCAAGGCGGACTTCCATGAAGATGGTGATCCTCTTCATTGGATGATGTAACCCCAACACATGTGCAGGAACTACATTGCTGGCTCTGTGTGTTGCACCAAGCTCTAAACTATACGGTGCTTGTGCTGTACAGTTTAGAGCTTTAAAAAAGGTTTTTAAATTTAGGTACACTTTAAGCCATTTAAGTGTAGAATATTTCAGTACAAAGATGTAACATCAAGTATTCACCAGTGTTTGTTGTCAGACCAAGTTAGTTCTTAGTGTCAACAAAAGTTTTGTTGTATCTTTAAAAAATAATGGAACATTTCTGACAAATTTCAGTGATAATCCATGCATTGTGAGTAAATGGCAGTGAGTGAATTCATACCAGAGATGATGGCCCTACCTGAAGGTTTGGTAAGAGAAAACATGGGGAGGGTTCTGATTTCAATTAGGAAATAAATGAATGGAAATGCAGATAAAACAATGTATTTATATATGGATTGTTCCAAGTCCAGAAAGAAACGCTGCCCAGACCTAGATAGGTTGTAGTAGTGAAGACTGCATGTTAATGAGGACATTATATTTGTTTTATTAATGGTGGAAATAAAAAAAACTTTTTGAAAAAGTTGAAGTTACTATTTCCTCCTATATTTTTGAAAGAGTTGAAGTTACTATTTCCTCCTAAAAAAAGTGCAGCAAGTCTATGTATTTATTTTTGTCAAGTACTTAAAATTTAAAAATTGCATTTAGCAAACAGTTCATGGACATACTGCCAATTTGTTTACATGCTCAACACTCCCAACACACCGGGTATCTTAAAAAAAATAAACGTCAATATTTATTAAAATGGAATAACATTCACAAAGGTACATAATGTTTTATTCCATTTTCAGTTTACACTTCTAAATTATAGGTTATAGCTCAATTCCAATTGAAAGCTCAGCATTTATTAATTTATATATAACCTAAAATAAAGCTGGTATACCAAAGTGAAAAAATCACATATCATTTCCATGCCTAATCCTGCATGACTTCCTTCCATCAAAATAAATCATTAATTCTACAAAAACTAGACAAGTAAATGTCAACACATTTCAGAAAATTGTTAAATGTCGTGTAAGGCTTCAAAACTAAGCTTTCCATAGTTTTTATTTGCCTATATTTGAAATAATTTGCACTACTAGAAATTATTTTTTTTTGCAGAACATTATATATCCTGACTAGTTATAGATAATTTATTTATTTCATATTCATTTCTACGTTTGTCAGTTAACTGGAATAGAAAAAGATCTGAGGGTTCTGGTAGATCATAGACTTAACAGCATGCAATGCCAAGCTGCAATATCGAAAGCTAGTGAAGTACTTTTCTTGTATCAAAAGAGGAATAGACTGCAGAGATGGAGACATTGCCCCTGATTCATCAAGCAAAATCGGATTATCGGTCGCGCATTCGTATTAGCGATCCGGAATCGTGCGCAATCGCGCTATTCAACAACTGAAAAAAGCTCACGCACGGAGCCGCGCTTATCCGACAGCTTTTTACTGGCGATCATGCATTAAAAGTCACTGTTCCCCTAAAAAATCATTCTTTCTAATTGTGAAGGCTGGAATCCGGCTGGTAGTGAGGCGAGTGTACGCGCATACTCGAGCCCGGCCCGCGGTGATCCGTGATCGCTGGCCGCGCGTACGTTCGCGCTTCCAGCGATCGCGGATTTCAATGATGAATCAGGGGCATTATCCTGCCCCTGTACAAAGCATTTATTGGTCAGACCACATCTGGAATAAGCAGTCCAGTTTTGGGCACCCGTTCACAAAAAGGACATTGTGGAATTGGAGAGAGTGCAGAGAAGGGCAACTAAATTAATAAAAGGAATGGAGGAGCTCAGCTATGAGGTGAGATTAGCTGAACCGAACCTATTCTCCCTTGGGAAGAGATGTTTAAGGGGGGATATGATCATCCTGTATAAATATATATATGGTCAATATAGAGAATTCTCTTCCCAATTATTCACTTTGAGATTATTGCAAAGAACAAGAGGGCACTCTTTGTGTCTGGAGGAAAAGAGATTTAATCTCCGGATAAGGAAGGGATTCTTCATTGTAAAGTCTGTGAAAATGTGGAATCGGCTCCTTTAGGAAGTAGTTTCAGCAACTACTATAGATTGCTTTAAGAAAAAGCTGGATGCTTTTCTGGAAGCACAGAATATAACTGGGTAATAAGACTTTAAAGTAAAGATAACAGAGACTGCTGATCCAGGGAACATCCGCTGGTCTCATGAAATCATGTAGGAATTTTTTCCCCTGTTGGAGCAAATTGTATTGTATATTAATATAATGTACTATGTATGTTTATTTCCCTAGTGGTTGAACTTGATGGATTTTTTCAACCTGATTGCCTATGTTACTGAAAAAAAGACCTTAAATATAGAATGCCTATCATATTTTAAAGTTCCTAATATATGGACAACATGCAGCAGTTAAATATATATGTATTTAAGAAGGTTATGGCTCATTTTGTATGTATGTAATAATCTACCTATCTACCCTTCAGGAAATTTAGGAATTTTTTTAGCTCTATATGAACCTCTATGTAAACGTCTGTTTGGTCACTCTCCACAGGGCAAGTCCAGAGGGAGAATAACAGTTGGGGGAAAGAGAAGACCTGTACTATACCCCTTTACTACTACTGATTTATCACCCTTCCAAGATTGGTCACTGCTAAGCCCCCTACAGAGACCCTGCAGTTTACATGATGTGCTGCACTTACATTGCATACTGTTGCATGTTTATTGGAGAGAGAAGACACATTAGAACTGAGAACCTGTCCACCTTACAGGTCCGGAGAGTCTTGACCCCTCCAAAACCACAAGGATTGTAGTCTGGTGCCCACTATTAGTAACAATATCCTGAGTGCCCTAGGGTATGTCAGAATGATAGACATGTGCTGCATACATCTTCAGCCCAGTGGTGCAGAGGATTATATGCACCTTGCCAGGTTTTACGGACATGGTATAAAAGGCACGCAGAGCCTTTCATATTGGAGAGATTGCAAGAGCACCAAATTACAATTAGCCACTTGCTGCTGTAACAGTGTACTTAGTGAACATTACACACCCAGGGTTACATCAATGTGGGCCAATCATGACAAATAAAATAGGTACTCAAGTGTTGGCCCGTTTGAGCAGGGGTACACATGTTGGTGTACCCCTAAGCAGCCAGGAAGGAGGGGGGCATCTGCTACTATGACCATGTAACGTGCTGCTTCTGCCACAGGTAATAATTGTTCATTTTTAATGTTGCCAAGGTTTCTGTAGATGATAAACCCAGGGAGCCATTGTACTACCCCAGGAGTACTGCAACCTTGACTACTGTTTGACTATTAAAAAGTGTGGGAGCCAATTCTTTGCTGATATGACCTCCTAACCTACTGCTGCTGCCACAGGTGTTTGAGGTCACATTTGATTGCTCTCGCTCTCTCTCGGGCCCTGATTCATCAAGAAGGTCGCTCGCGCATCGGTGGGTCGCTCTGCATTTAATTGTTTAATTGTATTTTGACATATATACACAAGTGAGTGGGCCTCTGTCTGTCTGTTTGTCTTTCTCTCTCTCTCTCTCTCTCTCTCTCTCTGTCTCTCTCTCTCTCGTTAACCTCTGCAATAAGTTTTCAATTTTTTTTTCTTTAAAGAGTATAATTTTTTACCATTAGCATAATTCATTATCATTAACTTCTTCATATTAAGGTATTTTATATATATTTTTTTACCTGTAGATTTACTAGTTTCCTTCTTAATCTGATGTTGTTACATAGTTTGTCAGAATGTATGACAAACACAATTAGCTTCCCATTAGAAAGTGATAATAAGAAAGACTTATCTGTACTTATTCCTTCACTTTGTCTAAATATGATCATTATCACTTTGCAAAGAAAGAAGAATGGTGATTGTGACAGTTTCACAACTTATTCCTTGCAACTTTTCTCACCTATTGAGTTCTTAAAGATTGCCAATTGAAAAGTGGCAAATGTACATATTCAAAAGTTTTATGATGGCTGTGCATTATATATGTACATTAAAAAGGTTATAAAATTATTTCTCACCCATAATCTAAACTGAAAAGCTGTAAGTTGTCACATACAGTTCATTGCATTTTGAAAGTTACCATTTGATTTCCAGTCAACATCTAAAATTAAAGCATTCAGGACTTTGGCTGACACAGTACAAAGCAATGTATTGGTGGGAACAGTACCAGGGGTGCATGACCAGTGAGAATGAGTCCCCAGCAATACTTATTAATACATAGTTGTGCCAGTGTCACATTATATATTCACATTATTGTCACTATTCTGTATAATAATACAGATGTATCCACCTTTTTAATTCTAAGCTTTTGTGTGCAAGAATATATAAAAAAATCATCTTGTCCTCAGCAGGTCCTAAAACTAGGTAAATACAAACTAGGATAAACAACAAAACATGACATATTACACAATGTCATTATTTATTTACCAATGACTACAAATTCAGAAACAAGTGTGAAAAATTTAGTACACCCTTACCAAGTTCATAAGAAAATAGGAGCCAGTAAGGATGAGCGAGTTTTTAAAACTTGATCTCGTAGCAAATTTGGACGTTCTCGCTTACCGAAATTGTAAGTGAGAATGCTCGGTGTAAATTTGCAGATCGAGCTCGAATTTAAAAAAAATGAAAAAAAAAAAAAAAGATGGCAGGCTGAATTTATTGATCAGCTCAGTGTGCAATCCCCGGCACTAGAGGATAAATAGGTTACAAGTGTCCCCATTCAAAACCTCTAATACCGTGGCCACATTTATTGAGAACAGTGTGCGATCCCTGGCACTGGAGGTTAATCAACCTCTAGTGCCCCAGGGATCGCAATCAGGAGGATTCCCAGGGAATCCTGTGAATCCCCTGTGAATCCTCCTGTTATAATTTCCTTGATCTTCTGATGGTTTCACGAAATCAGTTTGCTGAAATTTCACGGAACCATCGGAAGTTCGAGGAAATTTTCGCCAGAATGTCAGCGAGAATTCTCGCTCATCCTTAGTAACCAGGTGCTGCTAATGAAATGCGCTTGATTAATTCATCATCAGCAAATATGACTACCTCTATAAAAATTTTGACAGTTTGCTGGTCCAGAGCATTCAAATGTTTTAGCAAAATGCCAAGGAGGATCAAAACAATGATCTTGGAGAGGCAACTGTTGCTGGCCAGATATCTGGGAAAGGACATAAACCATTTTCTTTACAACTTTACAAAGTAGCAAACATTCACTTGGCATTTACTTTTCCTAGTGGTCCCAACAAATTCACCCTGCGGGGCAATATATAGAAAAATTGCAAAAATCTTGTGTGGAAGGGTTGCCAGGAGAAAGTATCTAAAAATGTGTTGGTACACTTTTGGGTGAAAGTTTGGTAAACTTTGAATGATATTGTTGTTATACAGGCTATATATTTATATACAGTGTAAAAATAGGCCCCTTAAGATTACTATTTATTGCTGCATGAATAAAAACATTTGATTTAAAATTTCATTACTACATGCTTCACTGACAGCTAGAAAAGTTGAGAAAAGTTCCATCTCTGTCTTCTGTCATCCCAAAGGACATACCATACTGTAAGAAACAATACTTCAAATCTTTTTAACTACTTTACAGAATGACAGGTGAAATAATTTTTAAATCATTGCAATTTGTGAAACCCAAAACCTTTTACTGATTATTGAAGTAAGGTTTGGTAAATGATCTAAGTAAATGTTTGCATGCTTAGATTCAATCTATTTATTGATTTACAAGCTATAGATTTATTTAACTGAAAATTACACAATCAATCCAATGTTCATGATAAAGACATTCCCTCATTTGTTAATATAAAATATTTTTCATGACAAATCTCTTGTTTTTAATTTTAACACTTTAACTGTGAACTATTACTGCTGGTATAGTAAATAAGTGGACTCCCTTACATACCAACAAACCCAGAAATGAATGAGTTGGTTTGTTAGAAAAGCAAATTGTCTCCACATAAATAATATAACAAAACATTTATGATCCATTTTATACCACAACTTAAATATTCACTGTAAAGGGTTCTGCTTCATTAAGATGGCAGGATGCTGTAGCTTGTCATTTTATCTATTATTTTATTGATCTTTAGTTTTTTTACATCCACATAGGCATTAAAGTTATTGTATTAGAGCATAATCTTGAGAGTACTTAAATTAGAATATTTTTCAAATTGGTTAAACAAATGCTTTTTATCTACATTCTTGTTTATTTTTAATATTTCTACTTTCTAAGTATTTTGCTTTTAGTATTGTTTAATATATACATACAGAAAACAACTAAAATCACCTATTTTTAACTCCTTTATTACATGTAAAGGTTTATGATGATTTTCTGTATGTCATTTTTTACTAACAACACTATTCTTTCCATTGACAGATGCAATAGAGGCATTTCTAATTATTTAAAGTTAATGTAAACCTAGTTACTAAAATTTAAAATGAGCTTTACTGTTTTTTGTATATTCAATATAATTTTTCATATTTTTTAAATTTGTAGCTTTCAATAAAATTATACTTCGTATTTGTATAAACAAGTCCATTGCTGGGACGTTTAATTTGTTGGACGTGACAATGATCTGTTCCTGTGTCCCACGTCTGCCATCAGTGAGGGGACAAGGGGTACTTCTGTACTGGGCCCTATTAGAAATATTTGCAAATCTGGGACTATTAGATATGTGGGGAAGGTCCAGGATGTTTAGCTAGTATGGGGCCCAAAAATTTCTGATGACAGTCCCGCTGTCTCCTATTTCTATGGCATTGTCATCCTGTCACATGGTCTTGCACAGGAAATTGTAAGTGGCTAGTTCACCCCACCACTGTCAGGACAAGGAAACCAGCCTTCAAAAATACCAGTTTAATCGCTGGAGTGAGTGACTGTGGAGCAGAAGTGGCTGCAAGATCAGTACAGTTGTTGTTTATAAGCAAAAAAATAACACTAAAACGTCATTCAGTTGGTTAATGTCTACTCTAAATTACAAGCTGGATTTTAGTGTTATATTCCAAATACATGTTCTATGAGTCTAAACTATTCCTGTGGGTGAAATAATTGCAACTCTATTAATACAGAACAGTAAATAACCATTGTCACCTTGTGACAGGAGTGTTTCAGGTGCACTTAATGAAAAAATAATGAAAAAAAAGAAACTAAATGCAGCTCCCACATCCAATGACTGGTAAACTGCAATGTATTACATTTTTGTTCATAGATTCAAATCCCAACACAAGAATATACATTTTATAGAAATGCTGTAAAACAACTAAATAAAGGACAGATGAGTACACATCTGTGACAAGACAGAACATTGGCTCTGATACTGAAGTGAAGATTGCAACTGACAACTGTCTTACTATATAAACATATAAAAAAATCAAGTTTACTCTTACAGTGACAAGCATTATCTCATTCTTTCCAAAACTGCTACATCTATACCACCCTACAATCTGTAAATAAAGATATGCTAAAATCCTCCCACTTGGTCCCCAAGCATATTGATCATCACTGCTTCAATGCTCTGTAAAAACATGATTATCCTTTTCCCCAAAAAGCATTTTGATTGCTATCTCTTGATTAATGCTTATAAAAATATTTTGTTTGATAATTCAGGACACTCTTCTAATATAGACTTTTACTGCCTGCACTTGTAAGAATAAAGTAACCATGCATATAAGACCCTGAATTGGACTTCTTATTAGTCATACAATCCCCCTACAGCAAAGTTTAAAATAGAAAAGGGAGAGGGAGCATAGGATGCTAATCAGTTCATGATGGAACACATAAATCCGCTGCCACTTCTTTTTTGCCATCCAATCACAGGTTGGGGGGGGGGGGAGGAGTGAGACCTGAAACTATTACTTAACCACCTGAGCGTTACACTGAGGTCTAGATTTCTGTACCAAAAGTGATCCACTGTTTTTCATGAAATTTTTTTTTAAAATTGTAGACCTGTAACTTACAGAAATATGTCCGAACAGGGGTTCTAGTAGATAATATGAATATAAAAAATGTATTTACTTTT